>NW_024104831.1:3600000-4200000 GCF_003945595.2 Pipra filicauda | reverse complement strand
CATAAGCTGTGATGCTACTGATTGGGTTTTTATTAAGCCTAATGGTGTATACTAGGATTCCAGAGCATGACTGTGCAAAGTACACGTTGTCTTGGATCTTATTTTCTCACCACAGCTGAGAAGTGACGTGGTCTATCCTTATCTAGAGAGCAGCAGCCAGGCCTCCAACCACAGCAAGTGGTGTCTTGCCCAGCTAGAAGGCTAAATGAAGATGATTTACATAAGCAAAAGTTAATTTTAGTGCTGCGAGAGGTAGAAATCTTAGGAATATGGCAGTGGGCTGAGGATTTAGCAATTTAGATATGTACACAAATAATAAGAGTCATGCTTTACTAGTTCTGTTTCATTCAAATCCAGTCATTTAGTTTCTCCCATGTTATAGTGCAATCAGTGAATACCTGATCTTTTCAAAGTAAGTAAAATTTCAGTTCCAGTAAAATAACAATAGAAAGGAAATGTAATTTGCTATGAGTTGTTACATTGCCCAGCATAACAGCAGCACAGACCTGTTTCAGGGTGGTTACCTGAATAAGCATATGATTGTTACAACTGATAATAGCAGCATAATTTTATGTTTAAGCATTTGATGCTTAAGTTTTTGATGAAGTTTTTTCCATTTGCCACTGGTACATTTTGTTGAAGTATTCAGTGATTACTGATTTTTAGAAGTCCTCAAAAATTTAAACTTAAAGCCATTTCTTTTGTTAACTCTGTTAGGTGCCTTTTATGCTTTACTGTATATAAGTAGAAGCTCCTTAAAAAACCCTCAAAAATTACTCCATAATTAGTCCAAAAAGTAATTATGCACTTAAAAGATGCTTTCAAATTGAAGTTGCCACATATTTGTATTGAAACTGGGGAAGGTGCTGGGATGTATCATTTATTCTTCATGATTTCAAATGTAATTGTAATGCTTTTCTGCTGTCTGCATTAAAAGTTGTGGAATTTGCAAGAAGAACCATGATCAACACCTACTGCTACTGTGTGACACTTGTAAACTCCATTATCATCTTGGTTGCCTGGATCCACCTCTTACAAGGATGCCAAGGAAGACCAAGAACAGTTACTGGTAAGAATGCAGCTGATGAGTTGTCTTGTACTATCTCTCTACTTAAAGTAGGATGTAAATGTGAATAGATTTGCAAATTCTAAGTGGTTTAGACATTGCTTTAAAGCAGTCTGAACTGAATTGTTTTATTTTCAGGTTATAAAAAAAAAGTTAAAAAAAAAATATTTTCTCATTATTGGCCAGTCTGTAGAAATAGGCTGTAGCTGTAATTTTTTTTTTAGCTTTTGAGTTTGTTTGTGATTTTCAATGCTGCAATATAATAGCAGTAGGAAACTGTAGGCTACTTTCAGTAAATGAAAGACTTGGTTTTCTGTTTATCTTAGGACCCAGATATGCAACTTTGTCCAGATCTTCAGGAAAATACTTGTAAATATTTTAAAATAAACTTGTAAGTAGTAGATCTGTTTATTGCAATATGGGAAGTGTTGGGTTTCCTGCTGTCTCTGTGACTCAAATGTGCAATGGCAGAAGCATGTGCATAACTGTACTTGTTGCAGCTACATTTCCATGAATTAAAGTTCTTTCTGCGCCAGTGGAGCAGAACAAAAGCTAAGTGGTACAATGGAGAAACGATAAGGTGGCAAAGGTGTTGATTTCAAAACTGTCATAAAATTAGCTTGCTGGTGTGTAATGTTACCATTCTGCATCTTGAAACTGCTCTGAAATGTGTTAGAAGCAGTTATTCGGAAGCAGTTTTTTAACTGGCAAGAAGTTAGTGTACAGCATCTCCAGGAGTCGTTCATCACCTTGTTTGGACTTTAAGGTACCAAATCAGAATAGTATAAGAATTCCTTCTAAAAATACACTAAAACTATTTTAATAGAAAAAAAATTGGTTTCTGTTTTTCTTCATATATCTCTAACTATTTTTTATTATTTTTTAAAAACTTGCATAAAACATTTACTTAAGCTGTCTGGTTAGTTTTGAAGATTATGTGCAGAACCAGATGGTCAGTATATGTAATGGGAGGCCTCTCTTTTTTAATATCTTAATGTGACAAAACCTGGATGTACCTCAGTAAATTTGCTTAGTAAATTAAAAGAGATTTCATTTAAAAGATGAAAATCTCAGAAAGATTTTCACCATCATTAACATTTTTCTGAAATTATTTTTCCTTTAATTATTTAATGTAGTATATAATTTTGGACTTTCCATCTCTTTGGTCAGATTTATCAAGTAGTTATTTTACGTGGATGCCTTTCTTTTTTTTAAAATTTTTTAGATAGCTTCTGCGTTTGCACAGAAGGTTTGATTTTTGTTCTGCTTTTTAACAGAGTTGAAAAGGCTCACTTAAAGCTATCAGTCCAAAAGATGTAAGACTATAATTCTCAGTAGGTGTTAATGGCAGCATAGGTCAGGTTAGGCAGTAAAGCTCTTTCATTTCAAAGCCCTAACTTATCTTTGTTGTGAATTTCATGCTTCAATTATATCTCAGATCACAAACTTGGCTTTTACTTCTAATTAGCTAAGGCATATTCTGGAGTGTGAGATGATAGCAGAAAAATTGAGCTGCATTGATTGCATTCCTTTCATCATTGAACATGCCTTTATGTATTCTTTTCAGGATCGGTAGAGAGCATATAGAACAGACTCTTAATCTAAGTTTGAGTTCAGTAGGTCATCCCCCCCCACTGTTTTGAATACAATTTTTATCTTTTGATTAAGATATGAAGAAAAGTGCAATTTTTTTTTAGATGGGGGCCATGTACTTTTCACATATTTGTATGGGATATAATGGGAATTTAGCAAAAAATATAAAAAAAATTGGTATAGTGGGAAGTTCCTTAAAATACTAGGCAGGTTGGAAGACTTTATTTAAGGGTGTTTAAAAACACTGAGTTTAGTTCTCTTTTAAAATAGTAAGCAGGAAAAAACTAAAAATAATTGTTTCCTTTTTTTTTCCTGTTCCATTATCACTGCTAATAATTTACACATAATTACTGACTTTAGCCCTTGCAAAAGGTTTGATGATTGGAGTCATATACTTTACCAATGCTGTGGCATAATTTTATATAAAAGTTGGGAATTTTCAGTTTCCTAGAAATCCGGTTGATTAAACACTAGAATATTATTTTGATTCACATGTTATCATAATAATAAGTCTTATCATTCTTATTGACAACCTGTGTGTTTTTATGGTCCTGACCATTCTGGATGGACTGGAATTGTGTGTTTTCCTGGTAGAGAGTGATCTTAACTGGTACGAAAGCAATGCTCAAGTGTTGACAGACAATACAATGAATCAAAATCTGATTGGGAAATATTGACATGTTCATTAAAAAATACTTGGCAGCTACCAACAGAGATTAGCTCTTTCTGTTGAAATGAGGTTGCTGAAAAACAGTGATAACTTCCGGTAGCATATGAAATGCTGGAGACCGAGATGAACGAAACGACGACTAACAATTATATTGAGCTTGATGGTTTTTATTTTTGTTGGAAGGCCAAGCTGTCTTAGTGGCGACTACTGTGAGGAGTATTTGCCACGGTACAGAATGAGCTGTACTGTTCTTGACCAGTGCTCCCATGAACACACATTCAGTATCTGGACATTTATTCATATTCATGACCTCACTCATTCAGTACTGATCCAGCACATCTTGAATGTTTTTTCATCTGAGTCATTAGAAAATAATATAAAATTACTAACTTTTATAAGCATGAGCAATGTGATGTTGCATCTAACATATACATTTGTATGTATTTGTCACTTTTCCTAGTTGAAGGATGTTTGGGTCATTGCAAATGGCAAATTTAGAGTACCTTTACTGTCTGTAAGAAGCTCTTTGAAGCTCTTTGGCAAACTTTATTTGGTTCATATATACTGTCTTTTATCTCCAAATAAAAGCAGCCCCTACCACCTCCAGTACGTCACTCAACATGTGTAATTTATAGAGCATAGGTGTCATCTTAAAGCTGTGGTCCATGTTTCTCAAGTTCACAATGGTTCAAGTCTTTGTAAACATGGCAAGAAGTGATTTGTCACAGAGTATGTCTGTGGGATCCGTTTCTTCCTAATTAAAAGCAAGCCACACTCTAAGTAACTCTACAGTTTTCCTTTCTAAATGCCGTGGACAGAACTGTTTTCTGGAAGCATTGTAGTGTATTCACTAATCACAGAAGATTTAAATTTACTCTTTTCCCAACTCATTGTAGTGAGTTGATGTTTGTGAGATGGGAAGTTGTCTCTGGTACCATTCATTCTTGTACCAAGTTAGATTGAAAACACAACAAAATCACACTTCCTTTCTTCTGTTGGTTGTTAGTGCTTAATCAGAGACTTCCTGTATGATTAAAAAGTTTCGAATCGATACTGAGACTTCTTGATGGAACAAACACTTCCAGTAATTTTAGCAGTAGGCACATTTTAGAAGTAGACATATTATTGCTTACTACTGATTTTCTCTGTGAGTCTAGATTAGGTAAATTCAGACTCAAAGCAAAACAAAACCTGTGTAGAAAAAGTTGAATCTTTGGCACAGTTTCTCCTGTTAATTTGTTTATGGTGCATGGCAATGCTTGATAATTTAGAGGTAGTTGAAGATTGTTGGAGGAGTTGTAAAGGTTGTAAAGACCTGGGGTGGCAGGTTCTCTGTTTGCTGCTTGTCCTTGAAGAGATGAAATTAAGTGAGCATGACTGTAGCATAACCAAAAAGAAGTCATAAGGCTGCTTTCTATCAATATATTGGGATTAAACAGCAGAATAGGAAAAAAGTTCTTTACATTCAAGAACCATGTTGAAATAAACTATAATAGGAGATGAAAGGAGATTGTTTCCAAGTCAGAGGAGTGTGTGTCTGTAATAGCTTTTCTGTGGTCCTGTGGGAGCCACCAACCAAACTGCTTTGTGGTTGAAGCTTCTCTGCTTTATAATAAGGTTGAGATGTTGTCGACTGTGATAGTAGAGGCTATTCCACTAAATCAAGAGGTTGACTGTAAGTTCATGTTTATAACTTTCCTTTTTCCCCCTTACCTTTGGTGTATTCGTGAAGTTTTGTCCTGTGACTCACACAACAAGCACTTCCACCCCCGTCATACTGTGATTTTGCTTTTCTTTTCTAGACGTAGCTTTTCCTAATTTTGATTGCTGTGACACTTGCACCATCTGTTTCAGAGTAGGTGACACCTGTTTCTTGTTCATAAAAATGGAATTTAGGAACTTGCATGGAGTACCTCATCTTTTGGTTGAGATGTTTCTTGTCTTCCTCAGTAACATCAAAGTTAAAATACTTCACTTATTTATATGTAAATAGGATACTAATGTAACTACAGGACTTTACTGATCTGCATGGTTATTTTCTGTACAACTGTCTGAACATATGTAGATGAAAACCTGAGTAATTTCCTTTTAATAACACAGAGCTAAAGAACAGGAATTATTTAAATCATATGTGCAGGGTGGTAGGTCCAAGAGACTGGGTTCCCAACTCCAAATATTGTCGTATAGCCATACTACTGTTTTTTTGTCTTATAAAAACTTGATTTTTAATGCAGCTCTTTAGTTGTGAAATGCTTATTTTTAATTTATACATAGCACATGTTTCCACCATAATAATTGGGAAAATATATGTTTTGTAAGAACTGCTCATCACAGTATTTTTGAATATTTTTATAGATACTGCTTACATCTGCATAAGCAGATCTTAGTAGATACTTTCAGTTGTGCTTTCCTTTACATAAATTACTGACATGACTGATGCTGCAGCGGTATGGAGGGCTGTGCTCTCTGGTGCTTACCAAACAGAAAATCACCTTAAAGCTTTGAGTTGGACAGCTTGAAGACAATGTGTCTTATAAAGGAAAACAAATCAAAGTAACCTTTAGCTAAGCAGACCCAACATTTTGAGGGAATGTTGCTATTCAAAGCTTCTCTCTCCTGTTACATCATTGGAGAGCTCCTCTCCATAAAATCTTAAAGTAATAGTAGTTTGGTCTGCGTGCCTTTGTTTATTTACTTTACAAGCGCGTGTGAATACATATTTGTGTGTGTATATTCACACAAATTTGTGTAAGCATATAACTGTAAAAAGTAGCATTTTGTACCTTATATTTTTCTATTGGTTTTATATTGTAGTGTCCTGAAGAGGTCTGGAAGTGTTAACAAGTAGTGGGTGTGAACTGAGGCTTGTAAAGAGGAGGGAGAATAGAGTGCTATACACTTGTATGCTGGCCCAAAACTGTTTGAAAAGTGTATAAATTGACTTCCTTGTGTTTTAGCTACTAATAAAGCCTCCATACTGTATGAGAGAGGGGAGAAATTGTTATCTTTCTTGCAGTCTACCCTGTAGTACTTCTGCTTTTCTAGACCAGCAAGTATTATTAGCACTTGCATGTGTCCTATTTACTGCAGACTTAAATGCTTTTGAGATAAGAGGTGATGAATCTTCATAACATTACAATGTAGCCACAATTATCTAAATTTTACATGTGGAAAAGTTGAAGGAGAATGGTCTTGAGTTAGTCAGGGTTACCCTGACACGTTACCCTGACACGTTACCCTGACACGTTACCCTGACACGTTACCCTGACACGTTACCCTGACACGTTACCCTGACACGTTACCCTGACACGTTACCCTGACATGTTAGATACCCTGACATGTTACCCTGACATGTTACCCAGTCCAGGATTAGATCCCCTCTATTTTGACTTGGTAGCCACCAGTCTGTCTGGCAGACCATGGTGACTCCTGTTGTCTTCAGATGTAGCCAGGAGATATCTGAGATTATACTGCTTGGATTAGTTTGAAAGAATTAGAAAACATGGAGAGTTGATGGAGTTGATATTGTGTTAGCCCTTACTAAAGTTCACAGGAGAGGAACTATTGCTGTTGAACACGTAAATTTGAAGAAATCGACTCAGACACAACAGACGTATCTGACTTTGTGCTTTTGTTTATGCAGGATGGATATGCCTTCTTGTCACAAGTGTGTATTAACATTTAACTTTAGATAATTGAGTACATGGTTTTTGTTTGTCTCCTTCCAAAGCAAATTTACTTCTTCATTTAGATAACTTTAACGTGCTTATCCCTGTTAATGACACTCAATAGCAGAACATAATGTTGATATTTTGTTTGGTTGGTATATTATTAGAAAAACGTTGTAATATGAGAACAGTGGTTCAAATGAATTGGGATTCATTTGAAAAGAGTTACAGTTTTTTGAGTTTGAAGTGTAATGTGAGAAGTAATTACAAAATTGGCTCCTACCAGTGAGTATAATTTTTGAGTTTTCATTAACATATTTTTAGTGAACATCCGCATGTATGACTTTGCATAAGATGATTTTCTGCAAGTAAGAACAAATCTTGATGAATTCCTATCTTGTTAATTCTGTTATAGAGCTTGTTAATAGCATTACTTTAGCATCTATTAGTTTTTGAAGTTCTGATTGTGATTTTTTTCAATTCAGTGTTTAAAGTTTGTTAATTTATGTCTCTATCTTCTGTATCTTTAATTGTCTCTTAACTATTTTTTTGGCTTTAAAAGCTGCTCCCTTAGAAAATACATATTAGAATTTATTTTCATAACAAACATGTCTTCTAAATCCCTGCCACTAAAGCATGCTGTCATCAGAATGAATTCAGCAGCATGTCATTGTAAAGATTAACAATGTGGTTTAGTGGAAGTGTCCCTGCCCATGGCAGAGAGATGGGAACTAGATGATCTGTAACATCCCTTCCAATCCAAACCACTGTATAATTCTATGATTAAACTGTGGCAGCAGTTGCAGTAATGAATAGATTACAGATGTGGTAGAATGAAAATGGTGAAATAGGGTGCATCTTTCTTGAAGATTAATTCCTACTTTCAAAATCTTGGTTTTCAAAGTTAAATAGTGTCAGGAATATAAGAACATCTTACTTGTTTTTTGCTTGGTTGCTTAAAATGTACGTTTGAGGGACTTCTCGAGGTGTCCATTTGATTTATTGACTTTTGAGTTTATCTTAAACCCAAACACTTCAATATATTTCTTTTTCTGCTTTTGTGACTACAGTCTTAAAAAGAAAATCTTGCACTTTGCAGGCAATGCTCAGAGTGTGACCAGGCAGGTAGCAGTGACATGGAGGCTGATATTGCCATGGAAACCTTACCAGATGGGACCAAAAGATCAAGGAGACAGATTAAGGAACCAGTGAAATTTGTTCCTCAGGATGTGCCAACAGAACCGAAGAAAATTCCAATCAGAAACACGGTAAATGATGGTGGAGTTGTTGTTATGAGGCTCATATTCATAATAATAACATGGTTTCAGATGAGTTATGTTGTGGACATTCTGAATTGCAAGATTTCAGTTTGATTGATGTTCTGGTTTTGTTATATATTCCATTTCCTCTGTTTAATGCTTTATTAGTTGTGTTAAATATATAGTTTTGCTAAAGTAAAAAGCTGGGAAATAACACTACTGAGCTGAAGAGCTCTACAAGCTTAAGGAAAAATTCAGTTTGCACTTAAACTTAGCCTTTACAGCTCTTCTTCACTGTAGTACTGAGGACACATACTAGGCTAGATTTTAATACATCAATTACTGTAATTAGTAATTTCCTTATATACAGGTAATCTGCTGACTGACTGCACATTTTGTGTTATCACAAGACCCTGTTATTTCACTTTACTTGGCTTCTTAGTCTTGCTAGTCATTGTATGTTTTCTTAAACTTTCATGGTGGATAGTTTTTTTGAGAAGAGAAGCAAAAACTTGCTTTCTGTGCTGATGAAATATTTAGCATCTTTAATTTGAAAATAGGACTTTTTTATTAGTCGCTGTGCTCTTTTCCGTAAAATTTTGTTCTCCTACTTGTTTGTAAAACAAGGTTTTTCATGTGTGGTGTGTCACATCACCTATAAAAAGTACATAAAAATATCAAAGGGCACTTAAGTCCAGTTTAGGGCATGAGTAGTGTTCCCATGACTCTTTGGACATCTTCCAATATATTTGGTTCATCTTTCAATATATTTCTTAATATCAGGGATTGTTTAGACCCTCTCATGTTAGGGTTAGACAAACTTCAACTCTCATGCTGCACAACTTTTATTTTCTTCACAGAACTTTCCAGACTTCTTATGATTATACTAGGAGATACTATACTTAACTTCTGAGCATACACTGATAGGATTAAGCAAGTATTTTCCTGATCTAACCTTAAATGTTTGCTTTAATTTTGGGCCACAGATTTGATTTCCCTAATGGCTTCCCTTTTTTGGTCTATGACTAAGAAGAACTTTAACGATGACTACAGCCAAACTCATTAATTTAGTTTAAATTATTAGGATTGTGAGTAATCCAAAATTAAAGTTTGAGAAACTTTTTTTTTCTTTCTTCTTCTCATCAAGGGAAAGTACCCTTCTTCCTTATGTGTAAGAACACATGGAATCTTAGAGCTGCCTGGGTCAGTTGAACTGACAGTTGCCATGCTGTTGTTCACCCAGAAAGAAGACTTATCTGGGTTCTTGCTTACTGAACCCTTTGCATCTCGTCTCCCCTTTTTCTTGTCTCTCTCTCTCCTCTCTTTTTATACCTTATGAAGTGGTATTAGGGTGTGAGGATTCATGATTTTGGAAGGACTAAAGAGAACCAAAGGTATTGAAGGAAAGACATTCATAGTAGTAATTAACAAAGGAGTGATAGATAAGGCATTGTTCAGAAATCCTTTGGAAGACAAGATTGGTTTATTCTAAGGCCTGTGTAACAACTGCCAAGCTTCTGTGCTAAATGGAGAGAAGTCTGATTGCTCTGAAGTGTTCCTCTCGTGCTGTGACACTGTTATGAGCAAGACAGGTGCTACACTGGTGATTTGGCACCTCATATGTTAACATAGTATATCTGCACATATTATGGTATGTAGTGTAGAAATTAACTGACTTTGAGTGGACTAGTGTGTTGGCACTGTATGGGATTGCACTGCGGTAAAATTACTGCTACCAGTTTGAGAAAGATTTTGTTCCTCTACTTGCATTTTTAGTCTCAGTTCTCTCCAGTTCTCTACTTTTCTGCAACATACAGATTTGCAAGATAGCATCTTTGCTGCCCTGTTGACAGGGCTACTCTGTCAAAGAGGAGCATCAAACACTGACCAGCCTGTTCCCCCCTCCAGCAATTGGCCCTCTTGTGGGTAACTTCCCCAGTTTATATACTGTTAAAATGTTCTGTGGTGTGGAATATCCCTTTGACCACTTCGGGTCAACTCTCCTGGCTATGCTCCTTCCCAGCTTTTTGTGCAGTTCTTCCCTAGCAGAGTATAAGACACTGAAAAGTCCTTGACTTGGCTATGCATAACTTAGCAACAGCCAAAACATCAGTGTTATCAGCATTGTTGAGGCTAGATTAACTCACCTGGTTAAAGTAGAGTGCTAAAAATGCTAAGGTCATGGGTTCAATCCCTTTTTGGGCCATTCACTGGACTTCATGATCCCTGTGAATCTCTTCCAATTCAGAATACTCATAGTAAATCCCAAAACCACAGTACTATACCAACCACTAAGAAGCAAATGAACTCTGTCCCAGCCAAAACCAGGGCAGATGGCCAAAGACCTGTGACAATTGAAGTACGCTACTGTTCACAACTTCTACATGACACTGGAGACTGTTTCCTCCTGTAATTTGGAATTGTGAGAGAACTAAGACTGAAGCAGGTTATTCAGAGTCAGGACAGTGCTTCTCCCTTGTACAGTTCTCTACATTAATTGTGTGCCAGTGCAGTATTTTATATCCTAGAGCTGTATAAGCTTTTTAAAAGAACCTTGTGAGTACTCTGTAGTGTTTCCATCTATTAGTTTTCAAATATTTCAGAGTATATCTATGTAGAATCATAGAATCACAGAATGTTCTGAGTTGAAAGAAACCCACAAGGATCATCAAAGTCCAACGCCTGGCCCTGCACAGGACAACTCCAAGAGTCACACCATGTGCCTGAGCATTGTCCAGAAGTTTCTTGAACTCTCTCAGGCTTAGTGCTGTGACCACTTCTCTGGGGAGCCTGTTGCAGTGCCCACCCATCCTCTAGGTGAAGAACCTTTTCCTAATATCCAACCTAAGCCTTCCCTGACACAACTTCAGGCCATTCCCTTGGGTTCTGTTACTGGTCACCAGAGAGAAGGGATCCATGCCTGCCCGTTGCTTCCCTTCATGAGGAAGTTGTAGACTGCAATGAGGTCTCCCCTCAGCCTCCTCTTCTCCAGACTGAACAAGCCATTCCTTGAACATCTTCCCCTCAAGGCCCTTCACCACCTTCATTGCCCTGCTTTGGATGCCCTTTGATAGCTTTAATAGCTTTATACCTTTATTATATTGTGGCATCCAAAACTGCACCCAGCACTCAAAGTGAGGTCTCTCCAGTGCAGAGCAGACTAGGACAATCACCTCTCTCAAATAACTGTTGATGCTGTGCCTGATACACCCCAGGACATGGCTGGCCCTCCTGGCTGCCAGGGCACTGCTGACTCATGTTCAGCTTGCCATCAACCAGGATCCCCAGCATGACGCTGCTCTCCAGCCTCTTATTTCCCAGTCTGTCTGTACACCCAGGGTTGCCTCATCCAAGGCGCAGAATCGGACACTTGCCCTTGTTAAACTTGATACAGTTGGTGATTGTGCAGCCCTCTCATTTGTCTGGGTCCCTCTGCAGGACCTCTCTGCCTTCAAGGGAGTCAACTTTTTGACATTGGTTTGTTTGACATCAGCAAACTTACTTAGTATACCTTAGAGTCCTGGGTCCAAGTGTTTATGAAGATGTTGAAGAGAACTGGGCCTAAGATGGAGCCTTACAGAACCCCACTAGTTACCAGTTGCCAGTCTGATGCTACGTCATTTACTGTAATCTAAGGAAATTAAGTTTGACAAGACAGACTTTCCCCTCACGAAACCGTACTGGCTGTGAACGATGACCTCGTTGTTCTTCAAGTGTTTTTCAGTATCTCCCAGAACAATCTTCTTCATAATTTTACCAGTCATCAAAGTGAGAATGACAGGCCTGTAGTCAGGGTCATCCTTCTTGCTCTTCTTGAAAACTGGGACAATGTTAGCCAGCTTCCAGTCAGCTGGGACCTCTCCAGATTCCCAGAACCATTCAAATGCAATTGAGAGAGGCCTTATGACATCAACCACCTCTTTGAGTACTCTGTAATGAATCCCATCAGCTGAAGTAGACTTACAGGGATCCAGCTGGAGCAGCAAATCCCGCACAAGTTCAAGGTTGACTGGGAGTTGATGATTTTCACAACTGTGGTCTTCCAGCACTGGGACCCCCTTAGCCTGTCATTGGTGTTGAAGAGAGGGGCAAAGAAAGCGTTAAACATCTCTGCCTTGTTTCTGTCCCTGTTTGTGAGGTGACCATCCTCATCCTGTAATGGGCTGATGTTATTTCTGCACTGTACAGCAGCTGTTTCAAAGAAATCGAAGGACAGAGAGAAGATCCAGCTGTTTGGACTGCATTGTTTTGGAGAGAGCAACTATCATATTGCACATTGGAAGTTTAACTTAAGTTTACAGGGATACCTTTCTGACTTTAAACTTCCTAAGAAAGACCATATATACAAGGGTAAATTTAAATACATCATAATTTTACTCTGAGCCAGGCTCTGTACAAATTACAAATCAATGTAAATGAACAAGACATTAGGTCCTTATACTTAGTTCTGTTGTATAATGGCTGTATTTGTGGACAGAATTGAATTAATTGTTTATGCTTTATATAGTTAAAACCCTATCTAGTAACCTTTTAGGTTTATGCATTTCAGTGCATAACTCTTTAAGCTAGGTTTTTTTAAAATCTGTAATCTCTATAATTCCAATTTCACACTTGTATAAGCGTCACAAATTTTTATCTCTGCTGCTAGTTAATTTCAGAGAAATTAATAGCTGAAGATTAGCTAATAACTAATACAATCAATAGCTAATTGCATAAACCAGAGTTCTATAAACACTTTTTTTTCTTATAAATCTGAATATGTTTTTTAACACTGTCTTTTCAAACTTGTGCAATTTTTTTTTAGAGTCTTTTTTTAATGAAGATTAAAAATGCACAATAACTATCTCTTTAGAAAATACTTTAAAGAAATGCAAATAGTGTTTTGCAGCAGTAAGTTGAGAGATTAATGCTTCTGCTCTACTCAGCTATGTATATTCCAGTTTTCAGAGTCTTTTTGAGGTGATCCATATTATAAAGAAATCAGCTTTTAATAAATGTCAACTTCATTTGCTATCCTTGAATTAAAAAAGAATACACAGGTTATTTTTTTTATTGAGCATGTCATTGCTAAAATAATTTTTGTTAGTCTGGTGTCATATTTTTGCAAAATAAGGATTATCCTGTCCTTCAAAAAAAATTATCTTCAGTGTATTTCAGTGAATTTTTAAAAATTTTGTAAGCTGTGATTTGCCTACTGTATATGCTGTCGTCTGGAAGTGTAACAGTTTCTGTAAGAAATGTCATATACATACATGCACATCTAATGCAATTTTGTGCAGTTGGAGCTAGCTGTGTGCTCTAAGAGGTGGTAAGGAATGCTTTTTCCTGTAATTTTGCTGTATCCTTTAAAGTCAAGTAGTGTTTGTGTTGTTGAATATTCCATCTTTCAATAAATACTGTCAGATCTTGGTACTCTTAATGAGCATTTTAGAGGCTGTTTTCTGGTTTTGGTTTTTTTTTTTTTGATTGGTTTGTTTGGGTTTTGTTTGTTTGTTTGTTGGGGTTTTTGGGGAGGGAGTTATTTAGGTTTTTTGTTTGGGTTTTTGTATGGGTTTTTTTGTTTGTTTGTTTTTGTTTTTTTTAGTGGAAATTCCATTTTTTATTCCTTTTTGTTGAGAAGCAACTATCTACCCAGTGTTATAAAGATGAAATCCGTTTTGTGAGGGCATTTTGGAAACTTAATAGTTGAGGCCTGTAAATAAAGCCTTCTGATACTCTGATATCAAACATAGTTTTGTTATTTAAAACCTGAAAATCTTTTTTCTGTAAGTGTATTGGATAAAATCCAGATGAACAGATAGTGATTTTTCTGTTTAACCATAAAAAGTCTACATTTTGGGGAAAGAGTTAGTAGCCAACAGTATTCTGTTCATTCTTCAGAACATGGAAGAACCTAAGGGACTGTAATCTAGGTAAAAAAAGTTTAAAAGTTAAAAAAACCAACAAACAACCACAAACCCCCAAAACCAAACTCCCACAAAATCCAAGAGAGAAACAAAAACCCCCAAACTCGACAAAGCACCTGCAAACTGT
This sequence comes from Pipra filicauda, assembly GCF_003945595.2. Classification (NCBI taxonomy): domain Eukaryota; kingdom Metazoa; phylum Chordata; class Aves; order Passeriformes; family Pipridae; genus Pipra; species Pipra filicauda. The sequence goes on along the minus strand of NW_024104831.1, from coordinate 4,185,711 downwards.
TCTTAACATAGGGGCTTGTTCTGTGTACTGCTTTTGTTTTACAAATGAATACTGATATTTAGAACAGTTTAGTATTCTTGCTGTTTTTTCAAGTAGGAAAAGATAGCAGAAGAGTGATTTTTTTGTTTTGTTTTGTTTTGTTTCCAAGTATATTAAAGATAAAACAGGATTGTTATCTTGTAATTACCTGAAGCATTTCTACCAAAGTGGTTTCCAAACATCTGTTGTGTAGCTTAATTATGTGATGTCATAGATTCAAGTTTTGGATAACATTTGCCTACAAGGGGAAAACAGAACATCAGTTCCAATTTGAGTGTAAGTATCAGTGCTTCATGAAAACAGCAAATAATTTTAAACCAGTTATCCATACTTATCAGTCATAATTTTAATTAGCATCGCCAATGATTGGTCAACTCATTTAAATATGACTTCTACATAAGTACCTGGAAGACCTTTTAAAGCAACTATTCGTAGTGGTTTTGACATAATGAAATTAAAAGATTAATTGCAGTCGACTGAACATTATTGCTCTAGAAAAAAAATAATCAAGAGTCACTCAGCTTTCTGAAACTTAAGGTTTTTATTATAAAGGACATTGTAAAATACTTTGTTTTCTTCATCACTGAATATAAAAGCTCAACTGAGTCTATGACATGTCAATGCAAATGTAAAAACTAATTCATTTAACTTACCAAATACATGGAGATGTGATAGTATAGGACTCTTTTGGCTTCAGATCTAATATAAAAAGGACAGAAGTATGATGCAGCTTTTCCACAATGCTTGAAGTGAATTGAGTGTATCAGAGTTTTGTGGGTTTGGTTTTTTTTGGTTTTTTTGTTTGTTGGTTTTGGGTTTGGGATGGGTTTGTTTGGTTTTGTGTGGGTTTTTGTTTTGTTATGTTTTGGTTTTTTGCTGGGGTTTTGGTTTGGGTTTTTTTGGTTGGTTAGTTGGTTTCATTGGTTGTTTTGCTTTGCTTGGGTTTTGGAGATTGTTTTGGTTGGTTGGTTTGGTTTTTAAGAAAACAAGGAAAAAACCTGCGGATGAAAGATCACTTGTTTTTAATGCAGCAAAGGCATGAAGAGGTGGAAGTATTTTCCAAATGGTATTCCAATGGTGTAAATATTAGTATGTCTGTAAGTAAAGGTAACTAGCATATCTGTCACTTCTGTAAATAAGTACAGTTAAGTTCAGTTTTCCAGGAAAGAATCACTTGTTTTAGCAACACCCTGCAAACTGAGTTTTTCTGGCTTTTTTGTCCTCCTCCTGTTTCAGTTCTCCAAATGTGTATTTGGAGGAAATTAGTGTTAAAAAGGGTAGAAAGCAATCCTGCTAGTTCTCAAATTCTCTTTTATATTTAAGTCTGAAACGGCAGTTTCAAATTAATTGCTAGATTCAGTGATAGTGTAGCTTGACAGCAGGAATGCTGCAATCATTTTGCTTTTCTAGAAAATGAAAGTTCTCAGGAGAATGGAAACTAAAAATGTAGAGAAAATATAATTCTGTGTAATTAGGCTTCACGGTTGACTTGTTTCTCCTTATAATCATATTTTGATTTACTGCTGTTTCTTCTTCTCTGACAATTCCCTTTTTATTACTGTCATCTTTCTGGAAAATTAAATAATTATTTCAGAGATAGATTTTGAATAGTAGTGATGTGTACCATTTAAGTTGTTCACTTTGATCTGCACTGAACGAGTGTGCCATCTGGTGTCTGCATAGCTCTCCTTACCTTTATTTAAAGTAATTTCATACCTATGTGGTACCATCAATTGAACTTTTTTTCTGCCTTTTAACAAAGCAAAGGGAGTCAAAGGGATTTTTTTCTACCACTGGCTTCATTGTAACTTTTACCTTTGCAAAGGAAGTTTGTAATATGGAACTCTTCATAAGGAATGGGTGACATCGTGGGTTGAAAATTGCTGCCTTGGCACAATGGTCATGGTTTATGTGCAACGTAATAGAGAACACGGTATCTGTGCAGTTTCAGCCTGTGTGTTTTTTTGGAAATCTGCGGTTTGCTTTATGCATGCCATTGATAGTTACCATAGTGATTTTGTTAAGTCTGTTTTTTGGTATAGTAAAGGTTTTCCCAGTTTTTTCTGAGAGTGTTCGGTTCTGCTTGTCTTTCGTATCAGAGTTGTCCTCTGTTCTGTAGTAATAAATGACTCCTTGCCATGACCTCTTTGTTTGGAATGATTCTATAGCATTCTAATGTTTACTGATTTTTAGATTCTCCTTAACAGTATATGATAAAGGGCTGTGTAAGTGAGAGAGTTGGGGTTGAAAAGTTTTTCTTATGTGTGTGATATGTATCAATGAACTATAGTTTGATAAAAAGTAAAACTGTGGAAGTATATCATTAATATTAGTGTGTTAACCATAAGTTGACATAAGATAAAAATAAAAATGCCTGAAGAACTTAGATAGGAATCAGAATTAAAACATGGCTGTAATCTCATACTGGCCCTCTTCACTGTGTATTTCATGTAACTACAGGTTTTTTCAAGTAGTCATTGTAGCTGCAGGTCTGTCAGGGAAACAGAAATCAAATATGTGCTATTTCAGAGAAGAAATGTGAGTTTTACGGATCCACAGAAACTGAAGCATCTAAAATCCTTCACATTTTTCTCTCTTACAATTGCAACACAAAGCAACAGCTACAGACTTTTACAGAGGAAAGAAATAACCATAGTACCAATAGTTTTGAGAGTCAAGCGTCTTTAGTAATTTCATCAATTTTTTATTGTGAACTCTGAGACTAGTTTTGAACTATTTATATGAAATTCTCGAATGAAAATGTGCACTTTGCTAATGATGTCATGTGCCACCAAACTCCAGGAGCACTTGGAGTACTGACTATATTTCCTGTGCTCTTGTGAAGAAGAGTAATGCTTGCTTCACAATGCCACCCGCCACTGTTAGCGGTATCAGAAACTCAGTGCCGAAAAGAAGAGCCCTATTATTGTTTCTGTGACATCCAAGAGGTATAGAAGCATGAGCATAATGAGGATCATCATCTTTCCTGTGTATTGGCACAAGCAGTACGTGCTAACGTAGTGAAACCCCTGAATTTACACAGCTGGAATGGCATCACCAGGTGTACCAGGCCTCTTTGCTGCCTTTGTGTGCGTGTGCAAACAATTAAAATTATAACCAGTTAACATATTAAGCAAAGGAGAAACTGGGAGCAGTGCTTTCTATTGTGATGTTTGAAATAGTTGGCAGAATTAATACAGCTTTTGCAAATGACTGGGAATTGCTTATGTTCTCTTAAATATTGTTCTCTAACCCCTCCTAGGTTTCTATTTTCTTTCCCAAATAACTTTTGAAATTGCCGTGCAGGTATCACCATTGATTTTTGGAAAAACAGTGGCTTAGCAAATCAAATCCAGAACCATGCTAGTTCACTTTATGCGGAGTGGACTTGAACCCTTGCCACAGACCACAGATGCTTTCAGTATTTCATATTCTTTCCCATGTATTATTAATATTGTTAACTCCTCCATATCTTCTCATGTAGAAGAAGAAATGAAACAGGTGACAGAATAAATTTTTATCCTCCAGTATCACTTTAATAAAAGCTCAAGAGGAGTACTTACTTGTGACTCTTTGGAATCACCTCCCTGATTTTCTTCAGTTGACCAGTTCTGGATCAGTCATGTTGTTGGTGGGTTTTTTCCAGCTGGCAAAGCAAAACTTCCCCAAAAGAAGATTCTGCCACTTATTACTGTCTTTGGATAAACTGGTTTAATGCATGTGTCTTCCAGAGACATAACAATGGGACCAGGGTGGCTTTGGGTAATTCAAAGTCTTATGGTCAATGCATTATCTAATCTTATGGATTTTACATGTTTCATGTTGTTGTACAGTTGTTACCAAGTTGCTTATAAACAAAAATGTGAAAATTAAGCATTCACTTCTAGCTTTTCCAAGTTCAGAATGGAGACACTCACTTCAGTTTGGTTCGAACCTGTTGTTGATCACATTTTCCCACAATATTTTTTCATTCCATTTTGGACAGTTCTTTTTTTGTAATTGTCTGTTGTTTTTTTTTTTAAAGTGTCTCGAGTTCTTTTCATGGTCACCCCGTATCCCTCATACATTTGGTTTACATCATATTGTATTATTTATGACTTCATCATTTATTATTAATTTCTTATGTCAGTATTATGTATTTCAGCCATTTATATCCTGATTCATTAAATTCCCTAAGCCAATACGCAATTTTCCACTCTGTAACAACAGAATGCTGCACAGATGGATACTTTTGTGACACAAAACATGATGTCTGAAAGAAATCAATTTTTTATTTATCTTTACCTTGGCTATGGAAGTGTATGCCCTAGTTGTCCTATTTTTTTCTTTTTTTTTTCAGAGGCTTTCTCTAACATTTTTAATTGTGTTTTATTGCTTGCATTATATATTATAAAATAATATGTATTTTATGGAATATTTTAGTAACTGTCAACTTAGATCATTACAAACTAGATTAGACAGGAGCAAACCAATGTTGGGTTTTTTCCTACTTCTCTTTCTTTCCAGGTTTGATAGCTATTTGTATGTGATGCCCATCATGGTTTCTCTGTAGGTACTCTTGTAATGATTGTATGAATTTTTAGAACGTTAGAGAGAAAGAGGAAGGATTTTTTTTTCCAAATAATAAATGCAAAGTCAGAAGTTAATGAAATAACTGAAATAAGTGAAATGGTGTATGTCTTACTGCTGTGAGATGGTTCTCCAACCTCCACAGATGGTAAGTTTTGAAGTAAAAGACAAAAAGGGACATTGTTAGTCTTCAGGTTTCATTTGCTCAGAGCATTACTCTCTTCAGAGTAAAGTCATTAAAATTGATGTGAAAGCTAAACCTTAGTAAGATATTCTTGGAGAAGATGACTTGCTTTCACCTTGATGATTTCATTGAATCAAATGGCTTAGTCTCTTTACCCGAGGAACATAATCTTCTGGGGGATTTTAAAGAGTTTATCTAGAAGTTCATTTCATTATGTATCAGTGTGTGGTTTTCCCCTCAAAATGTTAGGCTAAAGAAGACTCGTGAGAAGAATTTAATCTGTTTTATCTTTTATCATTTTCATCATCAAAGTTTTTCTTTTGTTCTTGTTTAAAAATATTTCCATTTTATGCTTGCATCTTAATTTTAATTCGTTGACCTTTCTTTGTCTGCTCAGATTATCTTAGGATGTATTGCTAATGAAATAAGGCACTACTTTTCTCTTTCAGTTCAGTGTAAGGTATGTTCTTTGTGATGCAGCAACTAGACTGCTTATTTAAAAAAAGAATAGCTTTTAACTTGATTTTCTAGCAAAAATAAGTTATGCAGTTGCCTACCATTATAGTAGCATTGCCTTTAGTAACCTATAGACCCATTATTACAAGATTTGTTTGAGAACTGTCTAGGCCTAAGGTAATTAAGTGCTGGAGTATTTTTTAGAGCAACTGGATGGGAAGGATGAGGCCCGCGTAAGAAAGATGTTCTCACTTTGTTTGGGGGACATGGAAAGAACTTTGGGATATGTTGGGAGGTGTGGTTTGGATGAGGTAGAGAAGGAGAGGTTAAGAAGTCATTGGAAAAGGGGAGGAATAGGAAAATTATGGTGTAGTATCAGGAGGTCAAATTTTATTAATTTGGCTGGTTTTAGTATCAATTTTGTCCTGTATCAAAAATAGCGTGGCCAGCAGGAGCAGGGAAGTGATCCTTCCCCTGTACTCTGCGTTGGTGAGGCCACACCTTGAGTATTGTGTTCAGTTCTGGGCCCCTCAGTTCAGAAAGGCTATTGAGGTGCTGGAGCGGGTCCAGAGAAGAGCAACAAGGCTGGTGAAGGGACTGGAGCATAAGTCCTATGGGGAGAGGCTGAGTGAGCTGGGGTTGTTTAGCCTGGAGAAGAGGAGGCTCAGAGGTGACCTCATCACCGTCTATAACTACCTGAAGGGAAGTTCTAGCCAGGTGGGGGTTGGTCTCTTCTCTCAGGCACTCAGCAACAGGACAAGGGGGCACGGGCTTAAGCTCCGCCAGGGGAGATTTAAGTTGGATATCAGGAGAAAATTCTTTACAGAGAGAGTAATCAGGCATTGGAATGGGCTGCCCAGAGAGGTGGTGGATTCACCATCCCTGGAGATTTTTAAACGCAGATTGGACGTGGCACTGAGTGCCATGATCTAGTAAATGGACTGGATTTGGACCAAGGGTTGGACTCGATGATCTCGGAGGTCTTTTCCAACCCAATCGATTCTATGATTCTATGATTCCATGAATTTATTAATTTATTTGTATTATTTAACTGCCACAGTGAAAGGATACAAAATGAAAAATAGAATCTGCACTTTTATCATGGTTATGACCTTGGCATGTTTGTCTGAGAATCAGCCTATAGCTATAGGCATATAATTCTAAATCTTAAGTTGCCTGTGTAGTAACCAGAACGTCAGTCCCTGCATGGTGATTCCATTGATGCTGTAGACTCTAATGCTCAGTGGCTGGAATCCTACTGTGAATAGTAGGGAAGTGTCTGAGCACATAGCAGAGTTAGCTCTTACTTGAGTGCCCACTGAATGAATTCCAAAGCTGTGGATGAGACACAACCAAAGACTTGCCAATCACCTGTCATTAAATGTCAAAAATAGAAATATTTTTTGAAAACTTTTTAAAATATTTGAAATAATTTTGCACGGATACCTTTTATTTCTACATGTAGAAAATTATATTGGTACATATTTTGAACCATTTCCCATTTTTCAGTCCTTTTTTTTTTTTTTTAATTCCTGTCCTAAGGTATTACCTTGTCACAGTTGTCATATATGTGTCGCATCTGTCTAATCCACACCTAGCTGTGTTTTGAATGTGTCTCTGTAGTATTGAATTGCCAAGTGTTTTGATTAAAAATCACTGTCTTTATTTGCATCTTTTACTGGATAAAAGTTATAAGTTTTGAATATGATCAACTTTATTACAGTTGTAGTATATATTATATAATAACAAGGTTCCTTTAGCTTTTTTTTAATAAGAAATCTTAAATTTTAAATAGTTTATGGCAAATACACACAGCTCTTGTATTTCATGTTTATTGTCTCTGATGTTTTGATTCTGAACCTGCTAATGACAGAAATTATTCAAAGCAATTTAAAATGCAAATACAGTGCTTGGAGGCAAACACAGTGAATAATACTGGACAAAGTAACCCAGGTTTATCTAATTCTTTTCTGTCAACTTGTAAGGTAACTTTAGTGAAAACATATGTAAAATTACAAATGCCAAATTACTGTCAGGCTGTTGAAAATCACAGAATATTCAATTTTCAGTTGTGAATTTGATGTTATTTTCCATGGTGAATAGTGGCAATAGTATAATGATGTGAGAAGTGTTGCAAGTATGTTTAACTGTGGAGGTCAGTTTGGAAAAAAATAATGTAAAATTATGTTATTTTAAAAGCATATAAAGTATCCTACAAATATGTGTGCCAAAGGTGTTGATTTTAATGTTTGTTTTCTAGTGATTGTCAGACAAGCTCAAGTATGTTTGAAAGTTTAGAAAGCTAATGGAAGCATAATGCAAGTGTAATTTAATGTGACATTCCTGGTCATATACATCACACATTGTATAGCAGACAGGTGAAAACCAACATTTTCGTGACCAAGGTGACTAGATTATTTATAAATCTTGTATCTCAATTTTGCTGAAGTTTAAATATGATTCATCACTCCTTAAAATGGAGTTATTAACTTGTAATATTTTCCACTTACGGTAAAAAGTAATATCATTGTTACCTAGATTTCCAAATTATATATAATTTTTCAAGATAGCACTACTCTGGTAGTACAAAGCATGCACTCTTGTCTCTTGCTGCTTAAACATGAAGAGTGAGGACCATCTCACTGCCTATTTTGGCATGCACCCTTACAACTACTTCTTTTTAATCTTTATACAGCTGCATTCAGCAGGGCCTACATGGCTTAAAATTGCCAAAGTTTAAAGTGTTCTGAGGACTAATGCCAGAGGCTGAAAGTATAAAATTGGCAGTTAATGTTCTGGTGTCTGATGAAATTTTTTTTGGTCTAGTTTTAATTTGCAGTGACTTTAGGTTGTGTAACATATAATTAACATGTAACCAATGTTAAATTAATGCCTCTAATACGACACTGATGAATTCAGTTACCTGTAATAAATGGCTTCTTCCAAATTCAGACTCCTGTGTGTCTACTGTGTGGCTTGTGGAAGGTAGAACACTGCAATTATGACTATATTATTAATTGTACAGTAAATATTGATATGTATTAAATAGATAAGGTTTTAAATTTTTTAATAAATCATCCTTAGTGAAATGTGAAAGAGAATCCTAATGGTAATTAAAGTATTTTAAAGAGGCACAAAATAGACTAGTATTTTCTATTCTGCTACATTCAGTGCTACTACAGTTAACTCCTGTCTAAAAAAAGAAAAAACTTCCCAAACAGTATGTTATTAACATATACAGATCAAAATCTGCATAAGTAGAAAGATATAGATGTGTTGGAGTGGCAGGTTTATTTACAGTTTAAAATAGTGAACAGTCTTAATTTGAAGATAATATAAATCATCTTCACAGAGAATCCCAAAAGGAGAAGCTTGATATTACTAACTTCTTTGGAATTGGATTTATAACTGCTTGTGCATCTAAACTGCTGTGAGGTGTTTTTTACTTTTTCTGAAATGCACACCAGCTGTTTCAAAAAAAGTTTTAAGAAATCATAAATTAGTCAATGCTTTTCCTTACTGTATTACAAATTACTTCCTAAGTAATTTCCTCCCAGAAAAACAAGCATTTTAAAGTTTATTTATTTATTTTATTAGTGTCAGTGTATGAGACATTTTGGGTTGCTTGAGTAGTCTCTGATGTTTCTTATTTCTTCCACATCCTTTTTAGTATTCTTTCCCTGTTAAACAAGAAAGAAAGAGTGTGACATTTGTCAACTTGTGGCAGTTCTTTAACGCAGGAAATTATAATGCTTCTGTTTCAGAAATAATACATAGTGACTGAATCTCAACTCATGCAAGTTGTGTGTGTTAACTTAGAGCTTGTAAAACTTTGGTGCTTGCTGTTATAGTCCATGGAAACATCTTGTCCTCCACACTGTTGGTATTTATATTTTTTTTGGCCAAGTGGAATACTGAAATAATATCTACTTTTTGCATCACCCATTCCACCTGTTGAGTACCACATACCGGTCATATATTAGTAAATGCTACAGCTGTATGAGCATTTGTCATATACCCATTATATTAAGCGGCAGTTTGAAAGCTTTAGTTCTTGTTACTCCTCAAAAGCTGTTAAGAGTTATTTTCTGTTTCTGTTTTGATACAGTTTTGTTTTTAATCTTATCACTTGGCTTACAAATAAAGCACTTTTCAGTGCTCAGGAATTTATTTTAATACACTGCTCATGTCAAATTTCAAATTATTAGGTTTGGAAGTTTATGGAAAGTCTGTAAGAGATTTGCAGTTCTGGTGGCAGCATAGTCTTTTTTAGAATAAGACTGAACATGCTCACGTGTTTATATTTACTTTTTACCTAGTTCTACAGATTTATATCCAGAATGTGAAGCTGGTGTTCTAATACTGGTTAATGTAGTTGTCTGGTAGTGGTTTTGTGGTTAATGCTTTAAGTTACTTCCTGCCGTATGTTTTTGTTATTGTTAGGAATAACAGATAAATAGCAAAAACATTCTGTTACCTAACATTGAATTTTAAATATATTCTCTTCTAGAGAACTAGAGGACGAAAACGAAGCTTTGTACCTGAAGAAGAAAAACCTGAGGTTGGAATATAACGTTTTGTTTGTTTGTTTTTTTAACAGTTTCACAAAAAATTAAACTTTGGACTAAAGTGTTACTTTCGGTGCCATAATTGAAAATATTTGCTTTCCTTCTCTCCTTTCCCTGCCCCCCCATTCCTTTCTTTTGCCTTCTGCTATGGCAGGAACGGATTCCCAGAGAAAGAAGGCAGCGTCAGTCTGTTCTGCAAAAGAAGCCCAAGTCAGAGGATTTAAGGACTGAGTGTGCTACCTGCAAAGGGACTGGAGACAATGAAAATCTAGTCAGGTAGGTTTGATACTCTGACCTTATGAGGAGTTAAGGTTCCATTTGTATCACTTTGTCATCATGATTATAATGAAGAAAATGTACTTTTTAAGAACACGATCAATTTCCTCCTCTTATTTAGGGGAAACATCAGAAACACTGACTTGATTCACTTATTGACCTGGCAAAAACATTTACATTGTAAATAACCAAGATAATCTGTTTTTCTAACAGAGGAGAATTAATTTACTCTTGTCAGGGTGAATTGTCAGTGTTTTAGGGCAGGTCAGGAAGATAAACTAACCAGCATTTTAATGATATTAAAGCTACAGGTGCACCCTAAAAGTAATTAAATTAAAAAAATTAACAATTTTATGAGCTGAACTGTGGATTATGAGGAATTTATGTTTTTAAAAATGTATTAATGCTACCTCCATTAATGCAGATCTTGAAAGGGTTTGATAATCATGTTTCTTATCTGAAACAGAAGTGAAAAAAAAAGTTGAATGATGTTTTAATAGTTGCAAAAATCTAATTAAAGTGTAGAATAGCTGCTATTAAATAGCTACTGTTGACCACAACTTCTGCAGATTTTGACTTTATAACTGGCATTGTGGCCTCTTTGCAAAGCTGTAGAGACTGCTCACAATTCTTGAAAGAAGAATCATGAAGCTTAGCAACCAGAAGGTGGATTTTAATTGAATCTACTGAGCTTTCATTAAAATGATCTCATAATAAGTTCAGATTAAAGAAAGTGTGTTGTATTTAGGTCCTGTATGCTTCAACTAGATTCCTCTAGACAGGTTCTTCTCTTTAGGTCAGATATAATTGCTGGTTTTAACTGAAGGACTATTCCAAAAGAAGTATTTTAATTTATTTCTAGGAATCAGAGTTATGAGAAAAGTCAGAATCACTGATATAGGCAAGGAACACATAGCTTTAGAGTCGCAGGTACAGATGCCTTGTACATGCTCAGAATAGCTGGGTTTAATATTAATTCCAGCATATGATTTACCATAGAAATTGTTACAGCTTCAAGGTTGTGTGCCAGACTGTAGTTGTATTTCCAAATTGGAGGCAGAGCGCCTGTGCGAGCTCATTAGTAACTTGTGACTCTCATATACACAGACAAGCTAATACTGTGAGGTAATCCTAGATCCTGTTCAGTCCCAGACTGTGAAATAGAGGTGGGATGTTACAGTGATTGCTCTTGCAATTACACTGATGAGAACTTGTGGCAGCAGGTTTTTAACTGCCCGTGACAAGATAAAGGGCTTTCTTCAGCCCTGTTTTTTGCAAGAAATAAAAGATGCAGGAAGATCATTTTGTTGTGGGAAGGAACCCTGGGTAAAACATATACTGTGCTTTACTGTGAAAAAAGCCCTGAATTAGGCTTTTTCTAGAAGTGTTAAGTATCACACTGGAGGACATAAAGGATAAGATGAGAAAATGCCATGAAGAGCTGTATATTTAAGTTGCAATTAAAAAATAGTGGTAGAAAATTAGTATTATCTCTTGTTTACTACATGAAAAGATTTTAGTAGTAATTTAGAAGGGCCAAAAATAAGTGTACTACATGCCAAAATCCAACAGATTCTCTTATAAACCATCCTCATAATTAAACCTAGAAACTGAACATTAATCCTGCATGGGAGAAGGAGTTTCTTATGTTTTAAGTCTTTGTTCATAATTCTCTAAAAAATATTTCCTTAAATCTTCTTCTTTTCCCTGTTACTTTTTAAAAAAGATAATTAATTTAAGCTTACTTTTCTTCAGATATTTCCTATAAATAGCTGCAACTTTATCCAGTTTAGATTACCACTGCTTCTAAAGGTTTAGTTTTGATAATTACTAAATTATGGTGAAGTTAGTAAATTTGGATTTTTTTAGTACTATTTTTGCTCTTAAAGCTGTATTTCATTTGATGAGAGCAAATTTAGGGACTGCAATAAGGTGCTAGCTACAGATAGGCTTTCTGCTATGCAGCCAAAACTATATAGGGGAGTGATTCACAGTGTGTTGTTATGTCAGAGAAAGTTTTCAGAATCCTTTTTTCTCTTAAGTTGTCACAAAGTGATAGTAGTGACCTTCTGCCTGCACTGCTGCTTTCTCCTTCCTGTACCATCATGCAGGAAGGACTCCTTTGTGATGGTAGAAATAGTGTTTGAAATGCAAGTTGGGAGGACAAGAGGTGTTTAGGAGGGAAAACAAAGTATTTTTTCAATATCCATTTTGTTTGGCACTGTTATCAAAGCCAAAAACTTCTCAGATCTTTGTCATCATCTTTGCTCTTCACCAAACAAGTGTTTTGTAATTATTTATAAATATGAAAATTGATCACTAAGATAAATAGAAATATGCAACTGGTGAAACTGCAGATTTAAGGAATAATCCTGAAGGGCCTTCTGGTTTTTCCTGCTGTGTGTTGTCTCAAACAGGGCTGGTTACATGACTCTTGGACAATCTGCTTTTAAAAATTTTAGGTTTTTCTAAAATTTATTTGGCCCTCACTTCAGTGTTGCGACCTAAATAAGGATTAGAGGAAGATAATTTCCTATTTCAAATTATTTCCCATTTCAAAGAATGCAGCAGACTGTGTAGTAATGAATCTGGAATAAAAAAGTATTTTTTAACTAGTTACTACTCATTGTCTAATGGAGATTTTTTTTTTTTTTTTGATCTCCATTTTAGGTGCTAGTGTGCAGCATTGGATGATTAAGGGATTATTTGTTACATGTTCGATGTGTTGACTTACCATGTTCATATGGTTTAAAATCTTTAAATAATTACCTATGGAAGGATTTAAAATTCTTCCTAAAAAAGTATGTTTCATCCTAATGAGTTATAATGCTTCATTAACTGGCTGAAGTATGCCTTAGTGACTATAGTGATTAAAGTTAAAATATCTTTAATTGTTAGTTTTTGCCTAAAACATATTGACATGTTCCCTGCTTTTATATATGCTAATAGTTGCCTTATGTATGTATTGTAGACACGCCGAGATAGTGCTTATTTAATCATGGATGTCAGATTATATAGATAAACTGTTTCACTGTAGCAGCATGCACTAGAACTGAAAGTTTAGCTTTTGTGGTTTTGTCCACAAGAAAGGATCAGTCTTGTAATCCTTATGTGATATAATTTCTTCTTAAAATTTAGAGTGAATTTATATTATAAATTCTTCCATACACGTCTGTGTAAGTTTTGATAACTAAATAATCCTAATTTTTTTACCCTTTACAAGGTTAATGAGTGGCACAGTCAAGATTTACAGATCCGTCAAACAGTGAAAAGTTAATTGAAAGCATGTACTCAAATGAGGCAAAGTCGGATCTGTAACTGTCATAAATGACAGCGAGAAAGCTATATCTGTAATTAGAGAAAAGTGTAGATTTTGAGTATCTTTTTACTCAAATAAACTGTAATTGAGTTTTGAGAGGAATGGTAGTAAAATATGGTGATTTTTAAATATATTTGACACAGATGGGTGTAATGTAAGGCATGAAGACAGCACTTTTTAAAAGAGATAAGAGTTCAGTCAAAAGAGCTATAATGGGGGCTAGAAACTAAAGTATTGTGAAACCAGAGGGTACCTATAACAATATACTCCTCATTCTCAAGCAGTAATCAAATATTGAAAATATTTGCTTGAAATTGAAGATTTACATTGAAATACAGGACTTTCTAAAGCATGATGTGAAAGATAAATTTTCTAAAAAAACTCAGAAAATAATTTTAAAGGTTCTGTTTGTTTTTAGAACTGACCTCTTCTGTTTTAGAGAGCATTTAGCTAATGATGCTTTTCTTTTGTTTTATTTCGTGAATTTTTTTTAGTTCTATGTAGTTTAGACATTTAATAGGTTTCCTGAGTACCTATTGCACTTGTGCATGAATTGCTTAGAATGATATATCTTGCAGAAGAATCTCCTAGGGTTTTTAATTTTTGTCAGGCCATAACTCACTAATGCAAATCTTTAAAAGCAACTCCCCAATAGTTCCTTCTAGAACTTCACCATATTTAATAGAAACATGGTTAAAGGAGTATATTTCAGGTGGCTCAATACGTAATAGGTAAAGCTTGCCCTTCGTATTGTACCATACTCCATAGTAAGTGATTGTACTGCTGTACACACAGAGTGCTTCTAGCATGGTATTACTGTCTGTTCTGCTTTGGTAGAATAAAAATTAGGATTAATTGTGTAGATAATTTTAATATATAGAACACGTTTTTAAATAAGAATCCACAAGCTAATCCAGTTTAAAACATTTTGAGAGAGGACTTCTAATTGACTTCACTTCTTTAGATGTGACCCCTTCTCAAAAAATTAACTAGTTCTCGACTGCTGCTCTTAAAAAAAAATATACCTTCAGTTGTTAGCTTTAAGATGTGCTTGGGTAATATTTAGGAATGCAGTACGTTACATAAAATTGACATCTCAACTGTAGATTTGAGAAAAACAGAGTAAAATTAAAATATAGATTACGTATGGGCCAAAATCAGGTTAAAGAAATCTCTGAAAAACATTCCATTTCTTCGTCCCATGATTTAGAGCAAGCATGTTGTAATACATTCTTTTGTAGTTTTGTGTATTGAGTTTTTCTTCTGTATTGTTTGTTAAGTTAGAATTTTCCATTTCATTTGATTTGCAGCAACTGAAACAAAATTATGACTTCAGCATTACAGAGAGTGTAAAAAAAATGAAGGTCATTTATTTGAAACAATAGAGAATAGAATTTTTTGAAAATTTGAATGCTGGTTATAAAGTATTCAAAAATGTAAATCTGTGAAGCAAATCATTAAGCGTGTATGTAGTACTTATTTTTAATGCATATGTTTACTAGGAAGTAAGCTAAATGTGAAAGTACTTATTTTTCCCAATCTACTGTCACACTTTGCAAGGGAGTGTAATGTGCTGCGCATACAGTCAGTGTATCAAGGCAGACCTAAAAGGGGAAGGTGAGGAGTAGGAAAGAAGAAAACATATGCAGTGTCATATTTACTAAACAAAAAAACTGTTGAGTAAAACTAACTGTAAGGTTTGGCATAACTTTGAGTTATCCAGTCATACTGTAACTGAAAAATCTTTCAGCATCTGTAATTCTGCTGATACAAATGTATGTATCAAGTTTAGGATGATAATTTATAAAGGTTTGCATCCTTAGCTGCACACAGTGGTCAGCTTTAATTCTGTTCTTGAAAGAAAGTGTTTTCTGGACAGTCTCTTTTGAATCCTCTGAAAGTTTTCTCTCAAGAAATGTCACTGGACATGTTTCCTTAATTGTATTTGTCTTGTGTAAGTTTATATTTGCATTTTTATTTCTTACATTTCCATGCAGAGAGGCATGCTACACTTAAAATTAAGGATTTCTTCCTTTGATGCTCTTCATGAGCTCAAGTTTATTCCAGAACAAGAACATTAATTATTAATTACCTTCAATGCACTGTAACAAAATTAACAGTCCATTATAGTGATGGAAAACCTATGATTTACAGTAGAAGTTTAAGACCACTAATGTAGGGATTAATCACAAGGAAAATGTTAGTTAGTTAAGCAACAATTTGCAACAGTCTCATGTTTTACAGAGGATAACAAATGCGTTATTTTACTGGAATGAACTAAGAGAATGAAAGGAAACGTAACATTCAGTGGTGTAGTTTATTTCTGCTATGTAATTTACAGGGATTAATTCTGCAAGTTAACTTTTCTAATTGGTTAAGTTACCTGTTAGATAATTTTTTGCATCATTTGCTTCATTGTATTGCCTTCTGAAAGAGTTCCTTTTTTATGCTAGACAGCAGGATAGTACATATAATGACAAATGCACAGTTTTCCTCAGAGAGGACTTAATTCAAACTAAAGTACCTGTGTTGCAATGCATTTTACTGTACAATACCACAGGTTTTTCATTTCATGTAAATTTGTACGCTAGGGCAGAAATTCAAAGAAAGCCGTAGGCGTTGTGAAGCTCTCTTGCCAAGTACCTAGAAGTCAGGCATAGGTCTGGTAATAAGATTTATGCTGTTGTTGTTCAAGGTTTCTCTAGAAGCAGACTGCTAGGTGTGTTTGCATCTGGGCTACCCCACTCCCTGAAGCTGCATGTACCTGGAACACTTGAAATTGTACTGCAAAAAGTCCTTGGCAGATTCATGAGTTTTCTGTTAATTAGGCACCAATCTATTTACCTGATACCTAATGGATTTCTTTAGTACATTTGTCTGTTATTTCCTTGAAATGAGACAGCAAATTTGAATTGAAGCCCGGATTATTTTTTTCCCTTGATTGTTTTGCTGGTTAACTCTTATGGAAATTTAAACCACAGAAGAATATTCTAAAGAATAGAAGCTCATGTCTTTGGATACTGATTTTCTGTTCTATATCTGGTTTGATTACCTTGAAGGAACTCTTAGAGGTAGTTTGTGTAGGAGTGACCCAAAACTGAAATTTTGTAGTTACTGCCATGATTAAAGGACTTGTTTCCATTCAATTCTGTTATCAGAATTGAGAAAGTCAGGTTGGGAAATATGCACAGGACCATCTGATGTAATTTTTCTGTAAAGTTTAGCATTGAGCCTTCCTTTTGAAAAGAAGAGCAAAACTGCATGAACAGTTATCTGGCCTACTGTGCTTTCTGATCAAATGCAGGTCCAGCAAAGGATGATCTCCTCCCTACCCTCCAAAAAAGGATTTCTTTGAATTTTTGGGATGCTTAATGGTATTTCCTATTAATACACTGGGAAGAAATATAAATCTTTAAAGTATCTAGAATAGAGGAAAAATGCTTATTTGTCCCTCTTCAGTGTAATGAAAATTCTAAAACCCTTTGGAGTATTATTGTGGTATTTTACAAGTGTTCCTCTTACCAGTGAATGGGGGGGAGAAGTGTGAGCATTCCCCAAGTGTTTTTGTTCACATTATTTCCTGAACTGTTTAGTGATCTGTCAGTCAAACCTTCTTGAAGTTCAGCATTAATCTTTTTAAGTTCTCTATAGTGGGCTTTAATCTGTAGAACCTTTGTGAACAGTAGAAGTTTTTGAACTCTTCAGCTGTAAGTTTCAATGTCAGAAGTTCTTAGTATTGATATTAGAAGTATGCTGATCCAAAAAACTTCTGTACCAGTGTCATAAACTTTAGAAGTATGTAACAAGATAACCACTTGTAAATAAGTAGTTCTTTCTGCAGGGTTACTTTGTTTTCCACTGACAAGTAGTATTTTTACATTTTTTGATTACTGAATTTTTAATATTTAGTTATCCTTTTTTCTCCTTCAGTTACAGCTGCTTGATCAAGTCTGTGCTGCAATCATGGGTTTGTACATTACAACCTGAAAGTGTATGTTGCAGTTGTGATCTGTTCCCCAGACAGCTATGTATCTCAGGATTTATTTATTATTTTTCTGATTGCCCTAGGAAATATATGCATCAGAGACCTTTGCACCCCTTTTTTTTTGTATTCTATAACTCCTAGGATTTATAATAATTTATAAAATAAAAAAAATAACACCAGAGATCTTTGCTATAAGTAATGAGTGAACTCTTTAGATAAAGCAATCATTGAACAAGATAACTCTTCAGAAGATTAAAATTACTTAATGGAGCAAGATGCAGAGAATTTGAAATCACAATATTTGTGATGGAAGAGGGGAGACTCATGACATATCAAATTATTTCCCAGTCTGGTTACCAGTAATAGGTTATGACTGCAAAAATATCTATCTTGATGGGGTCAGTAGCTTCTTATTTTTGTGGGCATTATTAAGGATTTTTCCTTACAGCATCATAATTGCATCAAATAATTCAATTCAGTTGGCGTTTGAATGTGTCAGATAGTTCATCATTCTGACCAAACTGCTTCAGTCACTTTCATGCAGCAAGGTTATCACAACAGAGCATTTCGTGCTAAGCATACTCAAAAAACAAATGTTAAGTTCATTATCAAGTCAGTTGTTTTGCATTGTTAAGCTGAGCCATTGCTACAGAAGCCACAAGACTGAAATTTATAGTTATGAAATTTATAACCTGAGAATGTTCATGTTCAGGTATTAAAATAATGTGGTAGAAGACCACAGCAGGAGACAATGACCATTTAAATGCTGTGTTGCAGCATCAGTTTTGACTTGTTACAATTAGTGTCAAGTGAGCATCTGTGCAGTCAGTTTTCTCAATTAAATATCTCTCCACAGAACTGTAATGTAAATTATGGGCTATTAGAGTAGGAAGTCTTAAGATGGAAAAGAGTGATTCTTACTGTTACGTGCACATTTTTTCTCACGTTTGTTACTGCTGCCCAAAACTTGTGCAAGTCTTTGATCTGTAGTTACTTAATCTGTGTGGGGTTTAGGTAGTAGGTGACCTGAAGTTTGGGTGCAAAACTTCATCTATGCTATTCAAAACTAATTTTGTCTTGGGGTTTTTTTTAACATTACCAAAGAAACCTATACATGAAAAGCAGTTAGAGATATGGTGAGCTTAAGGATTTTAAGTCACTTTTCTCAACACTGAGCAGAGTTGTTCTTCACATAATTAAAATGGCATATAGCACAAGTGTTCATTAATAAATCAGTGGAGCGAAGTTGCGTACAGTTGCTTGCTAATTTGGGTCTGAATCAGGAATTTTACTTATGTTATTCTTACCTGAGAGGCTGTAGATAATCTATGTGTATATGGGATATTGATTTTTTTTTTTTAGCTTAATAGTGCTATAGGCTGAGATATTGCAAAGTTCATTACTGGAGAACATACTTATAAAAAGATGAAAAATGAAAAATAATAATAATAATAAAAAAAATTCTCATCATAATGCCTCTTCAACATTATGATATATTTGGTAAAGATTTTTTTTCAGCATATGTTACAAGAGAAATCCAGTTTTAATATTGAACTTTATTTTGAGGTAGCTGAAATAATTTGCATATAATAACATCTAAATAGGTAATTTGAGAATTATGTCATTAATATCAATCTTTTTATAGAATACCTTTGTTTTTTTTGGAAAAAGAATAGGTTCGTAGGTTTTATTTTGTTTTCCCGTACTTCAGCATGATTTTGATATCCACTGGATTTTCTCTACTGTCACTTGACTTACTTTAGTTCCCTCATGGTATGGTCATTGAAATTACAGATTGAATAATCTAAAGTCTATTACTAAAGTAATTTTTTTCTGTATGCAAAATTTAGGAATTTGTAAAATAGAATATATTTAATTTATTTTTCTACCTTGTTATTAATTTTCTTTCTTTAGCGTATTTTTAAATTTTTGTTGGATTTTTTCCAATTAAATTTTGGTTTTAAATGTTTTTCATCTGTGTCATATCCAAGGCTGGATTCTGATTTTACTTTGCCTTCAGTTAATAAAACTGGATCTCCTTTACAACTGTTGAGACTGTTGTTATTACTTAGATTTTGTGTGATTCCTTTACATTCTCATCTCAATGAAATTAAATTTTTGTATCTGATTTGCTTCGGGCCATTTAAAATGCCAGGGGCAAGATTCTATATTAAGACAGGAATTCAGTATCACTGAATGATTCAGGTAGCACTTCATTACCTTATAACAACCTCATTCATCTTCTTCTTGAGCTTTTTTTTCTATACATTACCCTCGAATGGATTTTTTAATACTTGTTCTTTGCCTGGAAGTTTCTTTTTTTTATTTTTAATCTTGTCAATTGAAGAAATAGGTTTTTTTATATTGTTGTCTTGTGGAGGTGTGAAACATGCAATTTAAGAATTTTACCGTGCTGTCTTGAATAACGTTACAGCTAAATTTTTAAGTCTATCTCTGACTTCATCTTGAGGAAGGACTAGTAACTTCACTAATGTTTGTCTTCTCCTTTTCATATCACTGGTTGTATAAAAGCAAAGTCAAGCGTAAATTAATGTGCAGTTCTTTGTTAACTAGCTGAACTCATCCCGTTCCCCCCCATCTTCCTTACCAAATTGTCAGTTAAACTAAGTACAGTAATGTTGTTGTATTGCATGTGTACTTACTGTTGAGGAACACTAAATCCCTCTAATTTTGACTTTGAGATCTGATGTGATTCTGTATTAGGGAGATAGTTAAGTGTAAGTTATGATTGGAATATGGTTTAGTAACTGACTTTTACCATTGCACATAAACATAGTAATTATTCTAAATCATAGCATCCCTTTCAGCTGGATAACCACTAAAATCACTGCACTGTGGTTTCCTGAAAATGCCACAATCCTTCAACTGCCAAATTAAGCCCAAGGAGAACAACCATCAGTAGTGCCTGCACAGTTATGTAGAGGGATGAGCCCTGAACCAAGTGAAAAGATGTTCTGGAAGAACAGTAACCTTTCCCATCATGTGCACATTTTACATTTCTGACACAAAATGCTATGAAATGATTTAATGTTGACATTTTGTTTTGCTGACTTTTCCTTTTCATATTAAATAGAACCAAAAGTTAGGTTAGGAAAGTAGAGGGAGGGTGGCCAAGCATTTGAATTTTAATAGAGAAACCTCTCCTTTAAAGTCAAAAGCAGAGCGATTCTAGATATACATTGTTTATGACATTGGATTGTACAGATTTTGGGGGAAAGAAAATGTGCATATCTCCAGCATCAGTATTGAACACCTTGCTCTGTAAGGTTAATTGATGTTGTTGCTTTGCAGTAATTGCATACCAAGTATGTATGATAATTCAGTAAAGCATCCTTTCTAATTAGCAATCAGAGATTTTACACATCAGCTGTACAGCACAACACATGCAGTACACTTATTTCTTCTTGTCATTTTTTATGTATATTGCTAAAAATGATTGTAGAAGGGAGCAAAACATGAGCCTGCATGGTAGAATGAAAGGTCAACACTTGTCACTTGGTAAAGGATAAACTTTTAAGGAGTGAGAAAACAGAAAGAGGCTATCTGTTTATGTCATACAGGAGCTTGTCTGCATCTACAGTAACACATGTAAGAGTACTTGGGCAGACAAATTACTTGTCCAAAGTGTGGTTCATGCATCCTTTGGCACCTTTCGGTTTCCTGTTTCAGAACTGATGAAAAGCCTTGCTTGTTTCTAGCACAGCATACAATTTTATCTTTGAAAAACACAGCTTTTGCTTTTGCTTTCTTAAGGATGTGTGACATTTTCTTGGCACCTAATTTATTTTATCCTTCTTCCGTCCGATTTCAATGTTTTGGATGATGGTTGATGTCATTGTAAGTCATTCTGTTTCCATGAGGGAGCATCTACATATGATTAAAATGGTTTAGTTTGAAATCACTGGAAATAAACATAGAGTTTTGGTTGTACAGTAAGTTACTTGAAAGAAAATATGTATATGTTGTAACATATTTTCTGTCACATTATTTAATGGTTGGTCAAGAAGGCGTGCTCGCTTTGACAAATTCAAAATAATCTTACCTTCTGGGAAGAGGACCTCAGTTTGTTGTAATTTAAATATTTCTAGCTAAAAGTGAAACACTAGCAACTAACTTCCTCCTTTTCCTGTATACTAATGTGTACAATTGGGTTTTAAGGGTAGGATGTGTCTTAGAAAAACTGTGACATCTGATAGCACCTTCAGGACTTTATCAAAGCTTCAGCATCCTATATGTGCTAAAGCAATTTTGAGGAGTTTTTTGTGGTTTTGAGAGGAAACTGAATTGGTAGTGATAGTCAAAGGTGAAAATGGTACCAATACTTTAAAGTTGAAGCATTGCTCAGTTTTAACCTGAGAAGATAGAAGTGAATACAAGTATAATTCAGTGATAGTAGTGGACTGATAGTTAACTTACTAAAGTCTAAAAAATAATGTTGTAATAAAGGCTAAAATAATTGTAAAAATCCTAATGGCAGTAACCTAAACAATGGAATTTGTTGGCATTTATCTGACCATAATATGTAAGCAATAATTTCAGAGCTGTTTCTTACAAAGGACTATTAAAAATGAAATAGATGTTATGAAATTGTTTTTACAAGCCTTTAGCTGTTTGCTAACAATTTAATACAGCAATAAAAGCTAGCAATAGCAGGGCCAAAATTGCACAGCAGAAACTTGATTATAATTTGGTAAGAAAATATTGTATAGATTAAAGTGCACACTTCAGCGTAAACTGTGGCCAGGGTTTATCCTTGGGTTTAAAAATCTCATAAATTTGAATAGCTTTTTAAAGTGTTCTTGTTACTTAAAGTCAGAGACAAATTATGCCTGGTGCTGATGTTATTATCTAGGGAAATAGTAAGTATGCCTGTATTAAGCCTTCCCAGGCCTCAAAATGGACGTCTCCTTGGACCTTGTGGCATGGACTTCTTATTTCAGTATTCCCATTTCTGCTCAATTATCCAGGTGAATAAAAACATAAAAGTTAATGGATGGGATTCATGCCTGCGTTTTTGCATCTAACAGAGACCATGTTCATTAGCACAACCAAATGTGAGCACAGACTTGTGGTTTATGCCTGGTAAACGGCAAATAAAATAAAAAAAAATCATTGTTAAACTGTGTCTTCATGAAATTGTGAAGTCCATTGAAATTGTTGATTTGACTATCGTTTCCTTCATAGGGTTATTTTTAAGGTAGCAGAGTCTTTATGCATTTCTGAACTGTCTGTCCTTCTGTATAGAAACTCAGATTACATGAGGAGGTTTGCAGAAGAATTTTCTGGAAGTGAAGTGTACTTCATAAATGCTTATTGAATTTGATATTAAGTAGGTAGAACAGAATATATAGCTGGTGTAATTGGAAAGAATTTGTGCAAGTCCAGAACAATTTTTATTTGAGAATATCAACTCATTTTGAGACATTTAGGATATTTAAGTTATATTTCTATTTAAATTATTTATATTTTTAAAAGTATTTTGAGAAATAGGTGAAAATATGGAAATGCTGCTCAAGACAGAGCTTTTGGGAAACTGAGAAAAGGAGACAAGAGGAGGACTAAGTAGGTAGAGAGGAATGTAAATGAGTAATGAATAGAGGAAAAATCAGTTTTCAAATTCTGTAAACCTCAAAGTAGAGAATGAAAATCTGAAATTTCACGTGAAAGCTAGAAGAGATCCAGTCTTGTGACTGCTGAGGACATAACTTCCTGGCAGTGTATATTCTGCACTAGCATTTCATGATGCAAGAATTGAGAGGAGGAAAAATGAGGTTATTTAAAGATGAGGCAAAATGTGGCCAAAAAATCAGCACTTAAAAAAACCCAATTGATGTTTGACGGTGTTCAGAAAGAATAACAAACAAGATTCATTAACAAGATGAGAAATTGTGACAGGGATAACTTTATTTATAGAGCTGTTTGCTTCAGAATTGAAGACCCATTTTTAATAAATGTCAAGAGAACAGAGCAACTTTTAGATTTTTCTGGCTTGATGAAGACTACAACTGCCAGTGAACAACTGTGGAGGGATGTTAAGAAAAGCACTTGAGGAAAAAATACTTAAAATGTCCTCTTTTAAAAGCAAATGTAATATCTGTTAAGATTTTAATTTTGCATGAGTAAAATCAGTAGTGCTAGTTTTAGTAGTCCAATTGTGTAATGTGTATCAATCCAGTAATATTTAATTGAAGTTTTTCTATATTTTGCAGAAGATGTGCAACTACTGGTATGTAAAAAGTGTGAAAACAGCAGTTTAATATCTGAAAAGGCAGAGCAGATGAAAAGAGAAAAAATAAAAGTGTTACTTTGTCATAGTATAAATTGTTTACATTTACATAAAACCAGCTTATTGTCTGCTGGTACCTACTGACAGTTCTTTTAATAACACTTGCTGTGAAAAAGAGATAAGAAAACCAGCGGGCTTCTAAAACTCCTGTGGTAATCTTAGTTTTTCACATTAAAGAACAATAAATAAACTGCAGGACTTTGATTTTCCTTAATTTTGAAAGGCTTGTCTAAATCATTTCTGCTTTTATTAGAAACAGAATTACAGAATACTTGAGATGCGAAAAGACCTCTAGAGCTGGTCTGTCCCAGCCCCCTAACTCAAATAGAACATGTTACTCAGGGCAGTTGATTGGGTTTTGAATATCTCCAAGGATGGAGTTTTTGCAACCTCTTAGGCAGCTTGTTCTGTTGTTTGTTCCTTCTCAGAGTAAAAAAAAAAAATATTCTTATGTTTAACGTTTCCTGTATTCAGTTTTTGCCTGTTGCCTCTTGTCCTTTCACTCAGCACCACTAAGAAGTCTGGCTCTCTTTTCTTCCCCCCTCAGGTATTTACACAATGAGAAGATTCCCAGTGAACCCTCTCTTCTCCAGACTAAATAATCCCAACCTGCTTAACCTCATTTTGTATGAGGTTATATATACTCCAGTATATATATGAGGTTTATATACTCCAGTCACTTAATCATCTTCATAGTCCCTTTGCTGGACTCACTCCAGTAACTGTTTTTTTGTACTGGGGAGCCCAGAACAGTGTTTCAGGTGTGGTTTCACCAGTGCTGAGTAAAAGGAAAAAGTGTATTTGTTGTTCATAAAAGTAAATAATAAAAAAAAAAATCTTTTATTATGTATAACAGGCAAAATTTCGTTTGTTATATAGGCAGTCATTAAGAACACTACTTAAGTATGAGAAGGTAATTTTGCTTATTAAATCCATGTCTTGGGAAAGTCATGTCATAGTTGTGGTTTAAAAGATAAATTCATTGAGAAGCATACTGGAGAACTATCAGTGCTAATGCTTCCAGTTTTCCACTGAAAGTTGTATCTCTTAGGGGAAGGCTCCACTATGTAAGTTCAGATAAGACATCCAGGGTTCCAATCCCTTCCTCTGTTCTCTTTGAAAAGTGCCTTTTTCAAATGCATTTCTTAATTCGCTGCACTAGATCATCACCCCAGCCATATCATTCAGGGGTCACCTATCGAATTGCATTAAAAGAGCTGTATCGTCTAACCTAGCAGCACACTGAGACACACAAAAACTCCCAAAACTCAACCTCTAAAGGGCTCTTTGCCAATTCCTGTCAACCCCAGAAAATAACAAATAACATCAAAGCTAAAACTCTGCACTTTTTCTTACTACAAAGAAGGAGTTAGAAGTTAAAAGTGCTAGGAGAGAAGGCCAACTGTTGTTGCACTAGAGAGATGAGGTTGCTCCTGAGGGGTGGAAAACATAAGGACAGGAGGATTGTCAGTCTGTAAGTTATCCTTTTCATTCCTTCTGGTGGGTGGTGGGATACCTCACAAAGTGGGGTAGTGGGTGCAGTTTTTACAGATGCTAAGAGTTAAGGTGCCCACCACCTTCATTTCAAGCAAAAGTGGGAACACATAAGCTGGCTTTCTGTGGAGTGATGAAAGAGTACTAAGAGTAAGGTTTTTTCTTCTTCAGATCCTAGTACCTTGAAGATCTGATGTGAACAGTTTGTGCAAGTTAGCCATTAATTTCTAAGCTATACCAAAACTATTGTGACCTCTTTTTCACTCTGTAGGTAGTAGTTTCTATCTCTTTATAGGCTGTTGATAAGTATATCTGTGTGTGCACACGTGTTTTTATTTGGAGTGGTCAGTGTAAGTGGTAGTGAACAGTATTAGGCATGTTCCTGTCTACTGTCATTTCATAGGATGGTAGAACATCCTGAGTTGGAAGGAACGCACAAAGATCATCAAAGTCCACCTCCTGGTCCTGCACAGGATAGCCCCAAGAGTCACACCACGTGCCTGAGAATATCATCCAAATGCTTCCCTCAGGTCCTTTCACTGGCACCAGAGAGAAGAGATCAGTGTCTGCCCCTCCTCTTCCCCTCACGAGGAAGTTGTAGACTGCAAAGAGGTCTCCCCTCAGTCTCGTCTTCTCCAGAAGAGAAGAAATTGAACAGACCAAGTGACCTCAGCCATTTTGCATATGGCTTTCCCTCTAGACCCTTCACCACCTTCATTGCCCTTCTTTGGATACTCTCTAATAGCTTAATGTTTTTCTTATGTTGTGGTTCTTCTCTGAAAAAACCAAACAAACCCAAACACATTAGTTTGTGCTGGTCCATGTGATTGCTGAGTATCTGTAACAGTGTACAGTCTGCCTCTTATGCAAAAGAAAAACGTGGATTAAGTTTACAGTATATGATACTTGGTACTTAAGCTGTTGGTCCTGCTTACCAGAAGCATTTTCATGTGGAAGTTTGGTTCTTCTTTTGGAATGTTAGCTTCAATTCATTAATTTCAAATTCATGCTATGATTTTTGTTTCTGAATTAGTGAAATCTAAACACTCCATTTCGTTAAGAATCATGAATGATGCGTATTCTATACAATGATTGTATTATGAAATGCTGAGTTACAGGCAATGAAAGGAGAAATGATGAAATGATAAAACACGATGTCCATGATTGAAACTTCATTGAAACAAATATTGCCCTCTGGAGTTTTTACCTGGCACTGATGAAAGTTTGCTATGCTGGGCAGTGGTAATAATTGCAGTATCAGACCCCATTTTCTGTTTTTTATTACTTGTAAAACTTGAATCACTTGGATGCAAAATTCTCCATGTCTCTTGTGTATCTTTTAGGCTGGATGTTTTCAGGTAAAATTTTTAAACTGAGATTTGGGCAAATGCATTGTCTTGCCCAGGTGTCCCCCACCACATACCCTTAAGACAAGAAGTAAATTGAAGTCTTTGATCAGTAAATTGAATTTTGGCAAACACCTCCCTTTCTTTCCCAAGGACAGAGAAGAAATATATTGATGTCAATTTGATGAAATCTGGAAAATTGGAGGCCTTGAAGGTTACTGTGAAAGGAATAGTTTCCTCATAACTACCAGAGTGATGGTACAACAGTTTTTAGATCTTCTGTTGTTGTGCTTCAAGTGTGCTGTGGGCCATCTGAGTATACTTATCCCTGCAGTTGGAGTTGCTACAGGACTTGCAAGGAAAAGAAATTTGGATTGAGAAGAAAGATCTCGAGAGTGGTATCTCAGGTGTCTACGTTCATATGCATCACTTCATGATACAAAAATATCTGAGACAAGTATTCCAAATAGAACAAGACTGATTCTGCTGATTTTTTTTTATGATTAATCAAAACAGTAGTAAGTCTCCTAACTGAACAAAAAAGTATTTATTTTAAAAAAGAGAAGTATGAATGGCAAGCATTAATGAAAAAACAATGCTAGAGCATTTTTAGCATTACTTAGATAGTTACAGTTCCAATGTATTTATTTTGCCTTCTTAGAAACTATTCTAAATGCAGAAAAATGTTGGGTGTATGACTTAACTACTCAAATATACATTGAGTAATAACTCTCTATAAACAAGAGATTTTTGGCTGAAATTCCATGTTTTAAGTTTTTAAATATTTTCTTTGATGCTACATGCTGTCTTTCATCTATCTTGACCTGTTAATTAAAAAATAGATAAAATAGTCAAAGCCTTTTTTGGAATATTTTCATTTTCCTCCGTTCACCAAAAATAAGTAGGAAAGGAGAGATCTTAGAAATCAGTCACGGACTCAGGCACTTCGCAATTTTCTAAAATCAAGTTCTTCAACTTCTTTGTATCCATCATTTTTACGTTTTGTCTCCCTGTCATTCCAATAGATTCGTGTTCTGTGCTCTTTTCTTCTAGAGAAGAAAAAATAGTGAAAAGGAGTATGGGGGAACACAGGCATTTCAGAATGACTATGACCATTAATAAGGCAAAAGGGTAAATCTACTCTGTAGTTCCAAAGTCATGCAGAATGACATAGAATGGTCTTTTATTTCATTTTTTTCTCCCAAATTCCAGTTCTGAAGACTGAAATTTATATAAATGCATTGTTTGAAATGCACTTATGTCTACTTTTAATTGATTTTAAAAGTTTTTTCATTTCTTCCTGTACTGTACTGTGGAACATAAGTGCCCAACGACAGCAGTAACAAAAGTTTAGGAAACAGGTAAAATTGAATATTGAATATCAAATTGAATAATTTGATTCACCTTACACGCAGCATGGTATAGGGTGAGGCATCAGTTCTCCCTACTGATTTGTTTTGTTTTAGGTTTGTTTCATGTAGATTTTACTGCCAAGATGTAATATTATAAGAATATGTATTACAAACAAATTATTATTTTCCTATCCAGAAAAGTTGCTTCATCTTTTGATTCATTTGAAAGAAACCACACTTCATGCTCCATCTACATTAGGTTGTTGATGTACCTGTCGAAAGTAACATTCAAGAATACAACTGCATGGTATAATGACATTGCAAAAAATCTGGAAAATCTTTCACTTGACTTCTACTTTTGTCATGATGAAATAATTTTCTTGAGGGTCTTTTTTTATATTATTTGAGAAAAATGCCTTAAGCCTTTACTTAGGCCGTTTTGTGTATAAAGTTGTTTATTGGGGAGTTGTAAATATAAATGAATAATACTAGTTTTCGGGGGGGGGTGTTGATGGCTACAAATATGCTTAAATATGCTCACAGTTATAAAACTTATAATATTTTCTGGCTTTTTCTTGGTGAAATGTTTATAATATCTGGGTTTCAGTAGAATATGAAAATCACCTTTTAATCAAATAAATAGGCCTTTATTGTGACTAGTACCATTGAACTTTAAGGTGGCATTAGGGCCACAATATTTTACTATTTGTGCACAATGAGAATATTTATAAATCAGTCTTGGACACCTCTTAGAAATACACTAATGGCTTTTATGTACAGCAGATACTGTCTATAAAGAGGGCTGGGAAGCGAATTTCTTATTCCTTGTAACTGACAGAAATCCACTACTGACCCAGGCATTGGGCATCACAGGGTTTTATTCAACATTGTGGCTTCCCATCCTGACCACAGAAATTGGTCTTACTTTGTGATACCTGAAGTGAAAGCTTTTGAATATCAAGAACATGTTATCGTGACTTCTTACCTGGTTGTTCCCATACAGCTGAGTCCTGAGTACCCCTGACCTCACTGCACAATGCCTTGTATTGAAAAGGCATCTGCTAACATTCCTTCTGAACCTGCTAAGCTGCGGGTTGTGGCTGTGAGCCCATGTGGTTGGTCGTCATGAATAAGGAGAGTTTGACAGTGCTATCTTGTGTAACCGCCCTTTTGGATGCCTGTGGGTTGCATCTCAATCCCCCTGGCATCCTCTTTCCCAGACTAAACAAGGCCAGCTCCCTCAGCCTCTCCTTGTAGGTTACATGGTGCAAACCCCTGCCACCTTGGTAGCCAATTAGGTGGACTCTTGTTTTCTCATATCTCTTGAATTGGATGGCCTGAAATGGATTATGGCATTTTAAGCACAGTGTTATTAGCACTGAGTTGAGAGGAAGAATAACCTCCCTTGATTTGCTGGTCCTGCTTTCATTCAATTATACATAGTTTGACATTCATTTTAACCCCCAGGTCCTTTTAGCAGGTCTGAAAGCAACTCATCCAGTTGCTTCTCAGTCTGCACTGGTGCATGGAGTTATTCCCCCTCCATGCAAAATTCCATTCTGCTTTTTGGTGAATTTCATGAATTTTGACTCATTATGATGATTTTTTTATGAACTCTGTCAACCTCAAAATCCCTCCTGTGGTACTTTGTTCCTGGACACCATATAGATCCCAAGCTATTGCCTGGGGCTCTTTGAATCCAGCTGACTTTCAGTCCATTCATCCAGCCTTGTTTTTAACTTGATAGGGAAAATGCTGTACCAGACTGTTTGAAAAGCCTTATGCTGAACACATTTTGAAATGTTACCACCATTGCTCTTCCCTGTTTCACAGAGCAAATAGTTTGTTATGGTCATTTCAAACATGACCAACTCATCTACCCTTATTAAATCTTTGCTGAGTGCTCTGGGTTACTTTCTTGTCCTTCACGTGTTGAAACTTAGATAGTGGAGTGAAATTTAGATTTTCCTGTCAGAAGTCATCAATCCCCACTGATAAAGAGCCAGCCCACAAAAATTGCTTCATCTACTTTTCTGTAAAAAATAAAATTATTATAATAGTATTATATAACAAACAGCTTTAGGCTTTATTTTACATACTGAAACGGAAAAAAACATACTTCACACCTTTTTTTTTTTTTTTATCTTAAAAGGCTCCTCTATTCAGGCTCTTTTTTTCAAGTCAATCTTATAATGTAATTTATTGTACTATACAGCTGCTAATTATAATATTTCTTACAGTGTATCCTGTAAACAGTATATCCTATAAATAGTAGCAATAATATTTTTTTGTATTTGAAGGAAGTTTAGATTTTTTTTTCCAATAAAGTGTTTGATCTGAAAGATTATCGGTATGTTAGTATATTTATATAGTACTTCTGAAGGAATACACAGTTCTTACAGTAACAGAAACAGTTGCAGTTGAATGACAGTAGTCATAATAAAAAGCGGTGTAATATAAAAATTGTAAATATTTTTATTGAGTTTATGCTTTTGACTTTACCAGTATATTATGTCTTAATTACACACTGTTTATGCAAGAGGTAATTTTACTGCAAATATATTCTGTAACAGTTATTGTCAACAGAGTCCAAAGCCCTTTTAGCCTGCTTTGGCATCAGGCCGACAACTAGTGGTTGATACTGAGGGTCAGTTGTGGTTTCTCTGGAAGTGGTTTCTACAGGCATGTTGGGGGTGCACACTGCTTCAGAGCAACCTGAATGATCCTGCTGCTATAGATACCTCAAAACTCCTAAAACTTCGAAGTATATAGATTAGACATAAAAAGTGAAATACCAGCGGAACTTGTATCATCTCCTGTGATACAAAAAGTTCAGAAGGTAGTGAAGGACTGGTAGTTGATTTTTAGCTCCATTTTCTTTGCTAATTAGGTTATCATAGGAAAGCTCACAGTTATGTCTAACCCAGCAAGGCATGTTTTGTTGGTCAGACATGTTTTGTGTGTGCAGGCAGCCTGAGACTAAAGCTGGGTGAGTAAAAGCCAACTTAGTTGACCTGCCAGCTACATATTCCTGGCAACATCTATTGCCACATCCTGATTCAGCTGTCGTTTCATTACCTTATAATGATGATTACATTATTCATCAATACTCCTCTCAAGGCTTTGTAACTCCCCCTTTATATCACTTCCCTGCCACCCCCTACCATGTATTATGCTGTTTAAAATTAACTTTAATTGTGAAGTTCCTAATGGTACACCTATTTGCTGCTGAAACTGTGGTTACCAAATTTGAGAGGGAAGATATGATTTCATATATACCACATCCATGTTTATAAATTATTATACTAATTTTGTGGCAAGCAGGTTTTTCTCTTTTGGATGTAAATACTCAAGTGAAAATAAGTGCAGTCTGTTACACTGTAGATTACATGATATTATGCCGTTGGGATTGAGAATTAGTTTTATACTACCATATAATCTTGTGTTATACAAACTCTTAACTCATTATTTTCAGTTAATAATAACAAAGATAAAAATGTTCTGTGACCTGTTTTCCTAACTACACAATAAATATTCTAGCAGATACAGGATTCATTTGAATTCATGGGTTGGCACTCAGTCAAGTAGTGAGTACAGAGATTAAAAGTGAAAATGTGCTCCTCCGGCTCATTCAGAATAATAGGAGGAGGAAGGAAGAGTTTTGCTTTAAGTGGAAAAGGATAGTCACTCCTTGCACTTACATACTGAATCAGATAGAGACAGCTGCAGAGGGCAGATACGCATTGCAAAAAACAGATCAATTGGAACCAGTCCCATCCAAATGAAATTACATCACTCAATAACCTTCCTTTCAAGTCATTGAAATCTTCTGGCCCAAATTTCTCTTGTCAAGTTACTGAGTTTTGCCAATGACTAAAGTATCTTTAAATTGCTTCAATAGCATCAGGGACCTTGTTGTGGCAAGGTCTGTAAATGCAGTCTT
This sequence comes from Pipra filicauda, assembly GCF_003945595.2. Lineage (NCBI taxonomy): Eukaryota > Metazoa > Chordata > Aves > Passeriformes > Pipridae > Pipra > Pipra filicauda. Next base: position 4,153,873 of record NW_024104831.1, on the reverse strand, counting down.
TTAAAAGAGAAAGCTGGGTTTCATGTAGAGAATTGAGTGTATTGACTAAATATTTTTCATGGGTTCTCAGAAGCTTGTATTCACAAAGACAATGCAGAATGAAGAAAAATGACATATCCTATACAAAAGATTAAATAAAATATTGATTGCACACATGTGAAGTGGTTTCATTTGGTAATAAAAGCATAATTTTCCTTTGAAGTAGTTTGAAAATGTGTACTTGTTTTGAAGTGGGCATAGAAGTACTTGGAGAACAGAATTCTGTAAATCAAGACAGTCAACATGTTTGTGCACTGACCAGCTCTAAATGTCACTATTTATGCTTCAGTGTGCCAGTTATTAAAATGAAGCAGAGCTTTTCTATTCTCGTGATGCCTCAGAGGCTGTGATGTTTTGTCCTGCAGATAACTTTTTTACAGGCTAATCTGTATGTATATTAGCAGATATAAATCTGTAACAAATCAGGAAGCATTTTTTAATATTTATAATTTGATCAATACTGAGAAGAATTGAAGTAATTAACAATGGCTAGAAGATACATTGCTCACCACTGTTTTGGAGGTTTGGTTTGGGGTTTTTTTTCCCTCCAAAGAGTGCTGTAACTTGCATCCACTTAATAGAGCTATTGGGTACAGATTAATTTCTGAGATCAAGAGGTGTACCATGAGCAGCCTGAATTTTAAAAATGCATATTGCTTTTATCACCTTATATCATATTATACTACTTATCTCACAGATGGTTTGGTGTTTACTGCAGATACGGTTCCTTGCCCTCTAAAATTGGTCTTTGTCAGCACTTCTCTAATTAAATAGCTCAATTTTCCCCCTCCTTCATTATCATCTTACCTCATTAAAGATTTTCACAAATACATTTTTAGGCTTAACAGACTTAACCTGGTGGGAGAATCCTAATGTTTCAGAATTGGTAAGATATGCTGAAGCAGTTTCCTGCCTTCAGATCTTTGAAGTTAAACTGATTTTACTTTATGGTTGCAAATGTATTTTAATTATGCCCAGTTAGCAGCCAGAAATATTGTTCTCACAATAGGTATTTAACCTAATGAAGGCAAGTATTTAAATTGCTAAAAAAGAACAAGGATCAAAACTACTGACATAGGCACTATGATTGGCAACAATTTGCACTTTTCAGTACCTGTTACACAAATGAAGAGGGTCTTCAGCAATTCCAGTAGAAAGTATTCAAATAATTTGTGGGGTTTCTTGTCCTGTAAAGTCCTTTGAAAAGGAAATCCGCCCTTTATGTAATATTTAGTTAACTGTGGAAGTGGACAGCCATGTGTGGTTGGGGAGGAAAGTGAGAGAGATTACTGTGTTTCTCTCTCTTTGTACCGAAACTTGAAGGAAAGTGCTTTCATAATTATTTTTGTCCTGAACTGAAGGAGAGCTGGGAGAAAACAACTCTTCTAAAGGACCAAATATGCAATTGAAAGCATCATTATCTGTGATGCTTTTTTCTACCTAATATTCGTTGCACCTACTGAAGAGAGAGGAAAGCTATTCAGTTTTGCCCATTGTCCTTATTTCAAATTTTTGTGTTCATTAAATCTTTTTCCTAAGCAAGGCTGAAAATACAGGTTCAGGTGTTGCAACTCTGAGTAATTCAGTCAGTAGAAATTTGAATGGATATTCAGAAATGGGAGCAGTTCTTTGGACGAAAGAAAGGTTTGCAAATGGTATGTAGGGATGGGAGAAGAGCAGAAGCAGAGACTAGAACAGGAGAAATGTCATCAGTGTGGGAGGTCTGAGGACAGTAGTCAGTTATGAGATGAGTTTGCAGATTGTAAGCTTAAAAAAAGCTATTTATCTATTCATATTCCTTTGTCCTTTACCAAGCTTCTTCTTGTTAAAACTGTGTTTAAACAAAGTCAGTGGTGATTCCTTAATAATACTTCAAACATGAGAGGGGCGAAGATAACCCTAGATTGGGTAAAATAAATAATGTCAAGCTAAATTTTAAAAAGAGTAGGAATGGAAAAATTGTCCAACCACTTAAAAATAATTTATCTTTAATATATAAGTAAATATTATAATAGCCTTTAAAATTTCTTGATATGTTGTTACCAATAAAAATGCAATACAAAGAAATATTCTTGGAATAAATAGTGCAGGTGTAGGTTACTTACACTTTCTGCTTGATGCCTGTGTTCTTACAGCCTTACCTAAAGTACTGCAAAGTATTAGGATCTTTGCTTTGCTCAGTAGTTACAAGTTTCCTCTGAGAATCTTGTTTGTACTTTATTACTTTAATTTGTGAGGTTATTGTTAAAATTTAAATTATTATTTTTTTAGTTCAGCTGTGAAGTTGGTTTCCTATATAAAAAATGTTTATATAAATAATTTTTTATTAAAAATTATATAGATTTATGTGTAAGTGTGATAATAAGTACATGTACATATACCTACATATATGTGTGTGTGTGTGTGTGCACATATATGCACATACTCATTCATTTTGAGAAACAGAAATAAAAAATTGTATTTAAAGTATAAGTCACTGTATTCTTGTCCAAACCTTGGTAGCCCAGATGTGACAGCCTGTTGCATTCTGATGACCTGACTCAAATGGTACAGTTGCAGCTACTCACACTGCTGCTGAGAGGGTAGAGGTGGCTCAGAGACCTTGAGCTCATCTTGAATTGTTTCCGATGCTTCAGAACCCTTCAGGATTCTGCACTTGAGTGTGCACCCATGTCAACCTCACCAAATCAGAGGTGATCAGAACAAAACTAGTTGTACTCACTAAGGGAATGGGATTATAATAAAATTACTATAAAAGTATTTCTGTTTTACAGCTCAGCTTCAGTTTTCTTTAAAAGTTCAGAATTGGACTGCAGTATAACAGTTCAGGACACCCGATTTAAAATTTTAATCATGTCCCAAGTAAGAGATGAAGTGAGAATTGGGAGTGGATTTACATATAATACTTCCTTGCCATCCCTCTAATTCTTAGACTCACAATCCTTACACTCAAAATTAGGTTGCAAAAACTATTGATGGATGTGGCATCACTATGGCTCTTTTTCATTAGACTGTTATATTTTATGAAAGTATGGCAGCAGTTTAGAATTCCTTTTTATTTACGATTCTATTTAAATATATTTTAAAGTAGAAAAAAACCTCACCAAATGTGGTGGTAGAGACTTTATATAGGTCTTTCTTTGAAAATGTGTGTGCACAGCTTAAAGACAACATGGATTTTTTTCCTACTTAAAATTTCACAATGCTGTAGGTTCCATAAATTTGCTGTATGGCAAGTAGTTTTAAGGAGTTTAAATGTAGAGAAACATCACTTTAAAATTGTATTGATTTAAAAAAAACATTCTTGAAAAGAATGTCTGCCGCGAGTGTCAGAAGACAGAAAATATGAGTAGGGGAAAAAAACAGCTGGACAGATTTTGGAATTGTTGGCTCAAAGACATTTTTTCAGAAGTGACTGGAGCTTTCTATGTACTGAATTATTATAATGCATTATGAAAGAAACCCTCCTTTACTTAATGCTTCCTAAATCCTAAGACTTTTTTCTTTCAAATGCTATTCTATAAAACAAGCATTTTTTAAGGTTATAACACAGTATCCATGTTGTTTGTGCTTGTAGTCAGTCCCATAGCTGCATTTCTGTGGGTTTCAAATGTAAGGAAAATGCTAGCTTCACCATCAAGCCTACTTGTATTAAGTTGTTGCTTTTATGATTTAAAAAAAAAAGAAAAGAAAATTATCTTCTCTTTCTTATGGTGGACTTTGAGCTGTATTGAGAAAAAATTAAAAGGATGCTATACTTAACTCAGTTTAATGTTTTGACACTTAGAGACTCTTGAAAAGTTTGGTATGGCTGTCTAACTATTTGGATCTGAGCATACACATTGCTTAAATTTAGTGTAATGTTAAAATGTTTCATAAGACAGAGCAGAGCTGCTATGATCTTTCAATGTTAATATTTTTTTCTTATCACTTTACTGTGTAGATACCCTTCATGAGACACAACTCTGCCACAACTCATCCTCGGAGGCAATCGTGGAAACCTTTTATAATATGATTTTTAGATGTGGATAAAGCTCTCAATAGAGTACCTAAACTAAAGGAGAACAGCTACCTTGTCTCAACTATAACCTTATTATGACAAAATGTTCAGTTTGCTTGTCAGGCTCGGATAGAATGTAACTGATTGGTTTGTTATTTGGACTGACAAGGTAGTTAATTTGCCTGCGTGTTTTTGCACTAATCAGGAACGTTTTGTATGTGCATCGTTGAAAAATCACGGATAAATGTCTTGTCAGGATTGTCCTATTAAGTAATGTCTTTTTCCCCTGTGCTTCGTTGGCAAATGATGTTATACAATGCTTGGATTCACTGAAGAGTGGCAGAAGCCTGTGGGACTTAAATATTGTGCGTTCCTCTATGGTGATACTGAAATAAGCAACGGTTTGCCATTCACCTGCCGCTCTACTTATATCCAGTTTAATAAGAACATTTCTATATAGAACACCATGTTGTACATAGACATTACTGTAAAAAAGATTGTTTCCTAAAAAAAAATAAATGTTCAGTGATAATGAGACCTGTAAAACACTTGAGACCTCCTATTCTGAAGGAATAGATTTGCCATGGAAAAATTGATTTTATGCTTATTAGAATGAACTAATTGTTTCTGACTCCAGACACTCAAGTGAATAGAGCTATACCTATATTGCTGTCTAAAAAATTTTTGAGAAAAAGAAAAAATTGAGTATATAGAGACATTTGTTTTATTTGGCTTACTTCTCTGGCAGTGTTCAGGGCAAGCTTATGTCCTCCCAATACAAATACGAAATTGTTTTGTAAGCTGGGGAAGGAATGAAGAACTGATCACACAGCATGACAGCTGAGATCTTCGTCTCCGTCCGTATATATCCTGGTAGATGCACACGTAGCATTTTGATCTACAAATGGTACAGATCCAGTTCTTAAATCTACAATATCAGTGTGTTGATATCTTCATTGTTTTCATCTTGAACTTGCTCAGAAAAATTCTGCTCAAATGCAATCACACTTGTAACTTTATGATCTATAATCTTTGAATTTCTTGAGATATGGTGGTTTTTGTCATCTATCAAGGCACGTTTTCATTTGAGAATATTTTTTAAACTTAAAAAAGAAATTAAATGCTGTAATAAGTATTAGGAGAAATATACAAAATTTATGTATACTTATCTACGAGTCATATCTTACCAGGGCATTTCATGTTTGAATATTATATTAAATAAAATTAACCTGATGTCTAACACGTCGTTTTATTTTAAAAAGGGGGTGGGAGAATCTCAGAGTAAGATTTTTGAATGAACTATCAGAAATGCTTACATTCTAGATTGGCAAGGCATACAAAGACACTTTAGAAATAAAGAAATTCGCAGTAGGAAACAGACATTAATGCAGGAATTTGATCTTTAAGGATTCATAAATCCTTTTTTAGGAAGAAAAACCTGAAGTTTATTGACCACTTGTGCAGGATTCTGAAAGTAAAAAGTTATGTCCAAATACTATGTAAGCAAGGGAGAAAAAAAAGTGTGTTTGACCATACATCATGCTGAGTTCAGGAAAAAAAAGAAAAAGAGTAACGTTTACTGTGATTTATGATTGTTTATTAAACTAACACAGCCTAGGTATTATGAGTAGGAAAGAATGATAAATGTAGCATATCTTGGCTTTAGTAAGACTTTTAAAATACTTTTGTGTGTGACATACTATTAAATAAGTTAGTGAGACATTCTGTTAATTAATTTGCAATAAAATATGTAATTGATTAGGACAGTAAACTAGCTACCATGGACTCACTGTCAAATGATATTTAATTCACTGAGTTCCATTCAAGCTCTCCTAGATTTAGTATTATTATATTTTTGTTAATTTTTGCTTTAGTGTATTAGGTACTGGAATAAAGTGTTTGGTTACATTTGCGGATGATGACTGTGATGTGAGGAGCTGCAGTGTGAGAATTAAAAAGGAAATTTTAAGAAAGCATTCAGAAGAAGCATGCAGTACATTAAAGAAAAGGGCTGTTGAGTGCATGATTATGATAAAACGAGTAACTAGTTAGAAGATATGTCTTCAAAAAAAGGAAAGCATGGGGGACTCTTGATCACAAACAGCATGGATCAAACTGATCATACCTGAGATGTACAAAGAAAAGCGCTATATTTAACTCATTACAGTGTTTCTCCTGAATATTCAGAAGACCAGTATCTCACCCTTGGAAGAACCTCAGACAGCATATTCTGTCCACTTTGGCAAATAGAGAAGATCCAAAGCATACTGAATTGGATGATAAGAAGACCACAGGAGACATAAATAAATAAAAAAACTTAATCAGTTTAATTTAGAGAAGGCTGGGGAATCTGTCTTCAAAAAGCCTAAATTAATACAAAGATGAAGAAGACAGAAGTTGTTGCAAGGGAAAAAAGTTCTTCAAATATGGTCAGTCCATAAATAAGTTAAATTGTAGCAAGATGATTTAGACAATAGAAAGTTCTTTTCTAACAATAATTGCCCTAGACATGTTTGTTAGGGAAGTTGAGTAATCTCTGCTGTTGGAAGATTTTAAGGACAGACTAATGTGTGTCAAATACTTATTTGAGTATTGTTGATACTGTCCTGGGCTTGCTTGATATCCTAAGGTGAATTCCTGCTGTAGTTTTTATGTTTGTTCCCCAGTACAGCTTCTGTTCAGGATTTTGTTCCTTTCTTGGTGTTTTCTTTTGACATTAGTTTAGTTCCCCCTGCCCCTGCCCCACCTCCCTCCTCTCTCATATGAATCATTATGTTCCTCATATCCGTCTCTCTTTTTCTAGAAAGCCAGATGTTAACACTTGATATTTCACTCTTTGAAAGACGTTTGATGACAGTATTCAAACTATAATGGACTTCTCTAGTAGTTCACAAACAATACACCATTCAGTAGAGTTAATAGCTTGAACACCTGAGAGTGGCACTATAGATGCAATCATGTATTATGACTAGAATGTACTTCAGAAAAATGAATGCAGCATTTGCTAATAACTTTCTTAAATTTTACACTTTTCTATTTGTCAAGGGACATTTTTGGTGTCTATAACTGATGTAGCGTTATCTTAAAGTGTGTCTTGGAGACATTGTCTTCACAGAAATGCTTAGTTTAAACACTAAAATACTGTAAATTAAAGTTCTGTACAGTAGCTGTATATTAACAAAAACACATCTGCAATAGTATTTATATAATTACATTCCCCTTTTGTATGTGGGCCATTAATGAATTTTGTAAAATAATTTATTAAAACCATGTGCTCTATAGTTTCGAAGTACTATGAGAGAGAAAAGTGAACACTTCTTGCTGAAAGGAAGCTGTTCACTTACAGGTATAGTAAATAAAGTTTCTTTGTAGTGTTCTTAGAATTACTGTGTACATGTAAATTGAAGTTTCACAAAGCAAATTATTTGTGGACCATTCAGAAAAAAAACATTACATAGAAATACCACATAATGATAGCCCTTTCAGATTCTTCCTTACTCATAACTAATCAGTGTTAAGGTTTTGGATATGAGGGGTATTTGTTTGTTTTAGTGTTAAAATAATGAGATAAATCAGTTAGAAGAGGTGGCAGTTTTGGGTTTAGCATGATAAATTTAGCTACACAAATGTTTGCCAGATTAATGATTATTTTCTTTTGCTAGTTTGTGGTATAATTGATTGACACTCTTTTTATTAATGCCCTTGAGATTGGATAGAAATTTAAGTAACTTGGAGATAATACAGTTTCCCATATCCAAAACTGTATAAGTACCTTATCATGAAACTATTGTTAGCTGAAGGTCAGTAAGTTCATCGTACTCTGTCATGCCGTGTGTCCATCTTGTGCATACACTGTCTTCATCAGTAATAGGTAGATATAAAACCCAGAAATAATAATCATCCCTCAGTTGGTATATTCTCTCGCCTTTTGGCAGTAGCCATGCCCCTCTCTATTCCAGGTATAACATAAGGGAATAATAGTCTATTCTCTACCATTGTAAACTACAGAAGTCAGAGACTTTGTTTTATGCTTGCATTGTACCTGGCATAATACAAATTAGAATGTGACTTAATTACTTGGTATTATTATTACTATAGTATAATGCTTATACCATAAGCATTATCCTTCCCAGAAAGAGTATTTCATTTACCTAAATCAAAATCATGAAAATATTAGAATCCATAAAGATATAGGTTGGAAGAAGCCTCTGGAGGATATGTTCCAGCCACCCACTCAATGCAGGACTGACTGCAAAGTTAGATCTACCTTTGAAATTAGATGAAGTTCCTTAGAGTTTTATGTTGTTGAATTTTTAGCATCTCTGAAGACAACCTTTTAGGATAACCAGTACTTGTGTATGAAGAGGCTCTAGAGTTGGGCTGTATCCTGGTTTATAATCAACATTTTGTGCATGTGCAGTCATGTAAGAATTTTAGTGCTGAAATGCATCACACTCCTGGTAATAAAGTCACCTAAAGTTTGTCTGGCTTATGTGAGAAAACTTCTAAATATCCTGGTTTCTTAAAACTGTTCTGTAGAACAGAAACTACAAGATGACCATCTGTTTTTAGTTGTTATGTCACTTATAGGCGAGGGAAAAAGTATAGCAATCGGGAAGAGGAAAACCAGCTTTTCCAATTTTAATAGGGTTTTATTATTTTGACAATTTTTTGTCTGAAAACAAGAGTTGATAAGAATCTAGATCTTGTATTTTAGAATCTAAATACATTACTGCATCAGTTCTGGTTTGCGCTTGGCCTGCGACTTACCACAGGAAAATGAAAGCGATTTGTGTTGGAATTCACAGGGCTCAACTGAAGAATTTTGGTGTAGCGTGGTAGGGTAAGATACAAAGTTGTGTCTTCACTTATTTTCACTTTGTTTCAAGAGGTGTCAGAAATGAAAGCTAAGAAGAAAGTTATCCACATATTCCGTAAGGAAAAACTACTATAGTTCCAGGCTCCTCCCTCAGTAAGTAGAATAAATGTACTTTTTGGAGAGCACTAAACAATGCACTAAATAGACGATTATACAGTTATTTCGCAATTAGATTTTTAATTTCACTGTTTAAATATGGGCTCGAGAAAGTGCTTTCTCTGACATGACATGTAAGAGTCATCCTGTCACCCAGAATTGATCACTCCTGTGGTCTGGTTGCAGTTAAGGTATCACAGGAGCACTTCTCACCCGCTCCAGGCCAAAGTCAGTCATTTTAGTTCTACAGTTTGAATTCACTTGAGCTACATCCATTTATTCTGGGATTTGGGGAATGCTTACGTGCTTATTTCCATTGGATATATGATACAGCCAGTAATAAGAAACGAAGTGGTGACAGTGACTTAAACTGTCATAGCTGGTTTTAAATTGTTAATCTGAACCCAAGAATATGCTGCAATTTAAAATTAACCTGCGAGCACATCTCTGGCTGTTTGCGATTTCAGAGTGGCCCAGCCCTTGGGCACTGAGGGATTAAAGGGGAGAGAGATCAGTGCCTGAGAACAAATGTCTGTTCTTCAGATGTGTGTTCCTCAGGTTTTAAGAGCCTTTAGTCAGAAATAGGGTCCAAAACAAGCCAACAAGGAAAGATGCTTATCGATAGTTGAATCTACACAGGTGCTGGAATAGCCACAGTGTTGCAACCCCCCAGCAAATGGGTGAGTGGACACACAGCCATCTCACTGCAGTTCCTTTAGAGTTTAAAAATTCTGGATTAGTTTGCTTCTAGTTTTGTTCTAATTAAGTCATAGTTTGCCAGAGTAAGTCTTATATGACAAGTTCTCTAATTTTAATCATGATGTTGGTTTGTCAATATGTATCAAAGTTTTATATCTTCTTTTTTTTTCTATTAAAGAAAATCTTTCTAAGCTGTTGTGATGAATAGGGCGTAGTATATATATTTTGTAATTTTGTATTTTGTTCAACATGGTACCTTTTGGCATGACACTGCAGGCGGTGTGCAGTGATGTGTACATAAGTGAGAGATTTTCTGTAGTCTCTGAAGCATATTTGGAAAGTTGTATTTAAAGATTAGCTTATTAATGTTGTGTTTCAGGGGCATGTAGGTAATTACTTTTGCAGCTATAGATGGGTGATGCTGTCTCGTGAATGCAAAATAGGTTTCTTCACTCTGGCTGAATCAGCTCTTTGTGGTTTTTGATGATATTAACCAGTGGCTTACAAATGTCCCAGTGACAGGCAGGTTTTGCATTCAGGGCTCCTCTGTAAAAGCACAGGTCTTTTTCCCCAGTGCTCACAGGAAGACTTCTGCAGGCCAACTGATAAGACTCCCTCCTGTGCAGGTAGATGCAATGTAATGAAATTGGATGTGTGTGCTGGGTTTTGTAAATAAAATGAGATTGACCCCAGCCATTATCTCATTTATCTCATTTACATTGTAAAATCAGTATCTACACTATTGATTAGAGCATAATTAGTTAATTATGAACAGGAAAATGCAGAGTTATGTAGGGCTTGAGCACAGCCAGCTGTACTGCTAAAAAAACTAATAAAAACAATCCAAGGGCAAGAGCAGATGGAGATCACTTTATTAAACAACAAAGCAGACGTATTTCAGGTATGGAAATGCCTAATCCAGCTTTCTTGCTGTGAATATGTAGCTGACCTGCATTCTAAACTTCTATAAGTGAAAAATGTTCTATTATTTTTTAACTTATTAACCTTGCTACTTCAGAATTCACCCATTTTCTTGGTATATAGTGGGCATATATTTATCCTCATTAATTGCTGGAATGAGGAACACAGTGATTTCTAATTTTGATGCATAAAGTAATTTCAGGCTTGTTATAACATTGATAGTAAGCAATTACTTGTCAGAGGTAATTTAGGAGATTAGGTTAGCTCGTCTTTGTGTGGAGCTATGTTTTTATTTGCACAAAGTTTACAGTACAGCAGCTAGCCACGCCACTGAAGATGGCCGTGCACTTAACTGCATTTATAAATCATGGGCTTAACCACAAAGACAATTGCCAACAAACAGTAGCAAGATAAAATATTTCCTAGTTTAAGGACTGTTTTGAAGGTGTGACCTTGAATGCACAAGGGTAAAAATTTCAACAGCCTTTAGTATGGAAGAAGTGGCTTCTTTCCCTTTTCCCCTCACACCTAGCCTAACAGTTTTACTTGTCCTATTAAGCCATCTTCAGGATGGATGTGAATGATACTTGTAAATGACAGTGCCGTGTGATTCCTTTGCTTTGTAAATGTCCGGATTGTGATTGATCTGTGAGTGTGTTTTACCGAGAGGCTGTGAGACTGTCAGTGTGACACCTTTTGTGACCCGACATTTCATTCTCTGTAATTAGGTAGAAAGTACACTGTATTTTGTGTTCCTTTCTTATTTTCTGAATCTGACAGTGGATTTTCTATCATTTTTATGTTGCTAGACAAAAGAACACAACTGATAGTATACGCTTGAGGAATTAATCTCGTTTTACTAGTGCCATTTTAACCTAGGTGTAGGGTTTTCTTTTGGAATTAGGAGTTAAGAATGCCAGTTTTGTTTTCCGCACTGTGATGTGTGTAAGCTTCACATATTGTCCCCAGTCAGTCACGGCAGACAAGAGAATTGCCAGACAGCTGGGGCATCGTCTTTAACCAAGGTGCAGTGTGTATTCATCCATTTTCCCAGCATCATGCTCTGGGAACTTCAAAACCAGTGAATTTGTGTTCCACAATACAGAATTCATATTTCAATAAAAAGCAGTAGGAAGGAAGCATTTAAAAATATTTGGTATAGTTTTATTTTTATGACCATGCAGCTTTTTATGTTTTGATATGTGAAAAAATACTTTTGTTATTTGCATTTTCTCAGCTGTGCAGATGCAGATGCAGATTGAAGCTATTAGTATCTGAAAACTTTCATATAGATATTTTCTAAGAAAATGCTATTTTTCTTCTGCAAAACTAAACACTCTGAAGTGCTAAAAATTAATGACAATAAATATTAAAGCCATTCAGCTTTAGAATGGTGCCTCGAGATCTGTATTTAATTTCACAATTTTCTCGTTATTTCAACCCAACCTTGTGAACTCCCTCTGCGTACTGCAACATGGCTAAAGATGCAGTCAGGAAGTACCTCATTCTAGACAGAAAATGGAAGAGATGTAAGAAGAGATGCCAAAGTGTAATTATAAAGGGGAAACATTTTATTTTGGACATATAAAACAGTTACCTCAAAAAACCAATCTAAATTGACACTGTTTAAATCAGATGTAGATTTTAGGATTAAGCTCTGAAAATACTCTAAATCAGTCAGAAATAGTGTGATACTTTATTTTGTATTATTTAGAAGATCCCAAACAGTTTACAAGAAGGGTGTTCTGATAGGCAGTGCTCAAGTGTAAGCCCTTACATGCATAAGATTTCAGATACAGAAATAGGTTAGTAAAAATATACTCCTTTACAGATGAGAACATTGAGACTCAAAGGAGGCTAAATCTTTTGCTGGAGGTCACATACACTGTCGGGATTTAGGACTGTAACCCATCCCATCTACCACTCTCAACCTTTTTATTATTTTAATATGCCTTTCACAAGAAATAAAACTGCATATATTCCTAATTTTAAGTAATATATTTCTACATTAGAACTCTTGTCTTGAAGGACCAAGAATGGTTTCCCGTTATAAGTGTTTTCTTTTTCCTAGAGTTGGATTGAGTCATTGCTAAACCATCCTAAGTATGTATATTGTAATATGGTATATTCCATTTTTTAAAAAATACTGAAACCATGTCAGTCCAGAGTCGCATCCTGTGGATAATCAGATTATTGTTTTTAGTTTCTATTTAGTGGAAAACGGTACATATCATACCCTTATCAGTGCTCGTGTCTTACATGTAACTGCTGCAGACTGAAGGCTTCCCTTGTAAGCACAGCCTTGGCAGCAAGGACAAAAGTATTTACTTTGGTTAAACAATCATAATCAGAAAACAGTTATTTCTTTTTATTTGGAGACTAATCCTTGGAGAAGTCACATGAACGTTTTCTTCTGTTAGTACAGCAATACTGTTAGTTGAGTCCTCTTTCTGCGATGCATTGTATATTCTCCTGATAAATTATATCCCTCTGTCTTTCATCTGATGATGCCTGTGCCATGCTGTTATTCCAAATTTTGGATGTTTTTGTGTTTGCATGTACTGTACAGGAAGAAATGAGTGCCTAGGGAAGCAGAGAAAGAAAATGTAGGGGATTTCTTAGAAAATTTTATTTTTAAACATGTACTCTCTTTCCTATTTTTGGATCATTGGCTTTAATATAGAGTTTAAGAGCATTTAATGAAGAAAGTATGGCAAAGTAAATTTGAAAAAAGCTTTCTCTTTCATACAAAGGAATACAGAGGCATATGCAAATAAAGTGAAGTTCAGTAGGGCATATGGAAATCTCTGCTTTGAAAAATCTCTTTTGAGCATATTATTGTACTGATTTAAAAATCCTTTCATGAAGCACTTGTTCTAGGGTAGCATTTCTTCTATGCTGGTACATTAAGTTTATGTTAACAACAGGTATGCTGTATGTTTTGAGCTCTTTATGTGGACCACGCATAGTACAAAACACTAATGAAAGGTGTATTAAAGAAGGACATAAAATGGTTGTGTGTACATAGGACAGTTTTATAAGCGAAAGATAACAGTGAAATACTTTTAAATTAATGCCCCTTTCCAGAAAATTCAAGGTGAATGAGAAAATATTTTGTGCATTTATTTATCAACCATATTGTCCTGGTGTAAAAAAATATAATTCATATCTGTAAATTACACATGAGTTGTTGAACATGTGAGTGAATTTTTCACAAAGTTTTCCTTGAAAAGATGTATGCAAAGTAGTATCTTAAAACAATGAGAAATCAATATGGTCACTGTCTAAAATAGTCAAAATATCTGAAAATAAATGGCAATGAATGACATTGAAGTATCTAAAAAGTTGGACAATTTTTTTTCTTTAATTTGCAAGTCTTTGAAATATTATCATGTATATAAGATGATGACAGGTGATATGTGAGTGTCTGCATCAGAATATTCCAAATTAAGCAGAACCTACTTGAAGTGATTGTGTTTAAAATTATCCCTTATAGAAAATGGATTTTCTTTATTATGATAATGGGTCAGGAAATCTTGTGCTGAGAATTGCAGGGAAGCTCAACCTAAAATACTACAGAAGTACCATTTAATATAAATATACATTTTGCTTTTGTGTTGCAGGTGTGATGAATGCAGGCTTTGCTATCATTTTGGCTGTTTAGACCCTCCCTTGAAAAAGTCTCCTAAACAGACTGGCTATGGATGGATTTGTCAGGAATGTGACTCTACATCCTCCAAAGTAAGTTAATTCATCCTGAAAATAGTTGAAGTATTCTGGTTTTAGGAGTGTTACTTAGTGTCTAAAGTTTTTGATGAAATGCTGTGTGTAGGTCTGCTCTGGAAAACAGGAGGTCATAAAATAAAGATTTCAGATTCTCTGTAAAACAGGTAAAAAACCAGAGTGTATGCAAAATGGAAATAATCAATAAAGAGAATTTTACTATCCCAGTTAAATGCTTGTTTTTCCCATTGTGTTCTCTCTGAGAAAGGTGTGAGTATGGCTACTGTATCAGCATTGATAATATTGACAAGTGAAAGTATTTCAGGAGTAGTACAGAATACAAACCTGTAAGGACAGAGGTAGAAAGTGCATGTGTTTTCTAAACAAAGAAAGACGACTTGAATTACTAAACTTGGTTTTTTCACTGAAAATTTATATGAAGGTTATTAATACTTTATATTGATTGGTACACCTTGATCAAATATAACACTGTAAAACTAGACCTACATTTTTGACTTGGATTAATTCTCTTTAATACTATTGAAAGTAATAGTATACTTCTGTAGTACTGACTTTTCAAAAATAAAGATTTTGATTCTTTGTTTGTCTGCACAGAGTCCTCTTTAGTGATGGCATTCTTTTCTATCATCACTGTAATCTCTGAAGATACACTTTCCAATTGATTTTCAAAATTGGATTTATAAATGCATCTGATACCTCAGTGTGAAAATAAAAGAGCACTCTAAAAGTCTTAAAGATTTTACAGGCTATTCTGCCATTTTCTTTGTATTTTGCAGAATCTTTTAACTAGTAAGGAGGTGAGTCAGTATTTGGATACACAGGGATGCAGCTGTGCAGAGATGTTGTCATAAGTTACCTGTTAGCATTCTTGGATACTTAAACTCTTTCATGATATTACTTTTACGACCGACGGATGCAAAATGCTCAGAGAGGGGTATCATTTTTTGGCTCACTAGTGTCCCTTTCCAATTGGAAAAATATGTTATTCAGTTTCCCCTTGGGGGATTAATCAAATTCTTCTTCTGTAAGGAGGTAGGAAGACAGGCATCGGAAATTAGCTGTCCAGTACAGTTTGGACATCAAGCAATCTTTCTTGAATACCACTTACATGCAAGAAATATTCCAAGAGTGAATTAAAATTGTTATTGAATTTCTATCACCTGCTTAAACTAAAACGGGATCTTGATAACATGAGTTAAAATCTCTCATCTCCTGTATTCTTGACTTCCAAGTAAATAGAAAAATCCCAGGGTTTATAATTTCCAGTTGCATTTTCCTGGAGATTAGCACACCGTGTACCAGATAAATTTTTTTTAAATACTTTATCAAGTAAATTAAGTATGATGGACTTCACTTATTGCAGGGTGTGTATTAGTTTTAAGATGTGTTGAAAAATACAATGTTTTCAAGAGTAAATAAATTTTATCAGTAGAATGATTATCTATTTTGTGTTATCGTAGTGATTATTATGAATTTTTAAAATGCTTGTTACTGTATCTGATTTTCTTTTTCATTCTTAAAGATTTTAAATGCGTAAATTTAAATAAAGTCTCTTGCACGTTCAAGCACAGGCAATTTGCATTACATTTGAGTGAATATGTAATAAATATGAAAGATACCGAAAAATTGTCTTATGGGGACTCCTTGTGGTTTTGTTTAGTCATTTTCCTATAGCTTTTCCACAACTGTGCAGAGAAATTTCTGTGATAAAGTTATATTTGCCTCTATGTTCCTAAAAGTCTTTTTTTAGTAGCTTTTTTTCTGTTCTATACTATACTGCATAACAAATTCAAAAAAATTAGTTAAGCTTCTTTCAACCTTAATGCGAATGTATTTTTAAAAGGATTAGGATTTTGCTTATGTACTTCATAATTTTCAAATTCAAAATTCTATATGGCTTTAGGTTTGTGTATCATATATCTGTGATTTTTCACAGCCAGGAGGAGATGGTATGATAAGGCTTTTTTCTACCCCACTCTAGAGAGGGTAGCCTCTCAAACATGTGCTTAGAGCTCAGAAGAGGACTATTGTTGAGAAAGTTGGGTCATTTGCTGCACTCTGCGTGACCTGTGGATGAATTGCAAGGCTGAGCTACCAGCCATTTCAGTCCCTCAGTCACTCACTGCATCCAATTTTTGATGTGTCACAGGGAAGTTTCCTGTATTGATTATAGCTGCAAAATGCAATTGAATTTCCTCCTTTGGCCAAGGAGACTGTTGTTTAGTTCTCATTCTTTCAACTTTGTTAATCTTTTTTGATCCAGTACAAATCACTGTTATACATTTTAAAATTCCCCAACGATATCTTCATTAGCAGTATTGGGCCTCGAAAATAATTGGTAGGTAAATTACATTATTTCAGTTACAAGAGAGATTGTAGTGTGTAGCATATAATGACTACTTAGAAGTTTTTACTTCTAATTACAAATTTCAATTTTAGATGTTTAGGAAAAGTTGCATTCTGCTGACAACGAATAATGCTATTTTATTTTCAGATTTTGCTAAGCACTTGCAGGTGTCAGCAGTACAAGTGATGTAATTTAGCAGTAATAAACATATGCTTTAATTTGATATCTAGCACAAGTGCTGGACATGCTACTTCCATTTTTCTTATAGTAGTCATAGGACTCTCCAGCAATTGTGTCAGTTTTTCCACCAGTGTAGCATATTCCCATATTACCCTGCCTGTCAGATAATAGACAGACAGTGACTTTGCTGTAGGGCATGAGGGCAACAGCTTCTCTGCTGGTAATACTTGCTGTCAGCCTTCTGTGGAATGGGTAATGCTCACTACTAAGGTCTGACAAGCTCTCTCATCTCAAAAACATTGTAGATTTTGTTACATCACATGAAAGCTGAAATAAACCTATAAGGTCTCCATTTCTATAACATTATCCATCTACCCTGCAAAAGGATTACAGTGTGCTTTCAGGGTTGCCAAACAGCACTATAAATCATAATGTTCCTGCTAGTTTGTATTAGTGGTATTCAGACTTAATATAGAGCCTTGTTTTAGTTAAATTTAAGAAAGATAAAATAAATAGAACGTAAACCAAATTACTCAATATTATGATGTGGTAGTATTTAGTAGTAGTAGTAGTATTTAGTAGGAATAAATGTGGCCTGACCATTTGTTCATTATGTACAATAAGATCTCATTATGAGCTCTCTCTATATTATTAGATGTGGACTCCTTTCTGTTGCCTTCCAGTGAAAAGTAGTGTTTGAAATCTCTCCTCCAGTTTTAAAATTTGAAAAGACCAAGGCAGTAAGGAGTTTAAAGATATTATCATGCTGGTTACACTGACCATGGTAGTTGGGTTGCTCATCTTTACATACAATCTATTTTGCAAAATGCTGCAGAGTGTACATGTTGGGTCATTATTTGAGTGCTGCAAGATCAGCTACCTTATCTCTAGACTTCTGTTTAGTTTGCTTTTATTTCATCTTTTTACTGTATTGCATTTTTTCAGTGGAAATAAATTGTCAGTATATATGCATAGAATTCTCATCTAAACCCCTCAGGAAATATTTTCTGGAACTACAAATACATGACACACCAAGCCTGGCAAATAATATATTTTTGTACACATTTGTGTTGGAAAGCAATTGTGGATGATTTTGCTTATTTTCCTAGCATTTCTTTGGGTATATCTTGCTTTCACATAATGAATATGCAAATGTAATTGGACACTGTAATATTAAATTATTGAATATAATGTTTGAAATAATGTTTTAAGTTTAAAAGAGTTTTTGATATGCAAAATGTATTTCGAACCTTTAAATTTGGTCAGATAAAAAGAAAAAAGTGTACAATTCAATTTAATTCCTGTATTCCATGGAATTGTATTCTAGTCAAAAATAAAGTTGGTGGTTAAGAAGGCCTGTGAGGAGTGCAGAAGTGTCTTATCTATTCCTGAGTTGTGCAGGTGACAGTCTTGTTATGGTTTATGGATTTTCATCTTTTCATTATGACTTTTTTTCCAAACTAAAGAAGCATTTCCTCACACACGTAGTTTCGTACAAGTGTGTTAAAAATTAAACAATGAAAACAAAAATTCCTGATATCCTGATATCTCTCAAAAGTTAGGAAATACCAAAATTAAGGTGGCATGAAGTACTCTAAGTCCTTTTGTGGCTATGTGGGACTTTGCAGCCTTTAATCACTTCATGTTATGATTTTTTTGTCTTCTTCTATAGGACCCCTGCCTTCTGTGATTTAGCTGTTGGGGGTCACTAAAAAGGATTAATTTGGGTTGAGATATTTAGGTTTTGCAGGGCACGAGAACTAAAGTGATTTCAGAAATGGGAAAAAGAAATTTTGAGCTTATATTTGAAGTAGTTGAGTTGATACCAGTAAATTGAATTTTATTTTTGTCTCACCCCAGAGCTCCTGTGAGTGCTAGACAAAATTAACATTTCCAAATGTTTAGTAATTTTTTTCTCCTTGTTTGCTGTTGCCCAGCTTGGATCCCTAGGCCCAGCCTGTAAAAATGCTGAATTCTCTGAGCTGGTGGGTGATAGTGTAAGCAGTGTTTTGAAAGTACTGAGTGTGCATAACAATGTGGTGTAGACTATTGCAAATTGAGTAATTTAATAGAAACTTTATTTCTTACTCTCCGTGTGTCTTGGCTTCCCTATTACAAAATGTCAGCACTGCTCCCTTATTTTAGACATTTTCTGTAGATTTGGATGAGCTGTTTTCTGGAGCTGCCTTTTCCTGTCCAGTGGCAATAGGAGGAAGCCAAGACAGGTAGTTTAGATTAGCGAGGGTTAGAGTTTAGGTGGAATTCTCCTTGCCTGAGTACACATAGAAGATGATTGAATCAGCGTTGCGTAGACAGACTTTATCTGGGCTTTTACTAAACAGTCTGAACGAAACATTTTCGATTTAGCCAATATCTTTAACTTTTTATATATACAAGAAAACACTATTTGGATGTAACATATGAGGTTGGCACACAGTAGTAATATAATGCTTAATCATGCCTTAAATATGTTTTATATGTGCTATATTTTGTCATACAATGCAGTTTTACAGTTATATTTAAAATACATTTTAAAATAAATATACCAAAAAAATCCTTAAAAGTCTTTTGAATTAGTTCAGATTTGCTTCAGTTGCATATTCTGACAAAGGGTAACCCTCATTTAGTCACCTTACATCAGAGAGATTGTTGCACCTTCTTTTGAGGACAGAACATAGAAGCAAATGTACTGCCATCACGGCACACAGCATTGCAGCTGAAGAATGATAAAAGAATACTGCTAATAAATCTGCTTGCTGGTTCAAGCAGAACGTAATATAATGGGAAAAAAAGTTCAGTTTCTATGCAACATTTTTCAGCCAGAACTTAGGAGTATTTCAAGGTAGTTTACAGAAAAACAAATTACATAGTGCAATTCACGGGCTGCAGTTGTCTCCCACCAGTGCAAATATTATGATCTATGTTATGGTCGTCAAGAATGATCGAGTTAAACATTTTTGTGTGTATTTATATGTTTAAAAGTTTATTGAGGACAGTTTAATTAGGACTTCGGTTTCTTGTGTGATACAGAAAGAAAGATGTTTTTTAAAATACAGCTGGCAAATATGTGGTTTTCCTAGGTTTCTGACGAGCAGTAAGACATTGGCAATGTAATGATTTCCTTAAAAATGAACAAATTGACCAAGTCTATAAAGCCCTGTAAAGATTTAACAGAAGTCCTTACACCACTTATGCCCTGTTTTTATAACTTCAGTAATGCCAAACTTTGGTACAGAAATTAATTTCTCTATCAAGAGTGTCGAAAAAGGGTGAAATTACAGTGTATGGCAATTCTTATTAGTTGGCTGAAGTATTGCCAAATCTGTTGTAATATTTGCTTCCCAGGTATCATATTTTTTTTTAAAAAAATGAGTTGGCACAGCCTCTGTTATTTTCTGGCAAACAGGTATAACACATCTATGTAATGAATAATTTATATCATAAAATGTTCCAAAAATAATCAGCCTTGAAATTAACCTAAGATAGGACTTGATTTATGAATAGTGGATAAGTTATTTGCTATGAAATCCCCAAGTTAATCCAAATATTCACATGCACTTAGTTGGCAGGAGATTCCCATAGTGTAGATGGGAGGCTTAGGTTTTAATGAAAAAAAAAAGGTTAAGCGCTGTAAAATATTTCTGGAACAGATACTTGTTTTAAATATTTTAATTCTTCTCCACATCAAAATCAATTTTACCAGTTCAAATGTTCCCTGGTACTGACTGCCAGATCCTCATCATGGGCTTCTAGAGCTTGTACTTTTTAGGTGCAGCTTAACTGTATAAAATTTTGTAGTAGAAAATGAGCAATACAATATAACATTGTCTTTCCCATAACGTTGTCGGAACAGATCTCTCTTTGGCAGGTGACTGTGCAGCTAATACCAGGAAGAAGTTTAAAGAAAGTAGAATATAGAGATTTTTTGTAAAATGTATTATTGTTTCAAATGCAAAGCCAGATTTCTGATTCTGAAGGATAACACTGGGATAGATCAAAAAGTATTATAAAAAATAAACTATTAATTAGGAGTGCAAAGTGAAATACGTAACTTTTTCTTGCATTACACTTTGACAAAAGGCAGCAGTTAAAATAAACCTGCTAAGAATCTCTTTTGCAAGTGGCATATTTTTAGAAAATTTGGACTTAAACTATGCGCTGCAGTTTTAAATGAGTTTTTTTTGTCAAAAGAAAAGAAAAGACCTCTTTTAATGGTACTTGTTCCAAAAATTATTTGGTTTTCAAGTTCATTTTCTTCACCATATTTTTTGCTATGCAGGAGAAGGAAGAAATCCCTTTGCTGCTTAGCTTTATTCACTCTTTTTCATAAACAACCCAACAATATAGAGTTTTTTTTCCAAAGCTGAAACTTTGCACACGTTCTTTGTCTTGGTGTGAGAGCAGTAGTTCTTCCCAAAACTGCTCCAGCATGTGTCATTTTCCACAAGGTGCAGTCCTTCAGGAACAGGCTGCTCCACCTGAGTCAACACACCTGCCAACACACCTGCTCCAGTGTGGGCTCCTCTCTCCATGGGTTCACAGGTCTTGCCAGGAGCCTGCTCCAGCACAGGCTTCCCACAGGGTCACAGCCTCCTTTGGGCATCCACCTGCTCCAACATGGGGTCCTCCACGGGATACAGGTGGATCTCTGCTCCCCCATGGACCTCCATGGGCTGGAGAGACACAGCTGCCTCACCACAGTCTGCATCACAGGCTGCAGGGGAATGTCTGCTTCAGTGCCTGGAACACCTCCTCCTTCTTCACTGACCTTGGTGTCTGCAGAGTTGCTTCTCTTACTCGTCTCTCTCCAGGTGCTGTTGAGCAGGTTTTCCCCCCTTCTTAAATACGTTATCCCCACTGCCAGTGTTGCTGATGGGCTGAGCCTTGGTCAGTAGTGGGTCCAGCTGGCATTGGCTCTGTCAGACATAGGAGAAGCTTCTGGCAGCTTCTCACAGAAGCAAACCCTGCAGCCCCCCACCCTGCTGCCCAAACCTTGCCATGCAAACACAACACAAAAGTGAAGCAAATTATTTTTTCACAAGGCTTTGTGAGTGTCACACGAATCAAATCATTACTGAAGTAGTCCTCCTTTTCATGAGTTGTCTTGATAATTTTGCTTTCTTGTGACTAAAAATACGTTACTGAAGTTAAAAAAAGGATGACTGAATTTAGAAATGAGCTTGGTCATTAATTACCACTTTGGTTAAAATGCACACCCATGTTCAATTGCCAGTGGAACGTTTAAGAGGTCCCTGATTAATAAAGTGCTGGAAACAAATCATGAACAGCATAGTGCTTGTACATTTTTAATGCATGTAATCTGAATGTATACAGTCTAATATTTAAATGACTAAATATGTAGTTTAGTTATAATAAATATTACTCGAAGGTAATGGTTAAGGAAGCAAAATTTCTTCATGGGCAGCTGTTAGAAATGCCACTGCTACTCTGTACCTTCTTTAAGTTATGCTTCTAACAAAATCTGCTTACAATTATGGTTTATCTGGGCAATAGCTCTGCTACTGAATTGTGACTTACTCTTCCTAAGCCATGACAGAATGAATTTGCAGCCTACATTGCCTGCTACTGTAATACTGAGTGGCAAGAAATCTCTGCTGGGACCTAGCTACAATGGGGAAAATTCAGAAATCAGCTAGTGTCAAGATTGAAGTAAAGCCACTGAATGTGGTTTTATGCTAGCACAGCATGAGAGAACAAAAAACAAGAGCACTTTTTCAGCCCTGAGCAGCACCCCACAACAGAAAGATTTTATATCTTCTCTTTGGTATGCAGCTATGCATACTCTCAAAGAATGTGAGAAGACTGAAAGAGGAGTAGTGTCTGAGAAGGACAGAGGAAAGAAGATTGCTTGCTTCTTACAGAACTGGAGACTTTCTTGCTTTTAAAAATCAATTTGTAGATATTTACAATATCAGGCAGCATTGTGACTGAATTTTGCTCATTGAAGATGCTGTATGGAAATGTAAAAGACACAGAAATAGTAGTTTTACTGCAAGTTTTCTCCATTTTACATTCCTTTTCAAGTGAAGTCAACAAAAAGAAAATACACATGTGTGAAAGTAACTACACTGTAGCTGCCAAAGCATAATATCTTACACCACTGATGAACATTCAGATGTACTTAACCAATCCAGTTGTCTTCCTACTTCTAGAGTTCCTAAAATAATGAGCCTTTTGGGTATCGATACTTAGGGGTGTCATGTTGACAGTGGAGCCATAAACAAATCTAGCAATAAGTTGTAATTGACCATCACTACTTTCAATCAACAATCCTACTGGAAATTTTGCTTTTTATTTACTTAATTAGTAGAAGATAATTTGATTTTTGAAGTGTCTGAAAAAAAGTGTGAATGAAAAGCTTGTAATTGGCTTTTGAATTTTTAAACCTTTTAAGTCTTGATTAAATTTTTGGGTTAGATGATATAAGATTCCAAGAGGGCAGTATTAAGAAAAAGCTCTGACATTTCTATTGTACACAATCTTTTTTTTGTTTGAATATTTATGAAAAATTAAACAGTCACCAGAAAATAGCAAGGTGTGTTCTTTGCAGTGACATAAACAGTAACTCCTGATGTGCAAAGATATGTCTGGAGGCTGGTGCCATCCTGTTCCACTCTAATTTTGCGAAGCACTGTTCTGTTGTTACCATATTTCTGAGATAAATTTCTTTACCTAGAAGTATATTTCTTGCCTTATGTTTTACATAGAACTAGAAGGTATGTAATTAAAGAAGAATTATATATTTTAAATCCTCAGTAGTCCAGCTTTATTACGTTGCAAATTATCGTGGGACATCACCTGTTATCGTATTCTCTGTGACAGAACAAGAATTAGATCTTTAATTGTTAATCTCAGGATAAGATATGAACACATTATTGTAGTTGCCCAATTAAGTGCTCATGTTTACTTTCAAGGTTGATTTTATTTTCAAATCTTCCAAAGAAATGCAGTCATATATGTCAGTTTACGTAATGTGTCACTCATCAGTATAAATTGCTAATGCTGCTTGGGCAAAATCTAATCATATCGAACCAGCAGAGAAAGAAGATGGGGTAAGAAACCAAAAAAAGTGCCATTTTATGAAGTGCTAAGCAAGTAATGAATTCTAGTACAGTCAAGATTTGCTTTTCGTTGTCATGTTCGATAGTGGAAGTGAGATTCAGTTGCCATCGTCAAACAGAAATTCTTAGTGCCAGCCACATTTAATCACATTTTGCAGAAAACAGCTGGGCATTGCTGATTTGTGCTGTGTCAGCCACTTTCTCCTCAAAGGAGTGTCTCATCGCTTGGATTTTAGCGTTCTGTGGCAGAAAAGTTCCATCCTCTTAAAATTGGCTCAGCAGATAGCTTGTGTGGGAATATAGCTGCAAGAGCATTACAATCAGCTCTACCAGGAAAATGCACAGATATTATAAAAAATTTTAAGGTGGCTTTTGAAAAGATTTTCACAAAACCTTTAAAATGTATAATGTGTTGTTAAATTCTGGTAGCAATTAAGTTTATCTGAGATTTTTTAGTAAACGTGTTTTGATAACGGTTGAAAATTATTATCTGGTTCAGTGGTTTGAAACACCTTTGTGCATGTTTGAAAAGTCTTAAGTGTATTTCAGCTGCGACAAACAGTACCAAAAGATTTTGTGTGTGGAAAACGTTGGAATCTGTAGATATCAAGATTTCTTTTAGCTGCTAATCTCGTGAAGACTGAAGGGCAGATGGTATCCTTTCAGATATGGGGTAAATAGCCAAAGAAAAAAGTATCAAAAAGGAAATAGCAAGATAACTCAATATTTATGGAAGGTACATACAAGTGTACTTCAAGTGAGTTAAACACATCACATTTATTTTTGGAAGTAGAAGGGTGTCAGCAGATTGAGACAGTCATTGACATAATGAATACTAAATCTGTAACCGGTCCTCTGCAATAAATAAGGACATATATCAGGTACTAATATTTACAAGTATATTGTGTATTACATGAAGATGCAGTTTGCCCTACCATTTTGTTCTACCACATATCTCCACTGCTTCTTTAGGTTAAATGTACTGCACAAGGCAGAGAATTTCGGAGCAAAATGATGCTCTAAATACTTTGTTTTGTAACTAGCTGGTGGTAAGGAACTTCTTGAAGATGTCTGTTTTCACATAAGGATAGCTTCAAGAATCTTACATTTAAAAGTAATTATGAGAAAATACAAAAATATTGAGATATGGGAGCTGTGATTAATTAATCTGTTATTTATTATCTCACTGAATGAACTGTTGACCTATTGTTTATGTGCTTTCTGGATACAGCATAGACAGAGACTGAAAAGCTCCTTTATATAAAAATAGTTAAATAGAAGACAACAGATATGCTGGTTAATACACCATGAACCATTTTACCCACTGACTCATTCTTCCATGCAAAGTGACCTGCTTCAGATAAAGAATAGTAAGATGGCTTAAGCAATCCCTTGGGAAATATGATTTTGAACCCCTGTAAGAAGAGGAAGAGAGAAGTGAACCAGGATCTTCCCTATGATGATGGAATGTGTTCACCATTTAATTCAGGGCAGCAGTCAAACCATCATCTGAAAGTAAGGCATTCAGTGTGTCTATCTCTTTTTTCTTTTTATAATTTGGGAAGAAATAAAAAGGAAAAAAGGTAGGGACAGTTATTAAACCCCAGAGAGCTTTCAGTGTAGTGAATCTCAGAAGGAGGAAGGGAACTGTTGATGATCCAGGGTAGTACTGCTGAATTCTGAATCAAGCTGGCATTTAAAATACCCTGTTATTTTGAAAATTCCTATTGTTAGTTTAAATGATTCTACATTCTGGTATGCAGACCTTACAGATTTTATTCTGAGGTATCTTAGTATATATTTAACTTAGCTTTTTGGTTAAGGTCAGAAATTCATTTTTGAAAGGAATTACCCAGTTGCCACCAATTGCTAAGCTTTGGTTCACATGATGGAGTGGTTCCAAGATTGTGCCAAGTGAGTGCCTGTCAAGGGGCACTGAAGCCAAGGATGTATTCTGACTGCTAATGGGATACCGTCTGCATGACACTATCTTTGCAATGTGTATTGTACACCTGGCTGATCCTCAACACCAGCTTCTTTGATCTAAAGAGCTGTTCCTATCACCCCACAGTTTACTGGTACGAAGTGACTCTTACGTATGCTGTATCAAAGGTATGTTTGTGTTTCGGTTTCATTGACTATAAAAGTTGTTTCATTCCTATTTTGATAATTTGTGAAATTCAGATATTAGTACTCTCAAGATTAAAATCCTAAAAATGAATACACAAATATATACTGCTGGGGTATGAAGTTTTATAATTTGTATATGTGTGTAAGCACTGTATTCATATGCTTTTAACTGAAAGCATCTGGTCTACAATGTTAAGCAACCATATTTAAGAGTAAGGTACTTGGTGTGTGTTTTCTACTACAGATGAGAAACATAAAAAGGAATTTTGTCTAGTAGATGTAATCTGATAAAATAACCCAACCAAACAAAAAAAGAATCGCACCCAAACCTAAAAAAAAATCACAGGGAAAATATATATACGCCTTAGAAACAAGGCAGTAAAGCTGACATTTCGCATGAGTTTAGTTTCATCGTTCCATGTATCATTTGCAGTGTTCTTAATTAGGGAAGAATGAGGAGTTTCTAGGCCTTTCTAAGGGTGCTTTAAAGCTGCAGCAGTAGTTGTGACCTTTCAGTTCCCGTGAGCTCAGCAAAAAATGGCTGATTAGTGTCACATCTTAAACTGTGTCAACTGGGCTGTTCGTTCCCTTTTTAGTAAACATCCCGTCGTCTGTGCAGCTCAGTGTGACAGCATAAAATAACCTACTGTTTTAGCTGGCTACTTTGTATTAATAAGAGTATGTATGTCTATTTAGTAGTATAAAGTTATCTGGAAATTTTTTTTAATTATATTAGCAACTGGCATGAGTGAATAAATCAGGGGCACTCACAGAACAGTGTTCCTAAGATTTGTTTGAAGCTTCTTAAAGGATGACCAAGGTATTTTTTTTTAATATGACACATTCAGATGTTAGATCTGAGAAGTAGGGTATAGGAAACATTTTTATAGAAAGTTTTTTTTAAGAAATGATAGATTCATTCTCTAAAAATATTTTTATAGCCTTGAATTAATGTTTTACTTTTCTGCTTTTTCAATTCAAAATAAATGATGGTACCTTTTAGGAATAGAGAGAGAGAAAGGAGGAGCAGGAGAGAGAAAAGCACGATAACAAAAATAAGGGGAGAGAAAGAAGCACCCTTGGTGTAAAAGGGGAACTGTAAGCACACACACGTTCATAAGAATGAGAAAATTCTACTTGGGGAATACACAGAAACCCTTACAGGGGAGAGTGGGGTGAATTAAAAAAAAAGTGTTGAAGCAAAGTGGAAAGGAGGATGTGGAGGACACACAGAGAACCTTCCCTCAGAGCAGGGTAAAACAATTATAGAAAAACCTCCGAAACAACAAGCAGATAAGTGAGTGCCATGTAAGGATAGTTTAGAGAGCTATAAAACTTGTGTAATAAAGTTAGACTGCAAAAAATTATGTACTGTGCAATCCTTTTCTTTATTTCATCTTGTTAGTCAAAAAATATTCTGGAAATGAGGAGAGATGAAAACCAGTCTTGATTTAATAAGTAGCCTTTGACGATTTTGTGATGCTTTTGGTGATCACACATTTTAATATCACTCTGTTTTGCATTATGCTGGGAAAAGCTGGACTTCAAGGAGTTGAAAAGCAAGAATCAGTGCTGATGAAGATGTAAGGAGCTAAATAAATATTACTTAAAGGACTTCTCAAGATGAAAAAAAACCAAACAACCCCATGAATGTGCTGACCCTGTCTTGAGAATTAAGTTAGATGGTACAATTTAAAGCTTTGTTCCAACATCTGACAGACACACTCTGCATGCTGATGCATAATATCTGAAGATTGTGTGCTTGAAAGAAAGCCTTTTCTGAGCGACATTCTATTTTTGTTAGAATAAAGCAGCTGCTTTTTAGAGCAGAGATCTTCTCAAGTGCTCAATCTTCTCGTTCAAGTTAAGTATTAGCCAAATATTGTGAGCAATTTTGTGTATGCTTTCTCCCAAGCTGCTGAAGTGAACTAAAGCAAACTATTTCGACCATAAATTGTGCAAATGTGCAGCTTGACCCTGAGACGTGAAAGTAAGTTTGGTGCTGTACCTTACTCCCAAATTGTCACCGCCTCAGCAATCCAAAAGCATGGAAAGTTTGGAGCAATTTAAACGTGATTTGAAAAGAAATACAGCTGGGTAAAACTTTCTTCTAGGGAGACTGTATGAATGGGTTGCTGTGGTCTGCCCTTGATAATTTCTGAAGGAATAATACGTTGCTTAAGGAAGCAGACAACTGCAAACCCAAATGTTAGCCTTACCAGTGCATCAGTTGTAGCTGCAGCACTGCCTTCCAGGAGTGATATCAGGTGGCTTTGTACATCTTTTGTTTAGAAAATAGTTAAAATGCTAGGTGTAATGTGCTCGTATAATTTTGTAAATATGTTGAATATGTGGAAGTCAACAATTGCAGTTATATGCAATGTACATACAGCTACACAGTAAGCACCACACGTCCTGTGACTTAGATGCTTGTGCTGTGTTTGACAATTTGTTTTGCAACTCCGGGGTTTTTTGGTTTTTTAGATGGTGGAAAAAAGAGTTGGAGATATCAGAGCTGTACGAAACAGGCACAGGGAAGATGAAAAATCCTGATCCAGCAGTAATGAATTATGTGTGTACTGCCTTAAAGAGGTTTTAGAACTCCATAAAATAACTTCTTTAAAGTCTGTAAAGTATAAAATGAGGACAAAAATAATGTTCTAGGCTATAGTATATGCCTGTAACCTAATTCATAACTTGAAAAAAATAACAGAACAATATATAGGAAGAAAGCAGTGTGGACAATAAAAAAGGGAAAAAAGTATCGACTTACTCTTACATGCAGTGATAATGGTATAGTACAGCAGTCTTGTCAGTATATTAATATCCTTCAAAAGGATATTCATATGAAATCTGTTGCTCTGGTGCACCAGATAATTACCAAATTATGCAAGACATAGGAGATTTAACACAAAAAAAAAGATAGATATTGGCTTTTTCCCTTTAGTAAAGAAATTCTAAAAATTGCTGGTGATGATATACATTTTAGTACACACATTTTTTGCCAGTAGTTTGAGCCACTGTGATCATTGGCTTTAATCCGTGGCAGTAACAGGAAAGTTGTATTCTTTATTTCATACGTACAAGAAGAGATTAGCCTGGCGAGTTTATAATTTGAAGTTTAATTCCCTTTTTTTGTATTCTAATGTGGTTTTATTAATTACAGTATTTTAAGAGTTGATTTTTAATACAGTTCAAAGAATTCCGGGGTCAGAAAAAGGTAGCTAAAAGAATAGCTTTTGAATGTTGAGGAATAGTGAATGATGAGAAAGTAAAAGGAAAATACAATAGGGGAGCTTGATTTGGAAGGTGGAAAATTCAGTCCCAAGAGAGTTAGGGTTAGTACACTGAGTAATGGAAATGTAGAAAAAATATGTGAGTTAGAAGGGGGAAACTAATTCAGGTTCCAGAGGTCAGTGAATGATAATACCTTCAAATAGTAAAATATTCTCCTGTTTGCTGTTTCTATTTGTATGTGATAAAGTTGGAAGAATAAATATGAAAAACATTATTTTGAGAGTGTTCTTTCTGGCTTTAAATATATGTAAATGATTTTTTTCCATTTGAAGAAGGAATCCAGAGAAAACAGATGACCCTGTTTACTTTCATACTTTCAACTTCTAGTAAAATACTTCAAACACTTCCAGTAAAATGTTAACAATAGTAGCACGCTTATTTTAAAACAACAGTACAGGTGGGAATTTACCCTTTGCAGTTGGAAATCTAGGTAGATTTCAAAGATGTAAGCATGCTTTGTCAGTGCTGTAGTTTATTGCAAGAGGGATAATAAATTGGAACAGATGAGTATTTATTGGAAACTTCTTGTAACTTTATTAGTTCTTTCACAATGCACAGGGTATTCGAAGAAAAATAGCAAAACTAGTACAAGGCTAACAAATGTAATTAAGTTTCTATATTTGGAAAACAAAGAATTATAAAAGGTCTTTGGTTTGTTTCTGTCTTTAAAAGAAGGCAGAGGTTTTAGGGCTAGCTTAAGGTTTATTACCTGAACTGAGGTGGTTTCAGAGTGAGCTGAGAATGAGACCCTGTTGTTTTAACAGTGTATAAACATAGAAGTCATCATCCCCTTCTCAAGAAAGAGAAAAAATAGCCAAGGACTATTGTCCTTGGCGTTGCCTCTGTGACTGGCAGCGTAGGAGGTTAGCACATGGATGTGAGAGGTTGCATTTGTAATTTCCTATCTTTGGAGAGGGCAGGAGAGAGGAGATTGTCAGATGTTAAATAAAATCAGCATGAAGAGAGTGACAAAGGCAGAATAGAAGGAGGAAGGGAAATTTCGGAACTGTGGAGCTTGACTTAAAAGTTTAAAGCCCATATTCTTGCCTCATTAACTAACACAGGGTAACATCTAAGGAATAGGAAAGTGTTTGATCTCACATCTAAATAGATTGAGATCTCTGCATCAGAGATTGAAAACTCTGCATTTCTCCTAGAGGTTTACTTTGGCCACCTGTGAACTGTCTGCACCAGATTTTCCCAAATTCTGGCCAAGATGTTGTTAATACTTTCAAAGTATGCCCCCTGGGGTGTAAGAGAGAATAAGGACAGTGGGAGTGGTTGATAGCTGCTGGAATGGTGTTCCATAGTCTGGGCTGGAGAGGCACTGTTGGTCTGACCCGGGAAGGCTTTTTTTGTGCAGCACTGAAGATGACACTCTGTGAGGCTACCAAGCACTTCAGCACTTCAATAAAAATGTGCTAATTTCATCCCGTAGTGCTTCAGCTATGAGAAGCTGTCTTCATGTTTCAGAAAGGGCTTTTCTGCCCCTCCCCCTTTTGTAAGTCTAAAGGGGGACAAATATTTCTACTTTGTTACTATTAGAAGTCTTTGTTAGTAACTTTGGCTTCCAGTTCATTACTGCAGTCATGTTTTCACAGCCTGGTGTGAGAGATAAACCCTTTGCAAGTGAAGACAGCATCCATTTTCTTTCTACCTCAGGCCACACAGAATTGATTAGGTAATAAAATGACAGTACGATGTAATATACTGACGGCTCTTTAATTTGAAAACTAGTTCCAGGCTGATTCAAAACTTGTTTAAAGCTAATTTATGAGTTGTGTAATTTTCAACTGGACCAAAGTAAAGGATGATGTATGAAAACCGATGCAGAGTTAACATAATATATTCAAACCTGTCAGCTTGGAATCATCTATAAAGGATTTGTAGGTTGATTTGTTTCAATTCTTTTTTAGTTTTGTTTTAAAGAAACAACGGCAGAAAAAATAGTGTCTGTTTGGCTGGTATGAACACCCTTGTAAAACGCTATTTTTCCATTATGTTGTTTCAAATGGAAATTCTTATGCTTTCTAGCAAAGTATTTTATGCATACTTTTAAAAATATACATAATTTTGCATTTTCGTCAAAATAAGAAGCTGTGTTGAGTCAATATCTGTGCTGACAGTAATGTGGAATGGTAAACAATTACAGTACTTTCTTAGCATGACGTGCATTGCCTATGACTATACATGTCTGTATAAACATATCTGTATCCTATTTACATATGAAATACCTGTACATGTGTCTTGATCTTGAATTAGTGGTCTGGTTTTTGAAAAACAAAATATAAAAATAGTAAAATTCTCAAATTAAGCCACAACATCAGCATAGCATAATACATAAATATCTCCCTTTGAAATCTATCACTTCCATGTGGCTCACAAATGAAATCCACATCTGTTTTGTACACAGTATTGATTTTTCAGCTTACTGTGTCAGTAATACTTCTGCACAGAAAAGGACAAAACTAAAAGCACAATATGTGTTCCTATACAGTAAATGCAAATAGCAAATACACAAACTGGAATGAAGGGAAGAAGAGAACTGAATGCTGCCAAGACTAGCAAGCAAGTTCCATCCCAGGACTAGAATACCTGATTTGTTATGTATTTGTGTCAACATACAACCAAAATAATATTTGTTGCAGAACTGAGATTGGTTCAAGACAATGCAGTTGTGGTATCTTAAACTGCACAAACATTTAGGTCACAGGAAAAGAACCATAGTTCAAAGCAAGAAATGTCTTGCATAAACATGCAGAATATCTACACATTTCATGTTTCCTCTTCAAGGTTTTGTAAGTCCAAGAAGAACCATGTTCTGGGGAGCTTTGATCAAAAACTGAATTTTGCAGGCAAAACTTAATTAGTGAAAATTCGGAATTGTTTATAATGCACTTACATTTTCACAAAGAATTTCTACATTTTCAGGGAGCTGGAAGTACCATTTAGTAGTGGGTTTCCCCTGTAATTTAATAATTATAGTTAAATACTGTGATCCATTATAAAGCTATTCATTGATCTGTCTGACTTGAAATAGAAAATTTGTGATTTTTCCTGTGTAGTTTAGAAAATATAATAATAATTTAATGAAATGGGAAGGGCTTAAGCACCAGAAAAGACATGTACCAAAATACTTACAATGTTAATTTTATGTCCATAAACTACCATGTCCATCACTGCTGTAACTGAGGCTTACAGATCCATGAGAAGTGCAGTTGACATGGTTTTCATCATACAAGGCCTTCAAAAAATAATAAAGGGACTTTAGGAAGGACAACAAACTAATTTTAATTATTTTTGAAGTACATTTTTCCTTTTAACACCTCTTTGGTAAAAACATCGATTTAGGCCAGTGATACAGATTTTTTACCTTTCCTTTACAAAAGTAAACAATGCTAATACTTTTTCATGTTGTTTTACTTGCCAGAGTACAAATATAGGTACCAGGATTTGTTACCAGAACTGCTGCACACTTACTCACACTTGCCACTTACTCATAAAACACCTAGAAGCAGCTCCATGAAAGTTCTCATTTGCACCTTGCAGCTTTTTTCTTGTTGTACCTTACATGAAAGGATCTCATTCCATTTACTGAATATGTCTGTTTCTGAAAGCTGTATTTTATATGTTGCCAAACTGGTTTAGAACAACATAGATTGCCTGTGTTACATATGTTCAGACAGTTTTCCTAAGAAGTGACAACAGTGTGAAAAGAGATAACAAAACCAGTGCAATTGGAAAAGGAGGAGTATTTTCTTGGGTTGATTTCTGAATAATAAAGTAAATTTGGTTTCTATCCATCTCCCTAAAAATGGAAGTATTAAGTTAGCCAGCTGGTTCTTAAGGAACTATTGAGAAGGATGGCCAAGCTGCTGGGGAAGAAGATACTCAAGACTTCATGTGAAAAAGAATCCATGGCCCTATTGAGACAAAAGGAATTTAGCAAGAATATATGCTTACCAAATTGCAGTTTCTCAGGTAATTTTTGAAAAAAATTGTTTATTACTTTAAAAAAAACACTAGTAACAGAAAATAGTTGCCACCATTATCTGGAAACAGGTAATAACAGTGTAACAAAAGTTTGTTCAGGCACAAAGTACAAGCTCAATTCAAGGAGAGAAATCACTGAACCAAAGAATTCAGACAAGTATATCATTTTCTTCCAGCAGATGTGGTTGTTACTTTTGTTTTTGTAAGTAGCACAGAAGAGCTGCTGGAAACATATTGAGCTGATAAATTGCATGGCACTGATTTAACTTTCTCAAGGAGAAAATAAAACAGTACTGTTCCATACTCAGAGTCAGCTCATGGCTGTTTGGGTCAACAAGAAGAAATATTCTCATCCCCATAGTTCACTGGGAACCAAACTGAGTGACCCTAGCCTTTCAGAGAGAGGATGTTTGCCTGTGCAAGTCCAGGCAAAACAGTGAGCTGTCACGATTAAAAGGATGCAAAGTTTCTTTTGATGGCATATAGCATAGGGAAAATCAGACTTCTATTGTCAGATTGCTAGAGATGTTTTCCCTTGCAGTTCATTGTGTTTGGCTGTGGTCTTGGTATTCTTCCAAAATATCTCCTTTTTCCTTTTGTTTCAGAGATCCAGTATTCTGCCCATAAAACAGTTCAGTGCAATGGCATTTGGACTTCAGTGCTAACATTTTGATTGATGGTATTCTTTAGTCTTCACTGAAAGCTATTTTTTCCTGAAAGCTGTTTTTTCCTAAAACGCCTTCCTCAGACCAAACCTTAAACTTAACGTGGCAAGCCACAGAATGGGTCAGAATATTCTTTTTCTAAATCACAGAGAGGTGATACCATGAGAAAGGTGTAAAAAGCTTTATTTAAAATATTTAGACTCAGAAAGTATTTTTTCAAATTTATAGTGTCTGGGAACCCCCTCCATGTGTTAATTCTTTTATGGTACCTGGTCTTACCCGTGATTCTCTGTGTGACTCAGTAATGGTTGTTGGGCCAGTGCTCACTTTTTCCCTTTCCATACATTGGGCTAAACTGCAGTTGCTGACTATTATCATTATGAAATTTTAATTTACTTTTTTAGAGGTTGTTATGTTTGAAAACTTAATAATGAGCTTTGCATCTTGCAGTTTTCAAAAATATAATCTTGATTTCCTTGCAATTAATGAATGTCATGGCTAGGCTTCGCGAACGAAGATTTGGGAAGGCTCTATCCACATTTGCTACAGGCACGCTGGTGGCTTATGAGGCCAATACGAGACAGACAAATCCGATTGCAAAAGGCACAGCAGAAAGACTCCTTAGATGGTGTATTCTGCAAGACACGGTTCTTTCTGCGTTGCCTTTTTTCCTTGAGAGTGATCCTGCGTGTGTTCTCGAAGGAGACAGCTGCGTTATAGATGGTGTGTCTCCAGGCCTCCCGATTTGAGGCCAGAGTAGACCAGTTATGGTGATCAATGTGGCCAAGGCTGTTGTTTCAATGAATGTAGAAAGAAAGTGATATATCAAAAACACACATTCTGCTTACTAAGCGATGACATCTAAAATATCTTCTGTAATGAGCATCACGACAAGCACAGTAAAGATTGTACCGATTAATAGATTTTTTCTCTCTAGTAAAATATTTCAGTCTATACAGTTATCAAAACCTCTGTGTGAAGCAGGGAAGGTATTAAAGTGGGTTTTATTTTGACTGATCTAGTAGCGTTGCATTGCAAAATCAAGGCAATTTGGAAAATAGAATGCAAATTACTTAAGAATTTTTATTTTATTTTACTGTAGTGTTAAATTTACTAATAGACAGCAAACTCTACTCACTTCTTTATTGGATTGTGTGCTGTATTGGTTTACAGTGATTGGTAAAATACATTTGTGGAGGGTTGTTCTAGCATGGCTCCAGCTGTTATACAGAAACCTGTAATGTAATATTCTTAATATTCCCTTCCTTGCAGTTCAGGAGCAGGGGTAGGTATGGGTAAAACAAGCACGCTTATTCAGAACTTTGCAATTCTGAAATGCCATATAGCTGCTTAATAAGTATTATAGTGCTCTTGTGAAGAAAATATTACTATTTTAAGAGAAAATTTATGACAAATGTTTTTGCCTGAGATAAAAGAAGTTGCCCAGGGTAAAAAGAGTAGATTTCCAGACCTCAAGTATTTTTTATTTCTCTGTTTGTGCTTAGAGCACAGTTCCTCTGAAAAGTCTCATTTTCTTGGCGTGCCACGTCAACACGCTGCTGAGGGGTCTGTTTGTCTCTGTTGCCCTCAGGACTCCGAGCCGTCAAATGAGGTGGTCTCAGAGGCCCCAGGTAACATGGTACCCTCTACCTCAAGAAGTAGCTCTGAAGAGCTGATATCGGTGGCACAGAAACGTCCAGAAGAGGTAGGACATTCTGTGTCTATTCTTTTCCAAGATTAACTGTTGGGGGATACACATTTGCCTCTGTTTTTCATGCCTAGTGTTGTTTTTCTAATAACAGAGACTTTTTAAAGCTAAAGCTCAATCTTATCCTCCCATATCAACAACGTGCAAGACCAAGGTGAATCTCAGGACCTTGATTAATGGTACCCATAAGCCAAGTATATTCCATATACTACCTTTTAAATACTATTTCTTATTGTCAGTAATTAGGAAAATTTTTTCTTGTCTTTCATACCACAATAGTAACAGGAGTCCTGTTAGATTCTGGGAGATTAAATTTCAGTACACTAAAGAGTTATAAATCTGTACATAGGTACATAGGTAGATATAAGCCTTTTGACATCCTTCACAAAATTTAAGTATGTCTAACTTCTGGTTGTGCAAAGGAAAGACCCTTGTTTCTATTGTGCCTTTCTTTTTTCTCTTGTTTTCCAAAAAATGATACAGGATGCTAATGATGTAGTCTGCTCATAAGTTCATACTCCCTGTTGTTACAAGCAAAGGTGCTTGTAAGGTAGTTCCATAGTGTAACCAATGACTTAAGGTTTTTTCTGTCCCTACAATGCATCCTTGTCATAGTACAAGAGGAGAAATTGTCTGCAGAATTCAGACTCACAACTTCATTTCATGGTGGCAATAATTTTCTAAGAGTACCATTATTATCCTTAAATTAACCCTTCCTGTGAGAAGTAAGTCCTTCCTTTGGAGTAGCCTTAGCACGATTAATCTCAGCTTCCTCAAACAATTTAGGTATTACTATTATTCTTATTAAAAATACCCCCAAGAACCAGGTAATATAAAGATTAGTCTTTCATGGTTTTTTTCTGAGATTTCTTTTGACTGTGATGTTCGCAGTAAAGGAGAGCATGAAATACTAGCCAGAGAAAACACGATGCCATTTATGTAGCCTTTTAATAATTATCAAATATCTTCATTCTTCTGATAGTCTTGTCACTTAATCTGAAGAAGAGGGAAGTCCACAGTACTGAGCCAGGGGAATTCTTAAGAGTGTCTTCTGGATGAAGACCAAATAGATACTTTACTTATTTTGGAATATCACTACATATTCCAAGACAGAAAGTTAGGTTAGCACATCTAAGCAGTCCTAAGGTTAGAGTAGTATAATCTTTCAGTAATACTTTTGTATACATTCTTGAGTAGCAAATGGGACCTCTAGTCTATGGAGGGATGTAGGTTCTGCCTCTTAATTCTAAGTTTTACCAACTTGTCTGACTTCATTGGAGAAATTAAAATTGGGAGCACAGATGATGTTTAAAAATAAAAAGATGAGAAGTGCTGCAGAAAGAGGAATGAAACATGATTAGTTAGTAAAATGTGACCAAGAGGAAGATGGATATACAGCTTTTGCTTTTGTGGAATAAAATCAGCTAAACTGTGGGGGAAAGGAAACTTCAGAAAATCAAAAGTTGGGAATATACCTTTCAAATTTTACTGAATAGCTCAGCAATAGTTTATATTGAAGCTGTTTTACTGAATGTGAGGTTACGTGTTTTATAAGGGAGTGAGACTTTCTCCAGGCATATTAATGCAATTTATATAAAAGAGAGAGAGGTGAGTCAGAAAGAGTTTTGTGGTTTTGCAGGGAACCTTGAGAGGGGAGCACCAGTATGCTGAATTTCCAAATTCAGAACCCACCATGAAACAACCCATCTAAGTTACACTTGGGTAAGTCAGCATGATAAACAAACATTTGTGAATTACACCCTAAAAAACAGGTAAAAAAAAGTGTTTGCAGGGTTTAACTTCAACTAGTGCCTTTTTTATTTTTCATTTTATTCAAAATCTCCTGGTAAGTCTTTCAGTATCTGCTTAATGAGTTAATATTTGAAATTGACTGCAGCTGCTGACTGTTGCATTATTTGTATGATTTATGTCTCATCTGAATTCAACCCACAGTACTGGTGAGAATGAAATTGCTAAGGAAGAGTTCAAATGCAGCCATGGAAAAGAGAAATAGGAGAAAAGATTAAAGAAGGCAAAGTGGCTAACAGCTAAGGATTTTGGGAAGGTGGAGAAAAATTGAGAAGGATATAGAAATCAGTATTCAAAAAGACTCTTGGGCTCACAAATGTGAGGACACACAACTTCTAGTAGGGGAAAGTAAGCAAAATCCCATGAGTTGCCACGTTAGAGTTAAGTACAGATTTTTCCTAATTACAATTTGTTTTTCTCTTAGGTAGGCCAGTCTGAATCTAAAACTCATTTACTTGTGTCATGAGTGGTATGACATTTGTGGGATATAATTTGATCACTCAGATGAGGCTTTGTTCTACTTGTCTAGTCATTCCTCCTAATAGGAATAATGGTTTAATATTGAGCTCTCTTCAACAGGAGGGAAGGGTGGCATCCAGTCCTCTTATTACTGCACTTCTTTCCAACCTCTTTTCATGCTCTAAAATCAGATTTAACTGTGTGTAGGATCGGAACAGTGTCCAGCTATGTGGCATAGGACAAAAACCACTGCAGAAATGATTAACATATTGAATGTTTAGATTTAGACACCTGTGAAATTTTTATAACTGTGAGGGATTCAGGAAAGTGTGTGTATTCATCAGTGTACTTCAGATGCAGAAACACTTTGGGTTATAAAGTAACCAAACTACCCTTAAAGTTATAAATATACTTTATTCTGTGTTTTCAAAAGCTGTGCAGACCTCAGTAAAATTTAAGTTGTACAGATTTAAATGCCTGAATAATTTTAATTAGTGTCCATCCTAAAATAAGGAAGTTTCCTCTGGTTGAGTTAATATTGTGTATATTTATTGGATTTTTTAAGAATTAGGATTGAAAAGTGGAATTGAAAGAAGAATTCAATGCATTTGAAAGTGGATAGGTGTGTGTCATCCTAATTTCATTGTAGTTTCATTAAACCTTCCTAGCAGTTTATATAGTATTGGTGGTTTCCCTCCAATAGTAATACTTAAGACAGGAATTTTGTTCCCACAAGCCTTTCAAAATTCAGAACTGTACCATTGTTAGTATGCCCTGAGTCAATACATTAATTTTTTTCTCTGATATCACACATTCTTTACCATAAACAGATGAAAGAAAATTCTCTGGACACCGTGATTATTTAAAATGTTTTAAATGTAAGAATACACCTGCTTGAATAACACTGTAATCATCTGACAAAATTGAAAGGCTGATGAATCAGCTTTCATGACCCTTACTCTGTTTTCTGTGGTCTCCTTCACTGTGCATCTGGCAGTTGCAGCATATTTAGTAAATATATTTATATAGTTTTTTGATGGCTATATAGTGGCATTGAAGAAAGTGAAGGTTTGTTGTTAAAGTAGTTTTGCTTTCCCTTTCTCATGTAGTGGCTAAAGAGCAAGATCTGTGGGCTGTATCTTGATACCACTTCTCATAGCAACACTTTACTCCACAGGGATTGATGGTATCAATGGTTGGTTATCCAAGTAAGAAAATACTAGTTTTGACAGTTCCCTTAAACCTGACTCTCTTAAGAGGCATATTTTCATCTTTAATTAGAAGTAAAATAGAAGTACATGAGTTATGTGTTTTAATTTCCTTTGCCAATCCTGTGGCAAATCAGTTAATCATGTTTTAATAGTGTAAGCCTAGAGGCTAACAGAGCTGATCTTTTTTGAATGTCTGCATTGCCAGAACAGTACAGAGGAAAAGCTGTGCCGTCCTTTCTTTTGCATAAAAAAATTAATTAAACAACCAACCCTATTTCCCCTACAAGAAAAGCATGTATAAGGCATGGAGCACTTTAGGGTAAAACATGAATGATGTGTTGGTAGCATATGAACATGAAGAGGTTATGTATCTGTGGTGCTTTTTTGAGTGCTGTATTTAAACTATAAAAGCTGTGCAAAGCATTGTGGTTCTAAAGACAGACTGTAGCTGCTATAAATATGTTCTTCTTGTCATAGTGTTAATTTAAAAAAAAAAAAAAGCAGTTACCCACATAGGGTGAGTTGAACTGCATATTTAGTTTTTGAGCACTAAATTTTTTTGTTTAACTTCTGAAGGGATTTTCCAGTCAGAAAAGGGATTGGAAATGTCCATGCTGTTTGGACCTAGCAGTCTGTTTTCTGATGAAAATCGTAAGTGATAACTTGTTAGTTATTTTGTATCATAGATAAATAATTCCCTTTTATATCAGTAGTTGTGGGACTGTGATTTTGGAATGAGGTTAATTTGTACTCTGAGCCTTCTGCTACACTTATATCTGCAAACAGACAAAACACCAAAAAAAAATACACCACAAACACTAAATGATGTGCTTTAACAAAGAGAAGAAAACACTGGGTCTTCTGTGTCATCCATTCCCTCGTAGATGTAGGATGGATCCCCCCAGTGCATTTTTTAGTACTTTTTTCTGGTTTTAAAGCTTTTGAGCAATGGTGGTTTTCACGATTCCAAGGTCTTTTCCTTTACAGTCTTTTACAATAAACATCCTGTAAGGTGTTTATTACAGAATGTTTATTATACCACTCCTCTTTGTTTTCTATGAGAGAAAACGAAAGAGTTGCAACAGATTACAGAACTGGAATTGCTATGCATTTCAGATATTTTCTGGGCCTAAGTCAGATTCATTGTAGAAAAGACTGATATTTGCTTCCTTGACTGAAATGTGGTTATTTGGCCCATAATCCATCTCTTCTTGTCAGAGTGTGTCTTCCAGCCATCAGACTCATTTATCAAAACAGAAGAGTTGAGTCACCTATTCACATCATTTGGCACTCAAGAGATTTGTTTGATTTTACTTTTCATGCTTCTACAAGTAATTATTATTATTATTACTGTAGTTCCCATTAATATTTCAGAACAAAGGTGCTTAGCCACATGCCTAAAGAGCCTTAGAGTCTGACTGTGTTAAAAGTGAATTAATAATGAACAGAGGAAAGGAACATAATACCTTTGACTACTGAAGTGGTTCCTCTGTAAAATAAACTGGGAAATACAGTTAAGCATGTAAATGCACTGGAGTTAGGAATTCATATTTTCCATTTAATCTCTTCACATAACTGTTTTATGTAATCTTCTTAATAACTAAACCTAAAGGTCGCAAGATGGCTGGAAAATGCTGCCATGCAGTTCTGCTTTTGAAGTCAAAATTTATTTATGTATATTTAAGCTGTAAATGGCCTTATGAAATGAGGGCTCCTCTTAGAAGAATATTATTAATTTAAAAAATGAATTAGGTCTGTTCAAAATTTCCACAAATCCAAGACATTTTTCTTTATTTAACCTTTTCACAGTCTCTGCCCTTCTTTAAAGTACATTCAGTCCTATATCATCTGTTACCCAGCAAGGTATTTAATACATGACTGGGCATCATTTGCATTATACAAGAAGATTAACTTTACAAGCTCTGTTATTAATCTGAGTAGCTCTACATATTGACCTATGAAAGAACATAATTAAGTTAGCTTAATTAAGTTAATTAATTGTTACACTCTGATGAACTTACTATTGAGAGGAAATTAAAGGCAAATAGAAAATGGCATTCATTGGTTTGAAATCATATTTTAAAGGATTTCACAAAGATACTTTATATATAGATGACAAAAATATCTATTGTGTAATAACCAAAGC
Source organism: Pipra filicauda (assembly GCF_003945595.2). Classification (NCBI taxonomy): domain Eukaryota; kingdom Metazoa; phylum Chordata; class Aves; order Passeriformes; family Pipridae; genus Pipra; species Pipra filicauda. The sequence continues at coordinate 4,112,468 of NW_024104831.1, read as the reverse complement.
TGAGACAATTAAAATCCCTGCAGTTTTCTCCTTTATTGCCTGACATTCAGCCATATTTCTAAAAGTAATTTAAAAAGTGTGCTAAAAAATTAGAAAAAAACTGTTGTGGGTTTCTTTTTCCCTAATATCCAAATAATTGAATTCAGAAATCGACACCACTGTCTACATATGGACTACAGAGAAAAGCACACCATCAAAGTTAAGGGATTTGATACCACACTCTCCTTTGGGGTAGAGAAAGGAGGGAAGGATTGAAAGATCCCTCCCAGGGGAGCAGTCAGTCCCCCTTCACATGTGCATACTCATCAGCTTAAGAATGTCTTTCTCCTGCAGTGGTGGAAGGGAAAGGAGTGGCATTCCTGGAATTTACTCCAGTCAGCTGCATTTCTGTTGTCAGGAGTGCCTGCAGGTTCACTGCAGGAAAACATTCAGGGTTTCAGCACAGACCCTGTGCATGATAGACCCTCCACACAACTTGGGCATCTGGGAACGTTCATCAGTCTTGGTATGCACTGATATGTACCCTGCAGATCATCCGTTCCAAGTAACCGTAATTAATAAACAGTAAGAGGAAAATGGCAAAACATGCAAAAAATGTGCCACGATGAATGCTGCAAATGAGCATTTTATTAATCTGTGAGATTCATTAATTTTGCTGTGGCTTTAAATGGGAATTATTTTCCATGAAAAATTATTAGTTCTCTACTATTTCTTTTTCTTTATTTGCCAGGTCTATGCATTTTCTGGATGGCATCCTCAGAGATTTTAGGATTTCTGCTTTCTTTTTGTTGTAAAAATTAGTATTTTAACTCAAGTAAAAATATTTTCCCTGAGGTATTGTTCTTTGGCATTTCCAGATCACATGACAGGGTCATTGATCTGTGGATACATTCTCTGGAAAAACAGCAGCATTGAAAACAGGAAAGCAGTGGCATTTAGGATCGTTTGTGTGCAAATTTGTATTCATATTCTGAAGATAGATAAGTTGGAATTGCATTCCTCCAAAGAGAAAAAAAAAAAGATCTTTCCTTGAATGATACTAGAAACAACTTTTAAAATTGATAGGATCAGAAAAAGCCATTAAATTGCCTCTACTGTATATTTAATAAGACACATTGTTTAACACCTTGCCCACAAAAAAAAAAGAAAAATTAATTTTTGTAAATTCAGTTTGAAATGAGCATGTTGTTAAATTTGGCCCCTTTAAAGTGTTGTGGAGCATTAAACAACTTGTTATATTCTAAGAGGAAAGAACAGCATTAATTTCAGCTTCAATGACATGCTTAAGTCATAATTTACTTTTTTTGTTAGAGGAACGGAGTGGAAAATTGATTGGAAAATTAGAATTAAGCAAGCTTTGGGGAAAATACTAGGAAATTGTTCAAGTTGAAGGCTGTTTCCCACCTGCTGTATATTTTGATAGATGTATTGATGTCAGTGAACTTCAGTGTACCTGTGTGCACTGTCTGGTCAGCTTTGACTGTATTGCTTTGAGATATCCGTGAGGTGGCACGGTGCCATGTTGTGGAAGCTACTGTTGCCGTTTGCTGTGTGGCACCTGTGATGTACAATGGAAGTTCTTTCCTGGAGGAAAGTAAATGTAGCTCCTTTCTTCGATATTTTATGTGCACACTCCTAATGTTCTTTCTTTTTTCTTTCTCTTCTGAGGGATTTGTTGTCTTCTCTCTTATCTGTAATATTTGAATGAAAAATTAAGCTAATACATTCTCTGGTCATTGCATGCAGTGTAAGTATTAGACTTCACATTGCACTATATGAACAAAGCAGTGATCCTTTTTCTGGGTGATACATGATATCAGAAATTTTCCGTTTTATTTTAATATGACAGGTTGAAAATATCATCAGAAACCCTTTAATTTATTATAGACTAGATTTCAGATAATGAAGCTTGAGCATAGTTGAAAATTTCAATGTCATCCTTAAGGGAATGAAGATAAGCGGAAGTCAGTCAGTAATCATTAATATAACGTAGGTTATATAGATTTTCCCTGCCCAGTTGCTTCAGGGTTATCTCTAAACTGCAGTGCAATCCAAGTAGTGTTCCAGTGCTGCTTCATCGAAGTATTGTTTCTTTGCATTTCTCTCACTGTTAAACAGAATCTTTAGACATTGAAGAGTTCACATTGCCTAACTATTTCAGTGCAGTAGGATCAGTGATTTGCTATTTGTTAGAATAGCTCTTTTTGCTATTAATGTATATTTTTGTGAGTCATATATACATTAATCTACCTTAATTAACAGTAATTTAAAACTAAATTTATGTTAACTTCAAGTATGTATTTTCTGAAGACTATCAAGTAGATTAACACACACCATTATCTTTAATAGCCCTCACTGACCTGCTAAATCCTTCTTAAGTGAACAGTTTTCCTATAATTAATTTTTTATTTTTAAGAATGGCTACTTAGCTATCTGAGTCTCCCAAAACCTCTAGATTACCTGGAATACTCATAACTATATATTCTATGCTGTAGTTATGGGCTTTATTTTATTTAGAAACTAAAAGCGTTCCTGAAAATATAGTTAGATTCAGAGAAACTTAGACTGTGATGAGGAGTGGTATGTTTGGGAAGTTGGTTCTCCATTACCCAGTCCTAGTGTGTTTTACTCTGCTAAGATTCTTGTTTAATTTGGTTGAAAACATCACAGGAAATTAGCGCACACACACCTCCTGTCAATAAAGATACTTCCATGTCCCCTTATAAGGACTGCTTCGTATTATTCTTCATATACAGAATAGAGGTAGAGAGTCACCTACTGCAAGACTTAGCAAGCTAAAATTATTTGAAAGATGCTTGCAGAGGACTTCTCAGGGCACCTGGAGGAGGCTTTAACCTAGGGAGGTGGCTAAGATGGGGTTTGGAGATGCTCTGCAATTCAGGGGCCAGCAGACCAAGCCCTCAGCCAGTTTACACCAGCCCAAGCCCACGCTGCTGCTGAAAGGGCAGTCTGTGTTCACAGCCTTCCTGCTGCTCTTGTTGGACCAGCAGATACGTGAGCTGGCTTGGTGAGCTGGTCTCGCAGACCAGGCATGGGTCGTGGAGGATATACAGAACTGTGGACCACGACCTCCCTTTTCAGTGTCAGCATGCAGCATGGTCCAGGACTGACAGTGAGATTGCACTGTCATTTTTGTGCTCTAGAAAAAATAAATTAAAATAATCTTCAAAATACTCATTATTGTTTCTGGCTTTAATATATTAGCCAGTTCTTCTGTTTTTATCCATTCAAAAAGAACACTTTTTACTTATTTTACGGCTGTTTTCTCAGTTTACCCCACAAGAGTAGGCTTGTCATATCTGGGTTACTCAGGAGATTGACTAAAATTAAGAGCTACTGCCTAATGTTGTAACTAATGAAAATCCTGCTTCTTTCTGCAAATTAGGATCCCTTACTCCTTGTAAGATTTTCAGACAGGTGATCAGTTACACAAAATTTAAACTGTGATTTGGTGTCAAGAACTACAAGCACTGGAATTCACAGAAAGTGAATGAGGTGGCAGTGTGCCCAGGTGGCCAAGAAGGCCAATGGCATCCTGGCTTGTAGCAGAATTAGTGTGGCCAGCAGAACCAGGGCAGGGATTGTCCCCCTGTACTGAGCAAAATGATGAGGCTGCACCTTGAGTGCTGCATTCAGTTTTGGGCCCCTCAGTACAGGAAAGACACTGAGATGCTGGAGAGCATGTCCAGAGAAGGGCAACAGAGCTGGTGAAGGGTCTGGAGCACAAATCTTATGAGAAGTGGCTGAGTGACCTGGGGTTGTTCAGCTTGGAGAAAAGGAGACCTCATCACTCTCTACAACTACCTGAAAGGAGGTAGCAAGTGACAGTATCAGAAGAAATGGCCTCAAGTTGCACCAGGGGAGATTTAGATTGGATATTAGGAAAAATGTATTCAAGGAAATAGTTGTCAGAAATTGGAACAGGCTGCCCAAGGAAGTGGTTGAGTCACCATCCCTGGAGGTATTTAAAAGACTTGTAGATATTGCACTTAGGGACATGGTTGGACATGGCAGCATTAGGGTAATGGTTGGACTTGATGATTTTAGAGATCTTTTCCAGCTAAAGGATTCCATAATTCTGTGATTCTGTGTTCAAATCTAGGATTCTACCCTGAGAATTCTCTCTGAAACTGGAATAAATTCAAGTAGTAGGTTGTAATTTGGGGGGAGAATTACAATCAAAATTCCAAAATGAGCAGTCAGGGGAGAAAGTTACCTTAAATTTGTACAACCAAATGACAATAGAATCATTCCCTGTAAGTTTTTCAACCCATTGATTGTACTTGACTCCAGTGTCCTTCAAATTTTCAGTAGACTTTTTGTGTGTAGGCACTCACTATAGGTAAACTCCATTAGTCCAGTATTGGTCACATGGAGTGGGTATTATGAAAATAAATGTCCAGAGTTTAGGAGGATAAAGACAGGCCTATAAAAAATACCTGGTAGAGAAGTATAGAAAATTAAGTCAAAATAAAGTCATATTTCTTCTAATGTATCTCTGAATTTGGGAGGTATGATACTCAAAATGGAAGACAACATACAAAAACCATGAAGAAAGTGAATACAAGGAAAGGAGCAGAGAGATTTTTTTTTTTAATTCATTTTGAATGCTTATTTTTACTCTTATTTTCTGACAGGCTTTATTTATATAGTCAGCTTTCGGAAAAAAATCTTAGTAAGTCGGCATTTAAAAATGGATTCATCCACAGAATATAATTTGTGTGCATGTGTGCATGCTGTGCAAAATTTTAGATGTTTGTTTCTGCAAAATATTGCTTGTTTTAACAGCCTCTTTCTAGTTTCAAGGGTGGTATTTGAAATGAGGATACAGACAAGAGTTGTAGTGTCATTCAGAGCCTGTAGAGATGATCATTAGATCACCATTGCTCTATATTGTAGCCTGATAAGCAGCAGAGTAAAAATAACCCAATTTTGAAGTCATGTTGTTATTTGAGAAAGCTTTTAGTGTCTGCAGAGGCACTCAGTAATTCAAAAAGGGGAAGCTCATTAAAACCTTACAAAAAAAGTAAATCCAAACCCTGTTCCTGTAGGAAAGATGAAGTTGAAGAAACTTCCTTCTTAACCAGAAGCATGACACCCTGCAAGATCTCTCATGCCATGGAGGGAGATACATTTGATCCCTCCATCCCTCCCTCAAGATCTCATATAGAAATACTAAACACTCAGAGAAAAATTGAAATATATTTTAATTATTTTATCAAAGGTCAAAAGCTGGAAGAATTTGGAGTGTTCTTTAAAATACTACTGTTCCTAAAGTCTACTTTTTAAAAATTATTGCTACAATACTAGGTTTTTCAGGCAGAATTTCTTTATCTCAAAGGTAATTCTACTTAATAATAACATTTAATTTTGGAAACTAATATGGATAAATTTGATTTGGTCTTACCTTCATCTTGTAGTCTTCCTAGGTGTCTGCCAGTGGCCATTGAAGGTAAACAAGAAACTGGGCTAGGGAAACATTTGTTCTTACCCATTGTAGCACTCTATTTCTATGTCACAAGTTAACCCGCTAAAGCCCATGTGTAGTGATGAAGCCAAGAAATAGTGTCAAAATTTAAAACTTTTCAGATGCACTATTGTGTATGTGGTTTGGATTTTTTTTTAAAGCTAAGTTAGCATCTATGGATTTTGATTTATAGTTCACTGTTTAATACAAATGTAGCAGTCTGAGAAAATGGCTCTGCCACTTTTCTAGAGTATTATTACTTTAGAACTTCCTAATTTTTATTTACTGAATTAATGCTAGTTTATTTTCATTTAATAATTGAATTTAATAAGTAAGGGATCTCTATGTTACAGTCTGTGAAGCTCCTATAACACAAATTATCAAATAATTCTGTGCAATTATATATTATACTTTTTTCATGGCAGTCTTACTCAAAAGCTTGTAATTTTGGGTATTTATTTTTAGCTCCATAATTTATATCATTGATGCATTTTAATGTTGCAGTCAGGGTTCTTTGGTTAAAAGTACTGAATAAAAAAAAAGAAAGATCATTACTTCAAAGAGCTTTCCTTTCTAGTACAAAAACAGATATTGTGCATTAAAAAAAAATTAAAAAATATTTTGGAGTAGTTCTTTTTACTGCATTTTGGCTAGAGGTTGCCAAATAAGATAAATCTCGTTTTTTCAAGAGGAAAGACTGATAATAAGGCTGATAATATTGTCTTAAATATTTGAAAATTTCACTTTTTTTTCCTACAGAGTTTATTATTTAGCAGGTTATAATAGCCTCTACTTCTCTGCATAATATATAAACCTAAGTTAGTAATAGAAACGAGATTAAAGACACTGAAAAGATCACAGAATGGAACAAACAGATTCTTAGTCTTATTAATTGGTAAGCTTAAGATAGAGAGGTATTGCGCATATGAACTGAGAAATTGGAAGGTTGTTTACATTAATATTTTTCCACTGTTAAGGCTCATCATTAAGAGGCTTTATCAAATCAGACCAAGGATCTGTATCAAGCAGCTTCATCATCCATGTAGTCATGAAGTGAATGTCATCAAAAATCACTGGGCCTAAACACTTATCAGCTCACTATGGTAAAATGACTGCATTTTTATTTGCACAATAGCCTCAAATCCTCATATTAAAAAGTGGCAAATTTTTTTGCCCTTTACTGTTCTAAGTGTGACACATGTAACAATTATTCATCATTCCATAATGGATCATTTGTATCAGAGTCCTGTGTCTTTTCTCTATACATAGAATAAATATTTATGTTTTCTCATTTTTCTGAACTAGAAGATACTGATAGAATAGGTTTGAAGTGTCAACTATAATTCATTGCCTGCAAAGAAAAGCTTTATACTGATACTGTGTGAAAGGAAAAGAATATCTAAATCATTTCAGCAGTGAGCTTATAACCAAGATAATATCAGCATTTTCCTTCTTGAAAATATATATGCCATAAATTAAAGGAGGTCTTCAGTATTTTATTAAAATCCTTCTGACAAGTTTAACCCCATCTTCAACAGGAATATATGTATGAATATGAAAACCTTTTTTAAAAAAGGGAAGGTCAATTGAAAGTTAAAACAAGCTTGCAGTAGACTTCATACTAATCCTGCAAATATTTTTGTTTAGAACACATTACCAAACTATGACACTTATTTAGTGTAAATTTTATTTTATACTCATTTTATTCTTATAAAAAGCTTAAGATATACCTATCTATTTTGTACAATAGTAGTTTGGAAAAAAAAAAGAAAACAAGATTCACAAAAAATATGTATACTGAGTCTATTTGAATGAACTTAATTTAGTTAAAATTAGCCTTAGCAGTAAATGTAATAGTGAAGAGGTGCATATCATAGTATATAATTATGTTCAAATATACACGTAGCAAAGTAATTGGGTTAATAAGAATATAATTAGAATTCAAAGTATGTTTGTAATGAAGCGTTTTATACACAAATACTATGATTCAGTATCTTAACACATTTTCAGCTCTGTTTCCAGCTTCTTTAACAAGAAATGCAGGAAAATGTTGGTACTATTTGTAAGGAAGTAATAGCAGAAAAGTTGTATATGATGAAATCCTGAATCTGTTTTCCAGAATTTGTAGCTTTCCCTTTATTATTGTTTCAAAGTACTTCAAAGTATCATATGCCACATTTCTCTAATCCATTCAAGGCTGAGTGGTTAAGTTTCGTGCTTTCTATGTGAATGCTCCTTCCCCAAGCCCTGAGCTGGAGAAGCAGCAGCAGCAACTCCCACATTTACGGTCACTTGCTCCCTAATTCCAGCTGCAGCTTCGCAGTCTTATGAAAGAGGTGCTCTCCAAGGCACCTCATCAGAAGAGACTTTGCTTTTTTGGAGCCAGTCTCATGCACAGAAGATCCAAGGAATCCATCACAGGCTGGAACAGCTGTTTGCAAATAAGCAGAATGAAGTCTTGTTGTTTCTGATGTATGTGAGAATTTTACTTTGAACTCCAAGTGTTTTTTTCCAGCAATAAATTTAACTTTAATCACTCATTAGTATCACATCACACTGACGGTGAAATAAGCTGGAAGATTTAGTAAGGTCATGTATTTAACAAGAAACATGTGAAAATATAATTTTATGGGGTTTACCCAAAGTTTTCGTTTACATCTGCTGCCTAGAAACTTGATAATTGTTTTCTTTAAAATATCAGATATTAAAAGACAATGTGCAAATGAATCTTTCCTTTTCATGACAAAGTCATAGAAGCAGTCCATTTTATAAGCAATTAGTATGTTTGGAAGGTCATTAATGTAAAGCTGTGAATTTGTCCCCACTAGTGACATGAATAAGCTAAGTCATCTTATGGTATTTGCTGTTGTCAAATTGCATTAGCATCTTAGGCATGATAAGAATGTCATTAGTGTGAAGCAAAAATTAATTGCTATGATAAGGCAATAAAACTTGTTTAATACTGCATGATCAGTAGCTTGAAAGAAACTTGCAATTTCAATTTTAATTCTTTCTGTAAATATTTCTAGTTTCTACAGACTCTCAATCTTTACCTTTGTGATTATTTACAGACAGAGTAGAATTTACTCTTGGATGGGCACTCTGTAGAAACAGTGTTATGGGTGACTCCATTTGCTTGCCAGCTGTCCTTGCCAGAATGTTTTCAGCATATATATTAGGGAATTTGTTGCACTATCCCATCCTAAAATCAATGTGGAAGATAAGGGTGATGAGTTATGTTTTATTCCTTCTATTGTCCACCGAATGCATCTTGCGTAAGCAAATTTTCTAACTTTCAGGGAGATCAAACACAGGAAAGAGGAATCCAAGTGACAGACATTGAAATTAACAGTGGTTCTGTATCAAACTGCATAGAAATTAATTGATTAGCTTTGATCATGCTTTGTTCAGGTCTGAGGCATCTTTTTTTAAGATTATGGTTTTTATATACGCTGAATTTTTGGTCAGCCATCTCAAGAGACCTCAGAATAACACAGTACTTCAGCCCAAACAGCTGCGTACATACAAGATGAGAACCTGCTTTAACTGGTAGGTTCCACTGCTTTCTGTTTCAGAATAAGAAAGATGCCATATGAGGATATGTCTGTGTCAAAGTATGGGGTCATACCTGTTGGAAATCAGGCACTTATTTAGGCCAGCACATCCAGTTGGCTTTTGGCTATAAAGACCCATGCTAGCGACTTCACATTCGCAGCGCATCTTTCAAAGAATTGGCTTCTAGTATAGTGTGGAACAAGTTTGTCAGACAAAAACTGCATTAGTATAGTTGCATATAGCAGGGGCTTTTCTCACTGTGGTAAATTCTCAGTATCTTCTGTTGCAAGAAAGTAGGGACATCAGATGAATTGATTTCATTACAAGTCAGCTTTTTGTGCTTTGAAACAGAAGTACTGAGAAGTATTTGGTTGTTTTCATTCCTTCGTAAACCACAGGAGCCTGCCTACGTTGCATGAAGTATGATGTCTTTATGGCAGATGGAGCAGGCACACTGACTGCTAGTATCTGATGCTTTTCAAACATACATCAATACTTCTGAGGCAAGCAAACTTGAGGATCATATAATCTGGTGACTGCTGAATTCCAGCAGGAGAATTCACAACTTCAGAATGTTTTCTGAGGAGCTTGCTTCACATCTTCCAGCACCGAAAAGCTTCATTAAGGAAGGCTACCACTTGTCAGAAATAAAGTCATGTTGCTCTTTTCATATTAGCATTCCAGTTAGCTGTAAGTGCATAGCTTAGAAATTTCAGCAAGTCAGCCAATCTTGCATTTGAAAATGGTATTACAGTGGAAGCAGTCAGGAGGGATATACATGGGTTTTCTGAAGTGCAAGTTTCTTATACTGCATATCCTTGACTGTGCATCTCAGAGAGTGTGAGAAAAATTGTTAACTGCTGAGCATCTACTGCTTGGTTTTGAAGGGCTTGATAGATCACTGATTCATAAACGTTAATGTAGAAAGGAGGAGGCTGATGCACAAGCCAAGCTATTGAAGAGATCTGTCCTTTCATTTATTTGGACAGGCGTGACATTTTTTTGTTAATTGACTCTTCTCATCCTTTCCTGCCATGGGTTATGAAATCATATGCCCTGAGGAAATGAAATTCAATTATGCATTTAATATTTTTGGATTAGTAGGGCACATGCATCTGGCATGGTGAAAGCAAGATGATTTTATATATATAAGTTAGTTAGAAAATTTATCTCACTTGATATAAATATGACCACAACCTGCTATATTCCTCAGAAAATCCACAACATTTGGGAAAAAAGCTGCTATTATTGCTGTTAAAATCTGTTACATTAAGAGTATAGAAATTTGGCAGAAAATGAACACCCTTGCTTTCCAGCTAGTCCTCAGAGATCAGAGGGGCTGGATATGACACATCTCATGGCATATGTCATGGAAATCCCTTCACCACATATTTCATGGCATATCTCATGGTTATAGGCCTCATTCCTGTGGAATCTAAATCTTTTTCAGAGTTATGAAACATTAATGTGATGGAAGTTCTAACATATTTTAAAGTTTGGCTTATGAAAGTGATGACAAAAATATGTCACTTTTTCCAAATAGGTGGTGGTTGTCTGGTTGGAACATAGTCCCAAAACATGTTTGTAATTCTTCAGGGAGAGAGACTGGTGCTTGTTTCAGTTTTTCCACTTTAAATGTAAAAATTAGAGGAAAAATTATGTTGACAATTTTAAAAAAGTCAGATCTTTCCTTTCTAGAGAAACCTGCTCAGTTCCCCACCTTGAATATATCTCTAAGGGGTATTATTATAAGGGTAACCTTGTGCTTATATCAAGAGAAGATGTCTTCCTCCTTTCTGCACATTTTTTTACCTCTACTGGCCTAACTTTGTAATATCATGTATGAACAGTATCCTTATAGTTTGTGAAAAAATGTAGAAATTATTAAAGAACAAATTTACCTTTCTGTGGAGAAGTCTGTAAAACTCACGAGTTTGAAAGAAACTATGGTAAGAACATGTTTGCTTCACAAATTGTAGAAATTTTTAATTTGGGTACATACCGTTTTCTTTTTACTTCTTCTACTCAAGACATGTTAAAGCCAAACACCTCTATGAATAGATACTAGTTTGACTAGGATAAAAAGCTTTGTGAAACTGCATATTGTGATGGGAATATCTTAGTGGTATACGTTCATCATGTTTAAGTTGCCTAAAGATTGTTGGGTTTGTATTTTTTATTTAAATCCCCGGTGAATCTCACTGTGCTGACAGGAAGTCTGACATTATATTCACAAGCAATGAGCAGCAATGTTATATTGCCTTTGAGATATCAATGGACTCATAGCTTCTACCAGGAGGACATGAGGATGCTGGTTTTCTGGCCCTTTCTTGCCAGGACATATAGACAGCAAGCTGCTCACATCCACCAGTGTCTGTCATTTGGATATTGTCCAAGCGCTTCCTGGGTTAATCAGTTCAAGAAAGAAAAAACCAAAGTAGCAATGTGCATTGACTAGGAAATTATTGTTTTCTGTGGCAGTAAAGTATGAATAAGGTTTTTCTGAATGGGCTCCTGTCTGCTGTGGGATGGCTGTTTAAGGTACACATGGGTGCTTTCACCTAAGAGGAGATAATACCTGCTAAAGGAAGCCCTCGCTGAATAGGGTGGCTTATACACTTATGGGCTGCACCATTAATACCTAGTGCTGTAATAACCTACAAATCTGAGCTATTCAAGTACAATCGATTATTGTGCCTTCCAGTATAATGCCTATTCCTCTTCTTCTTGTCAGACTTGAGTCACATCTTGATATATGAGAACCATATCCCGCCATAGCTAGTGCTTCATGCTGGTTTCTATGGAGCCATTTGTGGGTTAAATGTCTCAGTTAATGAGAAGCTGACTGTGTGGGATTGGAGTACCACCTGAATTAGATTTCTAATACAATACATTTCCAGGCATTCTCTTTCAGTATTTTCACAACACTTCAGTCTATATTAAGGTGGAAATTGGATTAAAAGGACAAAGCGTGAAGTCATTTGCTGAAGCAAACAGAGTGTTAGTGCCAAATTTTGTGTAAAAGGATGCTGCTGAAAGGACCGCGTGTCTCTCTTCTAATCCGCAGAGAATCCCTCTGCCTCTGAGTTTAAGGACTTCATTTCCAAATACAATGCACAGGGGGTACATAAACCCCTGTTAAACAGGTCATTTTGTGCATTCATCTCTTGTTTGTTTATGGTATTAAAAATGTTGTTTTCAGCCTGGAACAATCCCATTCGCGTAGAAATCACTTTGTAAATTTAAATACTGTAATAGTGACAGCTCTGTTCAGAGCAAGTATTTTAACATGTTGGGTGATAGTAATAGCTATCTTCCTGAAATTAAAGTTTTAAATATATGAAAGAAAATTCTACCTTTTATTTTTTTCAAAATTCATTATATGTAGAGACAATTCTCACAATATCTGAAAATGCCAATTAATGTAGGAAGAGTAAGATCCACGATTTGTTGTCTGCCAAAATAGACGTCACTTGTTGTATTTTCTTTACAGTCATATATAGTTAATAATCATATTTAAAAATTACTTTGGCAGAATAAGTAGTAAAGTTACATTTTTCATTTCCAAATTTAAATTCTGATTTAAATGGATGTGCTATAGTCTTCTATGGTTCTTAATGTGTTGGTTGTCTAAGGTACATCCAGATGAGAGGAAGCAGCAAATGAATTGTCTCAAATACTAAGTGATATTTGCCATAGGAGAACACAAGCCTGTTTTTTCTACATAACCTTTTATTAAATATACTACATGTTTGGTTTGGTTTTGTGCGTATAAAGGAGACATGTCCTAAGCTTATCTTAAATCATCAGTAAACAGAAAATAATGAAATAGCTACTGGCAGTTACTTCTTAGAATTGTGATATCCAGTTCCTGGAACTCCTGTATATGCAGAAAGAGAAAGAATAAAAACAGGCAAATAGATTGCAACTAAGTAAAATGAATGAATATGTAAGTTTTTCCTTGATGTTTTTAGGTAACGCTGATAGTTACAAGACTAACTGTTGTGCAAGAGCAGAGGGCAGCAACTACCAGACATCTCTGTTGGGCCATAGCTGACCCTGCGTAAGGTGCTATTACACTTTTTCTAGAGGTAGTTGAGTGGCAGCACTAAGATTTCTGGAAAAGATAGCCCTCTGAAAATAGCCTCAACTTCCTCTTAAATACGCATAATTTAAATGCCCTGCTTGATCGAGGGGCTGTTTAAATGCAGTATTCAATTCCGGAGGAGCCTTGTTCTACAGTATATTTCATACATAGCCCCAGTAAATGGTACTGTTCAGTTCAGTAATCAGATGAGTTGAATGTAATGATGCATGTATACAAGTTTACAAGTTGTGGCTCTTAATGGTTGTGAAGAATATTATGTCTTGGTAGCACTGTGATACAATGTAATGGGAGACAAAAAAACCTTCTGAGTGAGTAGTCATCTGAGGGATGGAGTTTAGTGAGCTTCAAAAGGAGTTTCAGTGAATGATATTAAGTTACTTCAGTGTTTTAAGGGAAAAGTACATAAACAACAATTTATAATGTGAGCTCTGTAATGAGCTCTTCTAGCATAAACATGCAAAACACTGATTAGTTATAGCCAAATTTCACTAGCTTTGGAAATCTTCTAAAGTATAGCTTTTCAGTAATTGAATCACGTCAAAGTATTTTTTTCTCCCACTCTTCTAACAAAGTTATGCATGATTGGTTGGAGGGCGGGCAGAGATGAGAAGCAAGCGGTTGACAAACCAAAAGATGACTTTGATGTGGTACAGTTTGAAACAGTAACTTCTAAATTTATCACAAAGAAATGCACGGTGAACCTGAAAGGGGTCCTGTTTGTGGTGACTACCAGCACCACGATGAGGTCTGTAAGTTAATTTGATTCTAAGCTTCTGAAAGGCATCTAATCTTTTCAACTAATCTTTTTTTTTTTTTCCAAAGTATATAAATATTGTTAGATACCAAGTTTTGGAAGGATATCAGAGTATGTTTGAAAGCAGATGTTGCTTTTACAGGACAGGTTTTTGGAAAGTTCCTTTTGATGATATTTGGAACATGAAATGGTTACACATCACATTATTTCCAGTTGAAAGAGTTTCATCAGATTCTAACTTCAAAAAATTACAGACGCAACATCACTATCATGACAAATTACCCAAACATTCCTGAATTAAATAACCTTTGGCTTTAGATCCTCACTTGGAAATGCAAAGATGAGTGGAGTTTGAAGAGAACTCAACCTACTGTAAAACCTAATACTTTTTTTTTTTTTTAAATTTAGAAGCTGATCAGCCTGAAACTATTAAAACCTTGCTATATTAAATTTTACAATTTTGATTCCAAATTAACAATGTGTTTATTACCAACTGATACACCCTTGGTGCTTCAAAGACAGCTGATTTGATCTATTGTATGAAACAGGACTGACTGTTCAGGCATCATTACAGGGTCAGAACAGTAAGAGCTACCTTCAAATACAGCAATGAAAATATAAAAAAACCAATTAAATAAAATTTTATATTTTTTGTAAAGTATAAAAATATAAAATCTACAAGCCCTCCTTTGCCATCAAACCAAATGAAGTCCAATGTCTAAGTCCATAGATTTCTTGTCTTGTTAGATTTCAGGTCCATAGACAAATAGATGAAAGGAACCATTCTGTGAATCATTATGCAATTCTATATTATCAGATTAAAGGTATGTTTATACGACTTGGAAAGGAATGATTTTGGCTTCTGTGTAGGTCTTCAGTGCATGTGTTAATTCAGAGTAAATGAATTATAACAGTAGGGAAGGTGTAGGTCTTCCATGAGAGATTGTACTTGGCCTGCTAATATCAAACTATGGATCTGATCCTGGCCTCAAATGCTCTTTTTTTTTTAATACATTTTGAAGTTTGCCTAGTTATAGTTGTTGGATTCTGGGTTTAAATAGCTGTATATGTGTTTGAGGGGACCTACTGAAAGGAATTGTAGTTTTTGGCTTTTTTAAAAAAGCAAAAGTCTTTTCAATCACTAATTTCTTCATCAGTAGCACAGATTCTATTTGCTCTCACACTCTATTCTCCATCTACTTCTGCAGCTTTGTTCATTTCTGTCTGTTTTGTTGGCAACTTCATGGATTGCTACTAATGATAGGAATTCAGTATTACAACAAATATAAAGTCTTTTTTTTACAGCATTAAGTTATATGACATTTTGAAAAATAGGTGACTAAATAAAGGCCTTTGCTGTTTAGACTCCTATGTCATCATAGTAACTCCACTGAAAGATCTGTCTTTTACATCTTGAGCCTGAGCAGAATTTCACGGCTGTACTCGGATGAAATGTTCTGATGAAATAAGAAGAAAAAAGCTTTCTCAATTCTTACCTGTCACATTATAGTAATATTTTCATGAATTCCAAAGTTAATAAATTTAAAATACTGCAGTAGACTTTTTCCAATTAAATGAGCATTTTCTTTTGTCAAAAGGAAAGAAAGAACTTTGATTATGCTTTTTACAGTAATTTAATTAAGCATTTCTTGTAAGTTCATTCCAGTATCTATCATGGCTCACTAAAGTTGAAATTCAGTATAGAATGGTAGATTAATTGCCCTTTGTCTTAGGTGAAATAAGAATCCTAAATATGCAGAGTCATGAAATTTAACTGTGTTCCTCAATTGCTTATTCAATGCTTTGGAAACCTGAATCAAGAAGAGGGCCAAAGGTTGTTAAATGTAGCGAATAACACAGATTTTGAAGTTTACTTAATGAACCGAGTGTTTATTACTATGAAATAAATGCACCATTTAAAGAATTATGGTGGAAATGTAAAACATTAAAACTCTAATTAATTTTGGTCAGAAGCAAGCAATGCACTCATTTTTCCTAAACATTTTCATTAGGGTCTAGATTTTCTCTGTTATTGAGAAAAATTTATTCCTTTCATATGGTAGTACTATCTTTTTCCATTAAAAATATGTCCTTCAATAATGTTTACAGTGATGTCTTTCAGCTGCCTTCAACTTTGAGCAGTATGTCTCGATAGCAGCTTCAGAAGCATTTTGCTATAACTCAGTTTTTCTTGCTTTTCTATTTAATGTTGTTAATCATTTTGGAAGCAGAATGTTCAGACCTCTTGATTAAAGGCTTTCTATAGCCAAACTTATTTGTGAAAACAGTTAAAGCGTGAAAAAAATCTTCAGCTATCATTTAGTAACTACCAAGATACATGTATAGCCTAACAATTGAGCACTTAAAAATTAAACTTTTACTTGTTGGGGTTTTTTTAATTAAATAGTACTTAGAGCTATTAATTCCTTATTGTTGGGCTGAACACCTTTTGTTCTCATGTAACTATTGGAAGAAGAAGATATTTTATTTCTTAGTATAAAGAATATAAAAATAAATTTTACTTCTTATAGTTTAGTAAATGTATAGTGTAAATAGGGCTGGAGTATAACCACAAATATTTAATATCATCTTGATTAGAATATGCATTTCTAGGCTATGGAATATTATTCTGTGGTAGTATTATGAATATATATATAAAGTGGAATTTTCTGTTTTAAATTTACAATTTATAAAAATTAAGATATTGCCACATAAATAGAAAATGCTATTGTGGTTTCCATATATGTGTTTATATATGCACAGATGTGAATATTATCATTGAGGGATAAATTTGCCTTAGAAAGGATCTTATTCAGGACAGTGTCAGACTTGAAAGCTTGAAAACTGATGCAAGTGTGCACTCTGAGACCAGACTGGAAATTAAGGAGGCCTGTCCCATATAGGCAGAGAACAGTCCTGTTAAAGTTGCTTTTCATCTCTTTCTTAGTTGATATTTCACGTTTGTGATATCTAAGCATTTATAGGTGCAGTCTAATGTTCATAAGCCTGAACCTTCAAAGACTCAAATTGTTAAAGAGGAAACATTTTCCTCTACTTTCTTCAAGGAGAACCAGCTGAACTTGTAAAACAATGGTTGGGTTTCAAGCACCACCTGCCCTGAAGAGGATCCCAACTGTAGTGGCAGTCAGCCAAAAGGGCCACTCAGTGGAATGGTTGCCTCCTAAAAAGGAGAGGAACAGATGGAAGATTTGGAATCTGGCATGAAATTCCACTTCTGTACTAAGCATTAAATGAAACTTGACTGTAAGGGCTCTTGCAATGGTACATTTATCTGTATAATCAGAATTAGCAACGAGGAAATAGAAAATACAGAACACTGACAAACATTTCAAAAAGACTTTCAAGTTCTTGTATCAGTGCAAGTTAAAGGAAAAAGTTTGTGATAAACATGCAGCTGCTTGTAGCTTAAGAGGAGCTTTAGAGTAAAAGTAGTTCTGCTGGTCTTGCATTGCCACCTAGAGCACAGTGCCATGTACTGCTTGGGGAAGGAAACAGTCAAACGTTGCTCTTTTCACTGGACAAATTGAGGTGGAGAGCTGCTTCCAGTTAATTCATGTCGGCTTTGCTTACATTGTAGTGGTTAGTCCCTTCAAAGCCTGCAGTTTTTAATGGAACAGATCAACAGAGATTTTGTTGTAGGACTTTGGTGAGCTTTGACAGTAAGAATTACTGGAGATGCGCATTAAAAGGTACAACTGTCAACTTGCCAGTGGTCCCAGAGGGGGCGTTTTCTTGATGGCTGCTTCAGAATACTTCATGAAACAAATGTCAAACATAGTGACAAGGCTGTCACTATGAAAATGATCCATGTAGCAAGGGTCTCCTTTTCCTTGGAAACAAGCATCTGCCTTATCACTGCAGAGCTGCGGTGACAGAAAACTGTCATCTATCACAAGAAATTTATATTTGCTTCTAATATCCATTGGTAAAGAACTGTTCCATTTGTACTCTTTATTCTTGCACCACTCTTCATTATAAGGATTGTCAGTAAGGCATTTGAAAAGGATAGCATAGACTTTGGAAGAAAAATAACTTTTGAATATTACTGTTGGATGCTTACCTTTTGCCCATTTAACAGAGAGGCTACTTTAACCCCCAATTTTTGCCTGACACTGATTTTCCTCCAAATTTGGCCTATGACTTTGGAAAGCTAGACTTTATGTACACAGACAAAAGCTCTCATAGTTAATAAATTTCTTTTTTCCTGATATATTTTTTAAGAGTATTGAAAGTATTTTTACCTACTTCCAACTGGTATTTTCCTAGCTCGATTCTGTGAGGCAGGAGATGAAATAACTTGGAGGAACACCCTCACTGGAGCTTAGTATGTTAGTCATATTACAGCTTTTTTAGGTTAAGATACTATAGAAAATAATAGTATCAGAATTAGTCTTGAGTGTTTTTGAGATTATATTTCTAAGTTATATGATAGCATAGAGAACCCTTTAGCCATTCCTCATTATAGCAGGACATTTTTGTGTTTTGCATATTTTCTTATTATTCAGATGATCCTTGACATCATCCTGTAATATATAGCTGTTTATTAAGTTTAGAATATGGGTTGCAGTTTGCAAAACACACAAGGGCAAGTCTACTTTATTAAGTATACATTTGTAATGCAGCTCTAGAAATTACAGGTACGGTGTAACGGACAAATCTGTGAATTGGTGCATTTCCCAGCACAGTTAATTGAGGTGTGATCTGTTCTACTTGCAAAATAGTGTCAGATTTCCTGCAGAGCTAAGAATTGTCTAATTCACTGTCGTCTTCTAGATTTCATGTCATTAAGTAATGGAGTAAAAAGGAATTCTCAGACATTCTGAATGAAATTGGTTAGAGGGGCAAAAAGAGAAAGGGATATTCAAAAGCCTATTTCTTGGCTTTTTTCCCCCTTTTTAGTCCAGAATTTGTCTATGGGGGAATATTCTGGAATAATTACTCAAAATAAACTTTACATATCAGACCCATTATTCTCTGGTCAGGGCAATATTTGTAGTTGACCTTAAACATGCCTTTAAAAGGGATGAAGTTATGTGACAGTCTCTCTCAACTGTCAGCTAAAAACTTTCAGAAATAGGATCTTAAAAGTCAGATTCTTACCTTTGGTTTTGGCAGCTAAAGATATCTAAATATTGAAGTATTCTCATTAACTTCAGCAAAGCTATTGAATGCTCAATACTTAAACACGTGTTTAGGTGGCAGATTGTAGGGTCTTGGTTCTAAATTCTTGGCCCTGTTCTGTTGCTGTGACCCATAAATGCACAGCTACCAAGTACAGACTAAGCAGTTTGAAGGAAGCAATGCCCACAAGGCGTTTGGAGACATGCATAGAGCACCCAAAGAATCCAGTACTTTTCCAAAAGGAGGAATGCCAGGGCAAAGGATGTAGGAAAACTGATGTGGAAGGTCCATTGCTCCGTCAGCATCAGATGAGGATGCAGATGAGTCATCCAGTCTTCAGTGGCTTAAGGAGCTCCTGAGCTGACATTTCAGTTCAGTGCTGGGTTTAACAGCACTTTGTAATGCCCTTTGTGCTTTTCCTTATCACTGTTGGTTTTGTAAATCTGGAATAATGTCAATTCCAGGCTAGTAAACTTTATTCATTTCAATATAAAAATAATCTTTGGGCTGTTAAGTGTGCTTTTTCAGTAAGAGTAATAGTACAGTTCTGAGGGATTCACTTCCCTTGGCTACTCTTACAAGTCAGCATTTCTGCGCTGAGGCATCTTTTAGGTGAGTGTATTCACTGTATAATATTTGAGTCTGTGGTTGCCTGTAGTCAGAAAAGATACTGAGACAAGTTTGGTTTTTGGTATCTGACGGCAAGAACTACTTTGAAAGTTTGATTTGTGACATCTACTAGCAAAAACTACTTTAATTTTAGGATTTTTAGAATGCAGGCATTAGATGTTAGAGTCACAGACATCTGGAAGCAAAATAAATGACAATGTAAAATAGAGATGTGAGGTATTAATAGAAATAATGCGAACTGAATTTCTGTCAACAGAAACCAGAATTCAGTATTTCATCTTCTGTGCAGCCACTGGTAATAGAAACACTGACATCATGGATGGTTTTTTACTGATAACATGAAAATAAAGAGGTTTTCCTTTGCTATCCATCAGAATTAAAAGCATTATAATGATAATGATAGGTGTTAATTACTAAAACAAATATATTAAATATATTTAATCTGCAGTCTGTTTGGCATAATTTCTGTATAATTAGGCTATGTAGACTATGTAGCTGAAAATTCAAACATTATTAATGACATCGGAAACTCCAACTATTTCAGTAATCTGTGTGCAATCATTGGGCTGCTTCTTGGACTACTAAAAAAAAAAAAGATAAAGCATTTCATAGAAATTTGGCATTGTCAGCAAACTGAAAGAATAGTGAGTCTTTACATCTTGTGGTATGGTTAATATGTGCTCTAAATTGCCAGTTCAGATCTTTCCCAAGCATACTGGCAGTGATATTTTACTTCTTATAATTTGTAGGAGTTCATGTCCCAAATTTTTGTGACAATTTTCCATCATTAGTAAGTTTGCCATTCTAAGACCTCCTGCTGTCACTTGTTTTCTGGCAGAAAGTTGCATGAGTGCCAAAACTGGTGGTTCATGCTTGCCAGTATCCTCTGAAAATCCTTTCTGCCATCTTGACTGTTGTTCATGTGGTTGTGCACAGGTCTGGGAACTGATCTGGCTTAAGGTGTATCTGACAAAGTTTTCTCACTGTGATAATTCATACGATGAGAAGGATCAAACACCATTACTCTGCTCTTTGCACAGCAGTCACTTCTGCTCAGAGATACCACACTTCGATTGCTGTTTCAAAATGAGATGTGAGTTTCTGTTCTTGGAAAACAGAGATGAAGTAAAAGCACCTGTAAAAAATTAGGATGTCATATGTGGAGCATGGTTTAGTACAATGCTGGTCAGAAAGTTTTTGTGCATAAAAATACAAAAATTACAAAGTATCAGTCAAGTATCTGGATGACTTGTGTGTGGAAATCTGCCCACATAAATCAAATTTATGCCCTGCTGGTAGATTTTACCTGTTTGAATATGTTTTACTTAGTTTAAGCAACAGGAGACCAACAAAGGAAAGAGTATTAGTTCTGCAAAATATACCAAAGCAGATGCTTCCATTTTGAGTATTCACACCGAGCAACTCCTGGAGTTGCCATCACCACTCAGCCATCATTTCTGCATCTCAGATACGCTGATCACTGCAGCTGCTGCTGTAACCTGGGAAATCTGCCAGAGCACAAGCATGACCTTTTGAGCACAGAATTAAAACATTTCAAGTCTACACAAAGCCAGAAGATTCTGTTAAAAAAAAACCTCTTTCACTAGATAAAACCTTTTGTTGTCCTCAAAAAACAGTCTCAGGAAGCTGATGTTCAGTGTTGAACCTAATGCGCCTTCACCCTCTTGTGGCCCTCAGTGGAGGTAGGACTCTGTTGTCTTTGAAATTTCTGCATGCTCTGTATGTTAGGAGAGGAAGCCCTAAGCATTATGTCAAGTGTTCTGGGAAAAAAAAAAGATAGTATAGGATTTATATTCCCTGCATGAGGGAGCACAAGTCAGGACATTGGAATAATATCAGGTTGTGTTCTAGGGATGTGGGTTAGTTGGCATTGAGGTCAGTTGGGATACAACTTCTGTAGGAACCTTCAGAAATGTGCAGATTTGCTGTTTTTTATTAAGAAGTTCTTCGTTAAATAACCTGCTGTTTTTCTATAGCAGCCAGAAGTTTCTGTGGGTGTTTTTTTATACCATTTATTCTTTTGTCACTTGTAAGCAGTACGTCTAAGCTTAGTTACACCTCACTCCTTTGTAGTTTCCCATTCTACCCTGCTTGTGTTTTCTTTTGAAGTTTGACGTCTGTATATGGACTATACATTACACTCTCTTGAATATATTCTACACTTCTAATTTCAGTGAACCAGCAGTCTTTGGTTTCACACACACGCACAGACTTGTTTCTCACCTAAACCAAAAGAGCCACAGGGCTCTCTACATGTTTTAAAGGTAATTGAAGAGATGACAGTCCAGAAAGATAAGAAAAAATGCTTTTAGCCTTTAGTGGTCAGTCACGTAAATATTTCTCACTGCCTGGCCTGCCCCCAGAAGGGGGAGGGTTTAAAGGCAGAATGGCTTAGAGTATCTGCTTCTTTAATAGAACAACTAGCTTTTCCATTTTATTTTAGTTCTGTGTAACATATTACAAGACCACTTTTTTTAAATGAGATCTTCCATATTTTGTGCTGCCTATGTGAGATTCCTATGTTTTCTACTTCTAAAATTTTATTATAGTGCTGCCCATGTGATCTTCCAATATGTTTTCTGCCTCTAAAACTTTATTATAGTCATTCCTACAAAGCATGCTTTAATGGTGAAAAAAGGACTAGGATGTAAAAAGATAAAATTATTTTCCTACAAGAATGACTATTTTCCTACAAGAATGCTGTTTTAAATCAGGATACTACACCCTGGGTTCCTGGGTCCCATCTAGTGTCCCTGGTGTTTCCTATCTCTCAGCTGTCGACTTGGAATGAGTGGTGTTATGGCAGCCAGGATGCTTCTTCATTCCCAAATGTCAGTTCATTTCTTGTGTATTGAAACATGGAAGATTCTCTGTAAATTGAATTAAAATGCAGGTAGGAAAACCGGACGTACTTTGAAATTGTGATAAGGACTCTTCCTGATGCAGCAGGTTGCAAGTCGCCTTATAAAACAGTTTTCTCAGTCTTCCATAATTTATACTTTGGAGGTCATGATTTTGTACTGGACACAAAATAGTATCCATTCCTATGGAAACGGGCATTATGATGTCACTTCATTTTTTCAGTGAGATCCAGAGGAACCTGTAGTGAGTTATGAGCCCTACTCTTGGAGCTGAAGCTGTAGAATATTGTAAGCCTGCTGCTGCCTGACATGCTCATGTTTCCTATTTTAGACCTGACTGATCTTCAGATAACATATGGTGGTACAAGTAATTGGAAAATTGGCAGACCTGTCAAGAAAATATGCTAGATGGGACAAAAATACGATGTTGCAGCACATAAAGTGTCTCTGAAGTTAAATTTATTGTCTTTTATCAAATGGTGAAGTAAACGTATCTCAAAAAAAGTATCTCAAAAAAATGAAACATTTTTCAATGGCAGATGCTTTTCAGAAGTAATTTTTAGTACAATGATGAAAGTTCTTGCATTCAAAAGTAATTTAGTGGAAACCTCTGGTCAAGAACAAAGGAAAGGTGTATAATACTGTCTGCTGCAGATGTTTGAAAATCTTGTCATCTCTGTGTGGTTTAGTAATTTCTTTATGTAACCATCCAGTAAATTGGTCAGTAAAATATTTACTCATTAAATTATTCTTCTGCTATAAATAGGTGATTAGACTTGTTTAAACTTCTTATCATTTTTATTTTAACTCTTGAGCAAAATTAAGCACTTGAATAAATGACATTTTTTGCTCATTTGTATGCTTGTTGGTCAGACAAAAGATGGCAAAAGTCTTTACAGAATTCTATACATCTGCATAAGTAGAAAAGGTGTACTTCTTCAATAAGTTGATTAATGTTCATGTTTTCATTTTCTTTTACAGGAAGATGAAAATGAAGCTGAAGCAGAAAATCCATCTCAGGAGCTGAATTTGGAGCAGAAAAAGTCAAAAAAATAGGAGATTGCTGTCTTGTTTTAAATATTTGCAAGTTGTGTAACAGTGATTATAGTTTCTCATTGTAAAATTAACAAAAAAAGTTCTCAATAAAGTCATTGAAAATTAAATTCATGGTTCACTGGGGAATTAATTAAGTAGCTCCTGGTGATATTTTTGATTGCATTAAAAGCTGAATTATCAGAACTGAGTACCATACCAATAAAATTCTGAAAGCTTTTTGAACACGTTATGGAAAGCTGATGGGTTATTCATCACTAATAGCATTTACTCAGAAAACAGGGCAATTTTATATTTTAGTCTACAAAGAAATGTTATCCTTAAAGGATAGTTATAACTCAGGCATATTTTGGTATTTCTGAGCAAGAGTTTTTATTCTTAAAAGTTAGATAAATATGTTCTACTAAATGAGTTCTGAAATTTCTTACGATCAGTGATTAAAATAAATGTTTCTGAGGACTAGGTGGAGGCAAGGATTTTTTTATATGTATAGTATGTTTTCAGAAATAATGAGTTTTACTTTTGTATCATAGGATTTTTAGTTGGTTTCTTGTTGCATTATAATTTTCTTTATGTAAACCTTTTCCATCTTTACGTGATCATTGTCTTTTAATGAATATCAAGCTTTCATCTTGATTAGGCCATCCTACCCAGGTCTAATTCCTTCATGCTAATCTTTACATTCCAGCAAAATTAAATAACTTGTCACTGTGTCATTAGATTTTCAAGTGAGTAATAAATATCTAAAATAACTTTTCTTCCTATAGTCCTAATTTTGTTTTGCAATTTACTTCTGCTTTTTAGCCTGTGCAGATCAGTTAATGGGAAGGTTAGTACAAGAAAATCAGAGGTAGATTTATAGCCCAATAGTTTCACAGATTGCAATGAAGAAACAAAAAATCTCACTGATTGTTTTAGGATTAAGACAACACTCACCGGTGTTCCATGAGTGAAGTTTATCTTGCTCCAGAAAAAATTAATTGTATTTAATTGAAAAAGTTAACCTCTTTTCCCACTCTTCTATATTTTTACTGTTATTCTGTGTACTGAGTGTTAGATTGTAAATAGTATTCACCCTGAAGTTTATCCTGTTTGTGTAAATTATAGTTTCAGATATTTTAAAAACAACATGCTTAAGCAATATCGTTTATAAATTCTTTTCTGGTTCATGAGGTTCAAATGTGTGTAGTTCGTGGACAAATTTCAATCACAATTACTCTACAGGAGTTTAATAACATTAGATCTCATTTTAACGAATGCAGCTATCATGTAAATTAGCATATAAAATAAATTCAGCATTGGTCCATTTGGTGCAGATCAGCTACTGTAACCATCTCAGAAAGGAGGGGGAATATGATTTTTGTCTTCACTGCAGTGGAAGAGACAGATTTAGGAAAGATGGAAACTGAGTTTTACCCTGAAGGACCTTAGGGACTATTCTGTGCGCAGCAGTGTGAAGGATCACAGGGTAGATGAGAACAAAGGGAATGCTTTTGTTTTTTTCAGACTAACCCAGAAAGCCACAGTCAGTTCTCAGAGCTTATTCTCAACAGGATCTGAAGAAGGGGCAGGGTTTCCATTGGAACAGGCTGAAAGGCCTGTGAATTTTGAAGGACAGAACTAGTAACTTATAAAAACGAAGTTTTACATGGGACTTACACAAAGGTAGCGTAATGGCAGGGGGATTTATTGGCTGGGATGGATTGTGGCCATGTCTCTGCCTGTCCCCATCTCCAGTGCACTTGATGTTTGGGTTTAGCCATGCAAATTATCCTGTCTGAAATAAACAGACAGGGTCTCATTTCTGCAAAATAATCTATTTCATTTCAGTCCATGGCAGCACGTTTGTCCTTTTGCTGTGAGTCTATGCCCTCTGACAGCCTAGGACTTGTACGGGTGTTTAAGAAGAGAAGGGTGGTTATTCAGTGTTCAGGTTTTGTATGAAAATGTATTACTTGGCTCTCAAACACCTGAGTGAGAAAAATAGTTCAGAAAAGGTACAGAAAGGTACAGAACCTTTCATGTGATGCATAATGCTGATCAGCTTAAAAGGAGTATTTCTGTTTCTTTCCTAAATTATTCAAAAATTTAGTGTAAAATTATAATTACATAAATCCTACTTTTAGGTAACTTCTTTATGAGAAATCCAGCATATGTCACTAGAAGTCTACAGTCAGTGTTGTTAACCTGATCTAGTTAAAATTTGCAGCTGAATTGATTTCTTTTTCATTCTTGAGCTTTCAGACTACCAGTATGAATTACATTTTTGTCATATATGTTTTTCATTAGTGTCCAGAGGGCTTTTTTTATACAATGCGCTGTGTAAAGCAGATGGCTGCAACACTCCTGCATGACTATGACATGATACTTCTGAGTGTTACTGCTTATCAGAACTAAGATGAAAACCTGATGCAGAATATTGTGACTTTTATTAAAGTTGTGTCCATGCTGCAGTGAAATACAAGCCAATTTGGATACTGCAAACAGCTCCTGCAGAATGAAGTTCAAAGCTTATATAAATAAACTAAAAGCTAACTTAGAGGTGGGATGAACAAAAGTTGAGACAGCTTTAATTCAACTGATTACAGAAACTTTTATGGAGCAGTATATTCTTTGTATGCAAACACACATAGGCACCTCTATGTACATGTGTGCAAGCAACCAGTTATATTTGATTTTATTTTACTTTTTATTTGATTCTCTTTCCCTCTATGCTGTTATTTAATAATGAGTCACATGTGATCTGAAAATCTAGATGGAGTACTACTTACTTCGCACTGCATCCCTCTCATGCATGACAGTGGTGGTGCTCCCCAGATGGGAATTGCAGTTTTCTGGGCTGCACTAGTGATAGCTATTTTAGGGTGGCTTAGGGGATAATTATGTTTTCGGTGCCTGAGGAGAAGCTGTCATTTTCTTCATATTAGAGCAAATTCCCTGCTTTATGTGCAGTTAATGGTGAATTACTGTTGATTTTTGTTCAGTCCTCCATGTTTGCTCTTTTCCCTCCTGTGGTACAGTGGGCTATAGAGAAATTTTTGGACTCTCAACACTGTTTTGTATCACAGACAACCACTTCATCCTCAGAGAAGAACAAATTTCTCTATTACTATAATTTTTGTTCTTTGAAAATAATGTCTGACCTGAATGTTTGACCTTAGAAATAATGTCTGGGGATCAACAGTTTGAGATGTGAAAGTTCTTGTCAATCACTCACAGAGTAATGTTTCTGATTTATGAGTGTGGTTTATGTTGTATTGTAGACTTATGGGAAATACTTTGCTGTTAGATGATTTTCCTTAGTCTATTACCTAATTGTTGTTGTCATGCAAGGATGCTTGTTCTGAATGCTACATTCCTACATTAAATATAGGACTAAATGATTGGCATGAGCTATAAAAACAAAGGTACTTTTGACATAGGGGATGTTAATTTCCTGTCTGTAGCTGCACAGGCATTGAAATTGTTGGATCTAAAATGTGGTGCAGTCATAAGGATTCTGAACTAAAGCAGATATGTCTTGGTATTTTAATCCCAGCATATGTGTAACTTCTTATGGCTAAATGGGAATCCACAGTATTTTGTTTTTTCATAATGATATATTGAAGTGTATTGCTACACTGGACATTTGGTGCTCATTTATAGTTTTTCTCCTGAGCAATGCTATATATAGTGCATTATATGCACTGTGTCACGTGCAGTGGCCAATCCTAACACAGTATTCATTTTCTGCTCATTAGAAAGCATTTGTATACCTTTAAATTAAGAGAACTATTAAAAACAAATATCCCTTCTGAGGAGCTTCAATACTTGCACAGTAGGAATTTTTGAAGGGAGAGAACCATACTGACAGAGAGGTATCTCACTTCAGTGCTTCTCTGTTATTGCAGTCCCATAAGCTGCCTACCTCTTGGTTGGTTGCTCTGCATCACACTACAGAAACTAACTCTCCCTGACATTAGGCTGGATAGGTTTTACTCTGGTTTTACTCTGAAAAGTGAAGATTGATTAGAAACTGACTCTATTTCACATGACCTAAAGAAAACAATTTTTACAATGAGTAAATGACTTCTATCACCTATCTAAGGCTATAGAGCGAAATCATAGCAGGTAATAAATATTTCCCCACCGTGAATTCAGTGTGGATTCTGCAGCGATGTTATCTGGGGGAGGAAGTGAAATGCTGAAGGCAACAGCATGAAAATGCATGGAGCTATGGCATAGTTCTGATTTGTTTGGAAGAACTATTAATTTCCTTGTTACAAAGCCAAGTAAGAGCAACCCTTTAAAACTGTTGAACCATGAAAGCCATTTCCTTAAGGGTTTTAAATTTGGGAACAGAGTCGTGAAATTTGTAGCTTTGATGAGACATTCTTTGCCTGCAGTCAGAATAAGAGCCAGATCATTGGTTTCCCAGCATGACACCTATGTATTCTTGTGTGCACTAGATATCATTAGGCTCATAATAACACAACTATCATCACATTAACGTCTGAAAGGTTCAGTTTTGATGCTTGGTTTAAGTTTCATTTATACCTACAGCATACTAAACAGCTGCATAAAAGCAAAAGCTATACCATACCTATATTGTGCTATTGTTATGCACTTTAACCAAAAATACAGTTATTTTATGCCTGATCAAATTTTTATTATTTTTTTTCTTGCCAAGTCATGTTTTTTTGAAATAGCTGCAACAATGGACCAATAGCAGACCATGAATGCAGCAGGAGATAATGGTACTGTGAGACCACTTTTTTCTGGTTCGTACACTAAGGACAGTAGTGAACATCATATACATATTGACCTAATAACTGTAATTTTTAGTATATTATTGGAAGTTTATGTACTATGTCTGCCATCTTATGGTAGAAGGAAGTGTGTCAGAACAAGCTGATTGCTTATATTCTTTCAGGTAAAGCAGCGCAGACTGTTGGATTCTAGCAAGGCACCAGCTTTTGGAAGTCACACAAAGAAGGAAATACAGCTGAAAACAATTAGTGTTCTCACTTCTTTGCTATATACTTCTGTGAGTTGCTATTGGAAAAATAAAATATATCACTTCATAGGATAAAGTTGCCACCAGGTTTTACAATGAATATCTTACCATTCGTATCAAATGAAATTTGCAGAGAGAGTTGCTTAGAGAAATCAGTTTTTATTCTGCCCTGTAACTGAACATTTGGGGGAGTTTGGGAGTTTGTTCTTATGATGGAGAGAAGAAGCTTGGTGAAGCAGCAATATAGCAAGTCTAGTAACTTGTGGCTTATAGGCAAATTACTTACTACTGTGATCTGAAAAGTTTTCCCCAGATCAGTGTCAGAGCTTTCATTTCTGTGTATGGGAGATGATACCTGCAGGAGTTCCGGCAAGAGGTAGTCTGCAAGCTGGGGCTGTGAGTCAAACCCAGCCAATTCCAGTGACTTGGAACGAAAAAAAAATGCAAAGACTACTTGAATCATCAGTAGTTTGTGAAGGTTTCATCATCAGAAGTTGCAAAGGCTATGTGAGCCAATATTCAGCAAGCGCTTTAAACCCTTGTGGAATAAGAAACACTAATTAGCAGCCTAGGAGATGGGATTTATAAAAGATAGACTATAACAATAATACTACCCACAATAAAGATTTTGGGATGATTTCATTTTAATTGTTGAAATGCCTACTAGTTATTTTAAGGATCACTGTTTCAGCCACCAATATCTGAATATTTTTGACTCCATACTGGACTGTTTTATTAATATTTTGCTATGAAAGATATGCTATGAAATAACATAAAAGCCAAGGAGCTAGGTGGAAAATGCCCCCTTTCACCCTTATTTTTTCCACAAAAGTATGCTGACCCTTCTTGAATCCAAGGATAGTGCAGATAATACATGGCATTGCTAAACCCACCCTTTAAACTGCATTGCTCAAGTTATGGAATTGTCTTTAGTTGCTAAGCAGCTTCCTATTTAAATATTCTCTTTTGATGTGAAGTCACACTGTGTATTCCCATCCTTAAGATTTGGAGTCAAAACAAAACTGAGACTACCTTTTCTTCCTTGTAGATAAAACCTTTTTAGACCTGCCAAGGGAATTGTCACCTTTCAGAGATGTCAGCATGATGGGAATCAGCAGGGTGAGGCTGCTGCCAGCAGTGGGACAGCAGGACAGAGAAGACTTTCATTCCCCAAAGCTTTGTTTTCATTACAGATGACAACAGCCTGAAAACCCAGGCTGAAGAAGAGGTATAGCTTAGATCATGTGTTTTAGCACATCCTTACATAGTCTTCTGTATTTTTTTGTCTTTGTTAAGAGAGAAAGAAGTAGAAGACTGCATTTCTGAATGCATAAGTTATTTAGTAAGCCACGCTGGAGCTAAAATGGCAGACCTAGCCTCAGTGAATAATCCTTGGGTCCAAGCAGTTACACAATTTTTTCTGATCAGCTTGCAATTTTTCATAAGTTTTCCCCACCAAATTATTCATAATGAAGAGACTTTCAGAGCCAGGCCCGTTATCTTTTCCTCTTTTCTTCAGGGATGGAATTCTGTGTAACATTAGACCCCAAAAGTGGTTGGAGTGTCAAGTAAAGAATAAAAATGCACAAAGGTCTCATTCTTGGTCTACTTGTTGGTCTCTGGTATCAGTTTAAATACAAATTTATAAACAACCACCCTGCTTCTGCTCTATAGCCCGAGATGGTCCTTTTTTTTTTGAGGGGATTGAGTCTATCATCAGCAAATTTGCTGATGACACCAAACTGGGAGGGAGTGTCGACCTGCTGGAAGGCAGGAGGGCTCTGCAGAGGGATCTGGATAGACTTGAGAGATGGGCTGATTCCAGTGGGATGAAGTTCAATAAAGCCAAGTGCCGGGTCCTGCACTTTGGCCACAACAACCCCCTGCAGCGCTACAGGCTGGGCACAGAGTGGCTGGAAAGCAGCCAGGCAGAAAGGGACCTGGGGGTACTAATTGACAGGAAGCTCAACATGAGCCAACAGTGTGCCCAGGTGGCCAAGAAGGCCAATGGGATCTTGTCCTGTATCAAAAATAGCGTGGCCAGCAGGAGCAGGGAAGTGATCCTTCCCCTGTACTCTGCGTTGGTGAGGCCACACCTTGAGTATTGTGTTCAGTTCTGGGCCCCTCAGTTCAGAAAGGATATTGAGGTGCTGGAGCGGGTCCAGAGAAGAGCAACAAGGCTGGTGAAGGGACTGGAGCATAAGTCCTATGGGGAGAGGCTGAGGGAGCTGGGGTTGTTTAGCCTGGAGAAGAGGAGGCTCAGAGGTGACCTCATCACCGTCTATAACTACCTGAAGGGAAGTTCTAGCCAGGTGGGGGTTGGTCTCTTCTCTCAGGCACTCAGCAATAGGACAAGGGGGCACGGGCTTAAGCTCCGCCAGGGGAAATTTAAGTTGGATATCAGGAGAAAATTCTTTACAGAGAGAGTAATCAGGCATTGGAATGGGCTGCCCAGAGAGGTGGTGGATTCACCATCCCTGGAGATTTTTAAACGCAGATTGGACGTGGCACTGAGTGCCATGATCTAGTAAATGGACTGGATTTGGACCAAGGGTTGGACTCGATGATCTCAGAGGTCTTTTCCAACCCAATCGATTCTATGATTCTATGATTCTATGATTTTCAGACTCCCTCTTGCCTGTGCATACTGCCACTACTGAAATCTCGCAGGCTCACTTGATTTAGGTTCGCTTACTACAAAAGACAGCAGTTCAAGTATTTTCTGAGAGGACACCAAGGCTGAATTAATTTCCTATCTGCCTACTGTCCAGTGAGTGTCAACCTTGGGAGATCAGCAGAGTTCTGCAGTAGGGCAAAATCCATTTTTTTAGGACCTAAGAGAAGGCTGAAGGTATAAACCTTATGACAACAAAAATCACTGTTTTATTGGATGGATAATTACTAGGTAACTTTTCCAAGGTTATCAATTGCCTTATGTTCTTGTCTGAGCACTTAATCTTGGGTAGAAGCTTTTAGATTATTTTAGAAGTAAATATTTATTACACACAAGTGAAGTGTCTAATTGCTGACTTGCATACAGATTCACAGCCTATTCCCTTTACAGCTTTATTCACCGTAAGTGAGACCTTTTTATCATAGCTATTTGCCATTATTGGGGGGGTTATTAATTATAGTAATATCTCATCATGTACCTGGAGCCCAAATTCTTAGGAATAGTAACAATGAAAGATAACAAATTGATCTTTTTTCTAGTCTGAATTAAAATTTGGTACCTAGGGAGAATTTGGCTGTAGCCTGTAGGATGTTTCCTGGTGGTATGATTAGTTGTCTTTCTTTGGTGCAAGTACCTTACAGGGCCTTAAAAATGTTCATAATTAGGTGCAATTTTCCTTTGCACAAACCTGAGAATTGCACGAAACCTTGAATGGAATGAAGGATTCTAATAAACCAGTTACAACAGTGACCATTTACCTTAGAGAAATGATCAAGACATGTATTTTTTAATCTTAGTATTTTATTTTTAGTATTTTGACTGTTAGCATAAGATCAAGGGACATATCAAATTTTAATACCAAGGCTCACTATTAACCATGTTAATATTTGACACATTATTTAAAATTTTGATACCCAAAAATCCTCAAACATAGCTAAAATGTGGAAGGCAAAAAATACAACTGCCATCTCCCCATCATTTATTTTATGTTGAACAAACAGTCTATGGAGTGTGAAT
Source organism: Pipra filicauda (assembly GCF_003945595.2). Classification (NCBI taxonomy): domain Eukaryota; kingdom Metazoa; phylum Chordata; class Aves; order Passeriformes; family Pipridae; genus Pipra; species Pipra filicauda. Next base: position 4,080,169 of record NW_024104831.1, on the reverse strand, counting down.
AGTTTACCTTTGGAGTCACCTGAGACTGCAAAGGAAAACAAATGTATCTTGGACATGATGTTATAGAAATGGAAAAAAATGCACTTGTTTTCAAACCTAGTTTAGACAAGCAGACTTCTGTTTTTACCACATATGATAAAAATAGAAGAGTAATGGTTGATATGCGTCAAGGTTCTGCCTCTAGTATTGATAGGAAAATCAGGTCTACCATTAACATGCATGTAGACATTCAGTTCAGTGGACAGAAGAGTGTTGTTTTTTGAATAATTAAAGTGCATACCATTTATAAAGTATATGCAGTGAGAGAATTACAGATCTTTGATACCACTAAAGCTTTGCTATTTTTGAAATCTCACAGGAGCAAATCAGAAGGACAAACATTCAAGCATACCAGTAGAAATAACACTGCACGTCATGATCATGGCCCCTAAAAATGGAACAGTCAATTTGCTATGTTTGCCCAAGATGGCAGTGAAGAGTTAGAGTCGCAGCAATTAAGCAGCAGTTTTGCTATCAGTGCCTTTGAACTTGTACCACTACATTTCAAAGATCTTGATTTTTTAAGTTACAGTTGGTTTCTCATCAGGGGCATAGTGCCATTAGAAGTCAAATTATTATAACATTTATGATTTATGTTTCACTTAGAAATTGTCTTTCCCTTGCTTTTAAGAGCACTGTTTTATCTATGGTGTGAGGAAACAAACCTCACCTTTATTTGCCTCTTTTACAATGAATTCTAATTTTATACCCAACCCTGTCTAATATATGTATCCCCTAATACCTCATATTGAAACCTACTTTGAACATTATCAGCTGCTTTTCTAACTCTAGATATCAATTATAGTATTATTTATATAGAGACATATCTAAAAAATTGTATTATATTTCTTTCAGTTGCATAGATTTATAGTTTTTGCAGTTTCCATCCTTACTAGATAATGGCCTGAGCAACCTGACCCGATCTCAAACTGACCCTGCTTTGAGCAGGAGGCTCAACTAGAGATGTCCTGAGCTGCTTTCCCATCTGAATTATTCTGTGATTCAGTGATAAGTATTTCATGTTTATATACTTAGTAGTTTGTATGTGCAAATAGAAAAGGTAATAAAACACTTTTCTTATAAAGTCCAAATGTATCTGTTTTCCCTCTGGGAATGTGATGAGATGCCACTTTCCAGTAATTGGACTTTATCACAAACCACACAAGCTTAAACTTGCAAGATGATATGTAGAGGGCAGTCTCCAAGATAAAACTTGGGAGGGATTAATATTTTTAAGTTTATGACCAGTGTACAAGAGAGCATTGTTAAAGGTTTTTTTTCTTGTATTCTTTTGTTTTACTTCCATCAAGATAATTATTTTCTCATTGTTTATTTTATGTTTGACTGTAGATGAAACAACCTATTAAAACCAAATAAAAAAAAGGGCTATAGCAGAAGATGATGTTTTTAGTCAGTGTTTTAGTCTGTTAGAATAGCACTGACTATAGCGTTTCCCTTACCAACTCTTCAAAAGATGGAGGTAAGCTTTTGCTCTGTGAGGATCTGCCTGTCTTACTCTGCTGACAGAAGGACTGTGCCTATGCCTTGTAGTAACTGCTGGCTACAGAGCTGTTCTAGTAGCTGTCACTGAACTGTGGCTCTTTAGAAGTTCCTGGTCAGTGTTTCATTACATCTATGTCAGCTAAATGGTCTGTTAGGAATACAGTAATCCCAAAGTATAATCTACAGTGTTACTGCTTCAGGGTACACTGTATAGTGTCCTTTTAAACAAAGATGACTTCACTTTTTGATTATCATTCATTAAAGAGTTCATCTATGATATATATATCATTTGAATAAAGCCTAAGTTGATGTTTATGAAAAAAAAGCAGTGTGGCATAAGGTGATGATTCTCCAGTGAAGCAGGAACTTCAGGAGCTCCAATTCATCAAAGGCTTTTTGACATCTTTCCCTTGGGTCAGGTCAATTGAGACTAAAAGCATTACAAATGTCACATATGGAGGGCTGTTGAAGACAGAAGTGACACTTATTTACAAGCCTTTGCGGGCTGACTTATCTTTGAAGCACTATTGATTACCTCATGAGGAGGAGGCTGTATATTCTTTTCCTTCTGCCAAAGTAAGGTAAGTTATGTGGGTACAGGTAATGGAAGCAGTGAATTTGGGGAAAAAGAGATCTATGGGTGAAGTAAAGTACAATGGACACTGATATCAAGAAAGGTGCTGTAATAAAAAAGAGGAGAATAATCAAAACCGCCAAGAACCCATTGGAGTTAACCTATGCTAGTATGGCAAGCAGCAGGGCCATTTATGTGACAAATTATTATACAAGCTGTCTCGTTTTGCCTTTCTAAATTGTTCTATACCCATGTGCTGCACAAAAAGCTGATTTCCTGTGTCTCTGTAAGTACATCATGATGGCAGAAGGATGTAGGTTGTATGTTCTTGCAGGCTGCACCCAGCAAACCACTGGTCTATCCAGCATATAGCCCAACAGCATTAGTAGGAAACCCTGGCATCCTGCCGACCCCTCTGTCTCCTGTGCACTTCTCTAAGTAAGTAAATATCATGTTCACAGGTAATCTTCCCTACCCTAACAAGCATAACCAACCCTTCTGCATTAACCATGAGTGAGAGCACATGAGGGTCCTGCTATACTGTCAGCAGCATAATGTTTTTGCTGCACGGTGGCATTAAGCAAACTAACATGAGTGGGAGTGGACAGGGCATTGCCAGAGTCTCCTCAGCCCTACTTCAGGTGGGTCTGTTTCTGACAGAGCCTGCTAGTTTCTCGGAATTGAAATATTGGTTTCATCATGACTCAGAAGTACACCTATCTAACACTTGGGAGGGAACACTTTTCAACTCCAGTTAATTTAGTTATAAATAATATTGTTTAAATTAAGCATATGGACTCTGATTCAGTAGAAGCCCACACACATAGAAACATGTACAAATATGTGTGTATGTGACCATTTGCTTGATATTTATTTACTTGACTATGACACAAAAAATACTGTTTTATAGTTAAAATATACTAGAGAGTGATTTAATTTGTAATACCTGGAATTTTAATTTCCACTTTGAAAAATTTCTTAGTGAACACAATTGTCTTTGTGGGGACATAGGAGCTTGGGAAAAGTCTTAGTGTTCTGCTCTTAGAGATGGTCATGTAGACTTCTAATAGTGAGAAATACTAACGTATTTCATGACATCCTTTCCAATGAGTATTCCCATTAAAATATTTTAGAATGTGGTCAAATTGCATTTATGTCATAAAATGAAGTTTTACCATGATACAACTCTAATCAAATTACAATTATTTTCATTTGGAATAAAAAGAAATTTCAAATTCTTGCTGTTTATCATCTTAACTTTACTAATTGAAGGAAATGGTTTCTATGTCCTTTAGAGGATATGCAAAGGACATTTGTATTGCCAAATCAGCCTTTTCAAGGTAGTATGTAACTGTTGAATGGCTGCAGAGTGGTTCTTCTACATTTAAAGACTGATGCTTTCATTTCTTTTGTTGTCTAAAACCTAATTTGACCTGTTCAACTTATATTTATAGAAAAACAAGTGAATAAGAAACCTGACAACAATTTATTTGTGTATGCTAATTATACACAGTAAGCAAAGGAGTGCATATAACTAAGCTCAGAACATACTGGCTTTATGGCAGATTTACATATTTTTATTATGCCTATCCATAGACACTCTATAGATAATAGGACCACTGTAATGAGAAATGAACATGAAGTTGTTTGTTGCATATTGCAAATGTCCAGTTTATTTAGAATTTAACTTCACAGTGCAAGAGGCAAAATGTGAGACCTTTGCTTGCTTGGGATGTTGGGGAAACAGTGTCTGTTTCTTAATGTGATTCTCATTTTTTTTTAAAGTTTTCATCTGTAAAATTATTTGAGGCTTCTGTTTTGACATTAGACATTTCTTAACTGTGCCAGTCACTACACACAAAAGAATTTTCATTCCCGTGTGAGAGAATTCAGCAGAAACTGATTTTAATAGCATCAAGTATTATAACAAAACATTTTGATTTCAATACTGCCTCTTTTTATCCCAGCAGGAAAGCTCTTATTTCTGAATTCCCCATGAAACTAGCTCTTGTACTTGCTAATTGCTGTACCACTTCCCTGAAGCTTATCATCACTGAGGTCCAAGTTTCTCATAGAGAACTTGACTGGAAACAAACACGCAAATAAAAGACATTTTCCATTAAAAATTGGTAAACTAAAGCCCACATTCTCATAATGCCTGTTATCCTGTAAATATGTATACAAGTACAAAATTACACCTGGAACTGCAATAGAAATGTCAGTCTAGTGATGCTTTCTTACTTACTCACCACTTGGATATTTGTTTAGTGGCATAGCATGAAGAGCCATATTAGTGATGTATACAAAGTATGTTGTCAGGTTTTGATTATTAATTGATGAAAATGTATGCTTGTATTTTAATTCATTCCAGGGCAATCTATTTTTGTATCAATAACATATAATAAAACCAAGCAATTTTCCCACATGAATAAATTTAAGATGTGATGGTGATTAATGGTTAATTTCTGAGGGCTTTTACATAAGATCATGTATTTAGCACATAATAAGAATTATTTGCATAATGGGGATCTTGTATTAAATTATATCATATTTGGACAGAGATTGTGCCTTATGGCCCAAGTTCTTTTATACTAGATAGTATAAAAATCCCAGAATGTTTTATTTTTTTGTTTCATGGAGTAACTATATGAGGAGATTATGTATAAGTAGAAGAAACCAGACATGTTAAAAAAATGCATGTGTGGATGAAGGATAGCAGCCTGTCCTGATTTCAGACTTGAGGCACTCTTTAAGTCAACATATCTGGAGTCAATACAAGATGTAACTGGTTCAATTCAGAGTTTTAATGACTACTACAGTAAGTAAAGGAAGACTTTGATTAAGAATATAATTTTTTACAAAGAGGACAGTGGGGAACAAATTCCTATTACAGCAAAAAGAAACATTTGATTCCATGCCAAAGGGTCTGATAAATCAGTATATAAAATGAAAGGACTTAGTGAATTTGCTTTCAGAATCTATCCATTACCTAAAGACTCTCTTTTCAATACAGAAATGGAGACAGGTGGTGTGTAGTTGCAACTGCTGAAGAATCCTATTGACATGGCAAATACACTACACCACGCAGTTATACTGGCCATTCATCCTTAGGTAACCCTTAGGTCTACATTTTGTTATATTTAGTAGATAATACAAAATGTAACTGCGTCAGATCTCAGATTCATCCCCCAAATGTTCTCTACATTATCACATGTATCTTACATATAAAGATAAATGTTTGTAGTTTTTTTCCTATATCTTCTCAAAGGTTGGAAAGACCACTTGATCTGTCCGTGATGATTGATAATGGGAGAAATCTGATGAACTTTGTATCTGGAATAATACCACATTAAATAACAGTATATCATGTTTGCATGATTATAAGAACTGTACAGGTATGTCAAAAAAATTATTTTCTGTTCATTGTTCAGTCTTGTCAATAAATTATTCCTTATTGAAAAATAAATAAAATTTTACTACTTAATTCCTCTTATCACTAGAACATTGCCATCACCTTTTTTCATGTTTCACTGATCTTTAAATGACAAACAATATTAATGAGTTTAAGGGTTATTTTCAAGGAGAGTTTTTGTGTGTACTGCCTATCTTTTGTTTAACAAGTGAACACTTCCTACTTTAAAGGCTGGACTTACTGTACCTCTTTTCTTTCAGCTCTTTCACTACTAAAGTGATCAAAAAGATGGTTGATGTGCAATTTCTGCAACAGATGTAGAAATCTTTTTCAAGTAAGTTTCATTCTTGAGCTCTGGTCATTTTGTATACAAACTGCTGAATTGTGAAGTTATTTTTTGATGTGTGTTGAGCGTGGGCATCTTTCAGTGTAGTCATATCAAATCTTTCCTCTTCTTCTGACATTGCACTGACCCATGGGGATTTTTTTCATCCAGACTTTGTAATTTTAAATAGGTTTGTCTGGTACTGTTTAAGCTTGCTTATATCTTGGTTGTTGCAGTGTTTCAGACTAGCTTTGAAGAACTGATGCTTATGTATCAAAGAGATAAATGCTTTAATAAATGCCTGGAATGTGCTGTACTTTCATCCTCAGTTTTTTCTAGGACTCTCCAGAGTTCCTGGTTTTGTTCTTAATTTGCTTTTTCTTAGGAGTCTTCATTGGATAACATCTAATTCATGATACAAAACACTGTACTATGTGCTGATGGTTATATATAGATATGGATTGGTTCCTTTTCTTCCCTCAGGGAATAAGTTGTAAGATATTCACTCATAGATATTTTGAGGCACGCTGTTAAAACAATTTGTTTCACTTGGCATCTTTTTTATCCAGCTTCTGGGCATGATTGTAGGTACAGATAAATTAAATTTCTCCCCTCCTATATACAACATATTGCTTTTATTCCTCAGACTGCCTCCCCATACAGCGTGGGTGTTTAAGCATGTGGCTCATCTTACTTACATGCATTTAACATGCATTTGTTTGATAATCGAATCCTCAAAGTGGCTCCTGGCACCTGAGGACACGGCTAGCACCCAGAGAAAATATATTTAGGTGATGCTTGAAGTGCTTTACCGTTTGCAGGCTCCAAAACCTTGAGGGATTTAAATAAGGGTTAAATAAGCAGCTAGTTAATATAACTGCATTTAAAAAAATTCTATTAGTTTTTAGAGGGCATTGATTTTGCACATCATCCAAATTGTCTGAGTACTCTCAACTTAACTGATCATTTACACAGCCTTCCTAGGCCGAAGTCTTACAAGATAACACACCTCAAAGTGAGGAGAGATGTATTTGCAGGCAGTAGTGGCGCTAAGGGGTGAGGGATTACTGTGAGCGGCACTGCCAAGATCATTCCAACAGCATGAAAACTGCTGATAAACACTGTGGAAAAAACCTGAAGTCCCCAGTTCACGGAGGTCTGCTTGTCCAGATAGGCTTGAACGACTGCCAGTGGGTGAATCAGATGCCACTTGGGTTTGCGCTAGAGGACACAATCTGTTTCAGCAGCACCGGAGCCTGAAAAGAGAGAATGAATCAATGGGAAGAGACTCCACACACAATGTCCTTTTCATGTTACCAGGAAAACCAGTTTTATGTCAAATTATTCTGGGATCAGGCGTGTGCCATTTACCTTATTGGAAAGCAATAGCTCCCCTTTATCAGTCAGTACAGTATTCATTTTCATTCCCATCTTTGCATTAAAGAAAGGGATATGTTTTTTTTTTGAAAATAACATTGAATTAGGTTTCATTCCATGAGGCTGTGCAACTGTTGATAAATTATTCTGTTTGTTGACATTTAAATCACTGTTGTTTTCACAATAAGGATAATTTAGATTTTCTTTTGAATTAGCTGAAATTTTATCAGTTACAGGTTCTATTCTACCCGTGGGACACAGTCTGTCCCACTTAGAAAAAATGCCAAACTAAATGAGCGCAAAACAAATTAATTTCAATTTTTTTATTATTTTTTATTTCAAACTTTATTCCTCCCTCAGAAACACAAATGTGCCCATGCACACACACCCACACCCTGCATCACTCTGAATGCTGGTTTTGGTGATTCGAAGGGCTGAAAATGGCTTGAATTACTTAAAATGGCCACTGAGGGACCTGGTAATTTTTATATTTAGCAGGGTGTCTTAACTGTGTTCCCATCTTGACTCTAACAGTTCATCTTTTCTGTTCAGATTTGGTTTAGATTGTTTTCAGGTCTTTTAACTATATTCATTAATTTTCTCCAAACCTGACCTTTAAATAATTACCACTTTCTCTCGAGAATTTGAAAGACATTTACATTGGATGCAGACAGAAAAGAAGAGCTTTGAATAATCTATCCTACCAGTCAGTGAAAAGCCATTTCCAGGTTAAGTTTCTGAGGGGATAGATTATTGCTGAGTGATAAATTTGTACTTGATATTAACCAAGTAGTGCTTGTACAGAAGCAGCCAGGATGTCAGCTAGTGGTTCCTGAATAGGGAGACATGACACAACTATAATTTATTACCTCATTGCAACGCTCTTATCCTTCCCCATTGCCCATCTTTCTAAATAAATTTGTTGCTTTGGGTAGCCTATTTACTAATCAGGAAAGTTGCTATCAGTGCAGAAATGAATGCTGTGTAGAAGAAAGGAAAGCTTCATTTAGATGTAGAATTAATCCTTTTAGATCTTTTGAAAAATACTTTTCTCTTTCACAAAGTGTGATGACTTTTGTGGGTATCTTCATGTCTTGCCACTCTTTTAATAATTGTACATCTTTCCATGCAGCATTTCTCTATTGTGTCACAGGTGTCCCCAGTGCTGTCTTTTTCCATGCATATTTTGTATCTGTTGCTGATTTAAGCCATAAATAATTCAAAACTTGTGAGTTAAAAAAAATAATCAATGATGACATATATGCATAGTTCATAACATATAAAGATAGTGGTGTGAAATGGCCATTTGAAAGTTCTGGAAAATTAATCATAATAATATTTATTACAGAACATTCTCCTTTACGAACATAATTATTATAATTATTTATATTATTATAGGCATCCTATTATTGTAGCCTTGTGCTTATTAGATGGGAATCAGTTTCATATGTGAAGGCAAAGTTTCAACAACTTTTTTTGCCTGGCGTTTGAAATACTGAAATGTATTCAGGCTTAGCTGCACAGAGATGTTCCTGCATCATCCTACTGATTTTTTATCCACCAGCTCTACTTTCTCCATTGGCCAGGGGCAGAATAGCCCTTTCTGCAACATTGAACCATGGCTGCCTTCTGCTGCCCTGGACATGAAGGGTAGGACTTCAACCGCAAATAGCTCAGTGCAGTGACCTCACTGCGCTCTAGCCAGAGGCATAAGTGCATGAAGCAATAGGAAGCATATGCTTCTCGTGGCCTCCAGCCCTGAAGTGTCTGAAACACAAGGGTGATGTTCAGGAGGTGATGTCAAAACAGAGCTGGGGCGGTAATTGCATGCTTTCTCTGGTTACAGACCTTTGGTGTCATGCTCATGACTCCAAATGTTACCATTAATAATTGAATCTCACCTGGGGTTGCATTTCCCCTCTGTGTCCTGTTTTAAACAGTTATGAGTTTGGAACCTCTAGGTGAAGACATACTATGGGCATGTTAAAACCTCATATTTTTTTACTACCTCAGCTTTCTGTTTGTTCATTTGTTTTTTAATTTTGTAAAAAGTAAACTGCCAGTGACTATACAGGAGTTCAGAACTGAATGGCCAGTAATTTTATGCCTACAAACAGGCTTCCTAGTTCTGATGTGATTTCACGGTGCTGATGCTGAGAGATGCCCATTGCCCACGCTTAGAGGGCAACTTTGCCACAAGCAGCACAGTAGGTTCTGTGAACTGTCTTATCACCCCAGTGCTTTACGCACTTAGCTATGCAGGGCTCTTCTAGCTATATAGATCCAGCTATATCTACCTAGCTGAATAATGTAGTAATAATAATAGAATCAAAGAATCACAGAATCACACAATATGTGTGTGAAGGGATCACTGGGTCCAGCTCCTGGCCCCGCACAGGAACATCCCCAAGAGTCACACCATGTGCTTGAGAGTATTGTCCAAATTCTTCTCGAACTGTCAGGCTTGGTGCTGTGACCACTTCCCTGGGGAGCCTGTTCCCATGCCCAACCACCCTCTGGGGGAAGAACCTCATCTAATATCCAACCTAAACCTCCCCTGGCACACTTCAAGCCATTCCTTCGGATCCTGTCACTCGTCCCCACAGAGAAGAGATCAGTGCCTGCCCCTCCTCTTCCCCTCATGAGGAAGTTGTAACTGCAATGAAGTCTCTCCTCAGTCTCCTCTTCTCCTGGCTGAACAGACCAAGTGACCTCAGCTGCTCCTCATACAGCTTCTCCCCAAGGCCCTTCACCATCTTCATTGTCCTCCTTTGCACTCTCTCTAAGAGCTTAATATCTTCCTTATATTGTGGTGCCCAGAACTGCCACAATATTCAAGGTGAGGCTGCACCAGTACAGAGTGGAGCAAGACAATCACCTCCTTTGGCCTTGACTAGTAATAATAGTAATGTAGAATTTATTGTTTTGCTGGGGCAAAACCAGCCTAGTTGCCATCCCTACAAGTTTCATCTGGATTTCCTCCAGCATTCTGCTCATTGCCAGTGGCAAAGACTGTGCAGCTCTGATTATGCCTCATCCTCTTGCCTGCAGGTTTTATCTGAGAGAGATTTGTGTAAAGCTAATGGGACCGTCCCTAGAACTGTGGCCCTGAGGGTCAGAGACAGTTCAAGTCTCTGGAGTACCAGTAAAGTTTCTGAGTTTGACACTTACAGGAAATTAAAAATGTGTTTTGACTTGGTGACCAGAAATATTTATGTTTGTAATCAAAGATCACTGGGGATATAAAGCCTCATGCAACTTTTTATAGGTCATTTTTGGAAGTTTACATGGGAAGAATTATCCAGTAAGAGAATTCTGACCCACAGAAAGGTAAGTGATGTTTGTGAATTTTCACGTGTGTCAATACATTCAACTGTTAGCAGAGCTGACCAAAGATCATGTTCTTTTCATAAAAGAGTGAGATTGGGTAATTTGTCGTACTTTCTCAATTAGTTGTAACGAGAGACATTTGACTACGTTATTGGAAAACTAATATAATTATTGGATGCTGTATTGGAAAATTCATAATGATTTGAATCTGCTGGCAACATTTAATGAGATTTCCTGTGTTGCTTTCATTCATTCAAGTCTGTCATTCACCAGTCAGATTGGTTGAGATATACTGGCATGAAAGAGTTTCTTAAGTACAAAATTCTTATATAGGGGGGACTGTTCATGCCCCAAACCTTATCTGCACCTGATTATAATGGAGAACATTTATTGCGGATTTTTTGGTCATTTTTTCCAAGGTGAAGTTTCTGTAATAAATCCTAATATCAGATTGCTATTTAATCTACAAATGCATTACAAAATGCTATATAGGAAGGTTTTCCTCATAATGTTTTCCTTGAGTAGAAAAAAAGGGCAAAATTAAATAAAATAAAATACAACAATAATTGTTGTATACACTCTTATTTTTAGATTCTAAACACAGCTTGTGGCTATACAGTGCTGTAAGACAGGCTTCATTACTGTAATGATAACCCAACAAAAATGCATTTATCCTTCTCTATTAGAAAAATGACTTGTGAAGAATAAAAGTTGTCTGCAGTTTTAAGTAAACCGTATCTTTGAGTGTAACTTTGAAGTAATTGTTTTTATGTTGTATAATATGACCCAAATATTGTGTTTTTGTCAGCATGTCTAATAGGTTGCTCAATAACCTTGTTCTGCACAGGTCATTGAGCCCATTCATGTTCAATGATATACAGTATGAATGTTCATGGGTAGTTTGATACATCTTTAATAGAAGGTGAAGGAAATGGCACAAGTTTACTTTTTGACCTTCTGGAAGTGTGTTTCCAGAAAAGTGAACTGCACTTCTAGCTTCATCAATGAAAAGAGAAATTCTGGGGTAGAAAATTTTTAATTACTGCAGATAAACCTCTGAGAGCTGACCAGTCATTTTCTGTGGTTGCCATTATAAAAGTAAATTAAAGGAACATTTGTTTTAGATAAATTATCATACAAAGTGAAAGGACATCAGAAGCATTTTCCTCTCACTTCTGAGTTCTTGGATTAGTTTTTGCTACTTGAATGACCTCATGTCCAGCCTCAGTGCAAAATGCTCTGAATAAGTAGTTCTGCTCCGGGCTTTTAGCTTGAGACTACATGAAAGAACTCTGAATACTAGATCATAAGTAATACTAAAAATTGATGTCCGTGAACATTAAAAAAATTAAAAGTGGGCAATTTGCTTCTTAGAAAGTAAATATTTAATATAAGAAATCATTATGCAAATTATGATGAAAAACGTCTCTACAATCAATAAAATACGTATTATATTGAACAGACAAATATGAAAATAACCTTGAAAGCCTAGTCCTAGGTGATCACGAACTTTATTAATGCAGAATGAAAATAGTTATTCTGGCCCATTTACCAAGTTGCACAAAACCAAATTCATGAGACCCAGGACAGGCAGGTCAGGCACGATCTTGGATAACTTTGGTGGAGTCCCAACACGGAGCTGGTAGAAGCCAATGGTGATTATCTGGAGGATGGAGATACTTGTACTTGCTGACTTGTCACTGAACTGATGGGTGTGAGAAATAATTGGAGCAGTGTGGTGGAGTGTGACAGTGAATTGAACAAACTGGGATAACCATTCACCTCTCAATGGTGGTGCCAGGAGATGAGTTGACCTTGGGCAATGAAAAGAAAGAGATGTAGATGCTCCTCCAGTGTGCCTCTTCCCTGGCAGATCACCAAGCTGTGTCTTCGTGCTCTGAAAATTGCTGGCAGAGTAGTGGGGCAAGTGGTCAATGACACACTGATAAGACTTTTGTAGTGTTTTGTAGGAGAGTAGGCACAGCATAAAGGAGTTTTAAAACTTAGTGGAGGTACCATGTCCCATGTTCTGAAGGACTGCTTGGAGGGCACATGCGGTGGAGTTTGGTAGAATGATATGATGGGTAGAAGTATAAAACATAAGTCTGTATTTAAGTGTCTTTTAATGTGGTGTCTCTGAGCACAAGATCCTGTGGAAATCTCTTTCCCGCTTCATGCCCAGTGTTCCTGCCTGACACACAGTGGGTTGATGGATGGCAGATGACAGTAGTGCCTATATGGTGTAAGGACTTAAAGAGCACAGTTGCTTGTCTTAGACACTGTTAAGGCCACAGAAGGACTTTACTGTGAGATAAGCACAGAACGGAGTGATGATGGTTTTAACTCCAGACCTGGTGGAGGACAGATCTAGTTAACACACCCTGGATAATGCATCCAGACAAAAAGTCCCACTGTGGCAAGCTGTGTAAAGAAGTAACTGCTCATACATATATCACAGGTCAAACAAAGATCACCACAAGTTATGGGACAGATGGCCTCTGTGACTGCCAACGACCACTAAAGCCCCTCCTTGAATATGCCACTGTGGATACCTGGAACTTGGACTGTAACATAAGCCCCCACAGCAGGAACTTGAGAAAAGATAAAGGTGGTATTATTGTCTAGGTGTTACCTCAGACCCAGGGGGAGATTAACAAAACTCGGGGAGAATAATGTAGCACTGATAATGCATCACTGAGAATTTATGGGCCACAAGAAAAGCCAACTCAGGAATGGTGCTGAAATCAGCTCCAACTAGGTAAAACGTAATTCTGGCAGTGGGAGTTTGTGACCCAAGAAACCCACAGACTCAAAGAAGTGAAAGACTGATCATGCAGACTAATTAGCAGTAGAGGCAAGGGAAGCATTTAACCAATAGCATTAGACAACTGAGTAGCCAATGACCAATAATTCTTTTGTTTGCTAAAATGTACAAATAGTGAAAAGTTTTGAATGACTTTGGTACCCCCACCACCAAGAAACCCACTGTGAAGAAGGACCAGTGGGATGCTGCTGGATCCATGGGTGATGACTGTCTTCTGCTTGACCTCTCTCTTTCTCTCTCTCTCTCTCCTCTCTTTTCTATTTCTTTCTATTTCTCTACCTCACATTTTATTGTTAAATAAATTATATACTGCATGTCCAGAGGTCTGGCCATGATGATGAAATTACATACTATTGAGTTTGGCATAAGCTCTTGTTTGCACCTTAATTCTGGCAGAAGCATCTCTCAAAAATCGGATCTTTACATATGGGGAGGTAGGAAAAGGTACAGGCTACACCAGTGTACTGCAAATTAATAACTGAAAAAGTTTGTGAAGTGGGTTAACAGTACAATGGAGTATATAAATGATGACAGGCCTGAGAATGGGATTTGCATCTTTTAGCTGAGACAATCCATGTTACATCTTCCTTCTAGAAAAACAGCAGTCTAGAAAAAAAAGATTAATTTTTTCTCTGAATAAGCATGTCTATAAAATTTAGCTTTTCCTTAATCTGCAACAAACTCTGCACAGCACAGTCACAGCAGGCCCTGTTCATGGAAGCAGTGGGACCTTTGTTCCTGGGTTGAACTTGAAAGCTTAGTGGTAGGTTCAAAGCACTGATCTCCATTACTACTCTCTATGACCATGACCCCAGTTTTCTTGCTTTATTTAGAACAGTCCTTGGAATGGCATGCTCACCCTGCAGTTAGCTTATGGGTTTAGTTTAATTAGTTTGGTGGGAAAAAAATCATCAAATGGCACTGTTGTGTTTCTCTCCCAGCCTCTGTTCTTAAGAGCCTTCAGGAAATGGAAGTGAGACTTTATTAGTTACAGGACTGACTTACATCTGGGTGGCATTCAATAAGTCTTATAACATTGCCACAATTGTAACAAGTGTTGTACCATTGAGGAAGATGGCTAATGAGCAGTTCTGTGACACTGCTGGGCAAATCATCAGTAATCGGTTTCCTTTTAATGGAGGAAGGAGGCTTATGAACAGGGAAAATATGCTTTAGGAGAAAAAGAATTAAAAAGGCTGTACTAAAATGCTAAACAGCACTTAAGAGGCAGAAGAAAACATTTAGAACAGGATTTGTCTAATTAAAATTTCACTGAGGTTTAGAGATCAAATACAGTGCAAAGTTTGTCCTCACCCTATCTTTGTCATATTTGAGCTTGGACATGTACTCTGCAGTTTCCAGCATATTACACATCTTATTTCCAACTTAAGTGGAAGGGAGTGGCTCTTCTTTAGTTCTTTTGCTTTTTACCCCAAGCATACTTTATTAATTGTGCCAGAGTACATTGCAGACATTATAAATCTTACTGTGCACATGCCAGTGTCCTCTAAATTGATCTTATGGACATTTATGTTGGAATTTTGCCAACTCATTGATCTAGTTTCAATATCCAGAGCCCTGGAGCAGCTGTCAGCCACTGGACATGGGGAGCACTGCCCCACAGCACACCCCCTAGAGCCCCTAAGCCATCTCCAGAGTGGCTGGAACACAGAAATTCCCACCTGAGAGGAATTGGCCACAGAGGGCCAGAGCTTATAAAACCAAAGACATGTGGTATCCATGTTGTTGGTCCCTAATGTCTGGACATGTGGAAGCTGGACTTGCACAGGATTCTGGGTGGTAGCTATAATTCTCTCTTTTTCTCTATCTTTCTTTGCTTCTTCTCCTTATCTCCTTTCTTGATAGTTTGGGTAACTTACAGCTGGATTTTGCTGGGTCGTATAGGTTAGCATGTGTTAAGTCAACACTTTGTGGAATGCTGTATTTCGGTTGAATGTTGCCCTTTAAACTTTTGCCAAGTTCCATTATTTTCTAAAGTTTGCCAGTGAAAGTGTGTATTTGACCTCCTGAGAAAAGGTGTGCAGCATCTTCTCCCATGCACTCTCTCTCAGGGTACTGAAAGAACTGAAGGCCCTTTTAAAAAGTTCGGCTGCTGAATTTTTGAAGCCTTGCATAATTTTAAAGTAAAACCGCTTTGATGAGCTCGTAGCTTAGAGCCTGGTGTCTGTATCTTACCTTTCCTACCTTTGCATGGGCTCAGCAGTCATGGATGCTGGCTGTTAGCACACAAGATGGAACAGCTTTCTGGGCTCCATGGTTCACAGGTCTGCTCTCATCTAACCTGTGTGGTGGGAACACCATGAGACCGATATTAACACCATCTTGGCTTTACCACAGTGGTTAGTGATTTGATTCAAGAGACCATTTCTTGGCCCTGGGCATTTTACATTTATGTAACTGCATGATCATTAAATAGATGCCAGAAATATTTTCTCGCCTTCATTCCCTTGCTTTTTTTTCTTGTTTTCTTTTGTGAAGCAGTTTTGGTTGGCCACATGCTGAGTCTTTCACTCATTGCAGCATTTAGCAAGAATACTCTGGCAGATAGACTTGGCTTATGAATTCATTTTCATAATGTTCCAACATCCAGATCATGGCTTTTTCCCTGACAAGTGGGAGATTTAAAAAAAACAATAATAAAAATAAGGACATTATAACCCAGCAGGAATGATTTTGCAAAGTTACATCTTAATGCAAGATCTACATAATAGGAATCTTTTTAGGTCAGCATAATTGAGCTCTAGAGTTGGTCTGGGTTTTGTTTTTCTTCATGTTTGTTTTTTTAGTGTCTGCTTTGATTTGATGAACTATGCCAAGTGTGCTGTTTCAGAGATATCACAAAGAATCAGCAGATGCAGAAGGAGCACAACAGTGTCAAAATGGAGCAACAGGAATTTGTGTATGTGTGTTTTGTTTCAGTGCAATGACTCTCCAGGAAAAGAGTCAGATGTTCAAAGAAATCCCTGTGCATGATCAATTTTGTGTATAGACATTTTAAAAAGCTTGCTGTTGATATGTAGGGGAGATTAGAGCAATCATATTAGAAGAACTTGCAGTGCCCAGACTGGAGATGTTGCAAGCTTATATGATGCCCAGGAGAAAAAGACACTTATCCCCACAGTCAGCCTTCTAACATCAGAGACCCTAATTTTTCTGTTAGGGAATTAATTTTTTTTTTCAGTTTTTAAGGAGATTTGCAAAGGATTTTACTGATTCATAGGCTCATTCTCTTACTCAGCAAGTCACTAGAGACTTCCCCTCAAGCCCACAAAACATGGGAACCTACCAGCAAAAGCCACACCACTGGCTATTCCTGCCACAGCCCAAGCTCTGCCAAGCAGTACTTTTCTACTAGTCAGTGGATTAATTCCTCACTTTTCAGCAAACTAACTGCAAGCTGATGGAAGCAACAGAAAACTTGTCTCCTCTTCAGTGCTGCTGGCAGGATAAGCAGCTCAGGAATGTGTTTGCCAGGGAGATCATCATGCTGTCAGAAGGCATTAAAAGAGTCTAAGGAACTTCAGAGTCCAGTATGCAGGACAGCATGTGCACACAAAGTCATCACTTGTTTCTTGATGAGCTCACAGTTTCGAAGACACATTTTAGATGGAGCTGCTTGCAGAGTATCTTCTTGGTCTGTTAAAATCTCTTCCTCTTGAACTTGGCACATGCAAAACATGCGCTGAGGAGTCTGAATATGTATTTTTAAATTATTCATTGCATTATTCAAATCAAATGTTGTAGTCTGACATGTAACATCAGAATGTGTCAGGGAGTTTTTCGAAGGTATTTTTTCTGTTTATGGACTGCCTTGTACAAGTGGCCATAACTAACGAGTTATGATCTCTACTTTCACAGCCTCTTCTGGGGCTATTTTGCTGAAAATAGTAAAAAATACATTTTAAGAGATGATGGTTTTTAATATTTTCTGAAATAAGTATGTTCATGTTTGTTTTAAGTGCGATGAGGGGGTCTTAGATACAAGACACTGAAAAGTTCACTTAGTGGAATGGATGTTTCTCTAGCTTCCAATCAGGATAAATCCTGTTCTTCAGACCATGGAAAAATCCCATAAATGTTGACTGAGAGAAAAATATAGTGTATTTCTGCAAAATGTTGGAAGATATAAGGGCCTGAAAATTATCTTTACTATGGATACACACATTTTTTGCTAATGTTTTGTTAAATCAGTAATTTAAAGTATTTAGAAGTGGTTTAATTTCCTCCTTACTCATTCCCTAAAATATCTGAAATGAAATTAAAAATGGTCGAGACAGTTTTCTCTTAGCTGGTTCCAACGAACAGGCCTGTTCAGTCTGAGATTTGAAAGGCTTTCCGCCCATCTGTTTTCTTTTTTGGTCTTTGGCGTTTTACCCACTGAGATTAAGTGATAGAAGAGGTAACATCTGTACTCTTTCCAAACCTGGATTACACTCTATGGGAAATAAACATAGGAAATTTGGTGGAATGAAACTTTTATAAAAGGTTTGTAACAGAGGAAACTCTATGTGTACACAGTAAACACAGGGAAATCACTGCTTGTCCTCTGGGTTTTATGCTGGCATACAGTGAAAGGCTCAACAGAAAAAAGAGTGTGTTCTTGTTTATTCAAGATTATGCATTTTCCTAACAAAGTGCCGTTTCAGATAACCTGTAATACTGGTTTTCTGCTTTGTGGACTGAAAACAAAGAAAGGAAATTAGAGACAATAAGGGAAATTCCAAATTATAAAGTAATAACTGAAAGCAGTGTTACTGCTTTTCCTTTTGTAGCAACAAAGATGGCAGTCAAATGGCATATTCTTAAAGCAGAGCTTTTATACACACAGAGCTTCATTTATAGCACTCCAGCTTCTACTAAAATTAGGGACTCAGAAATGAGGCATGTAGCCTTCCTTTGAAACAAATTCCTATTACATGAATATTTAATGAAGCTTTCTAGACAGATGGAAGCAGAAAACAAAAGCTTGTCTTAGCTACACAAAATGTATCTGAGAATGAGAGTCACTGGGCTCTGTTCTAGAAATATAACAAAGAAGGTTCTGCCCACATTTCTGGAAAAAAAAGACAGAAAGCCCAAGCATTGAGCATACTGCTCCAGTGACAAAAAGGAAATTACCATTACTTAATATTAGGAATTATTGCTAGGAATAACCTGGAAGCAGGAGTTTCATCTTGCAAAAAACTCAACAGTCCCTACTATGGGCTTAATTATTTGATTCTGTTACACAATAGCATGAAACTTTTCTTGTTTTTTTTTTCAAGTGGTTGTAGGCGAAACTCACCCACTGTCTAAGACAGTTAATGGCAAAAGTGAATAATCTGAATAACCTGACTAATAGTCTGAATTGTGAAAAATTTGCATCTATTCTCTGCGGATTCAGAGAAAAAAAAAAAATCTGTGAGTAACCCAGACCTGCTTAGCCATGTCTTGTCACTAGACAATCTTTGCCCACCCTGAGAGCATGCCCTACACAGTCTTGGGCAAACCCAATGTATTTCTCTTGAAACTTTTGTCTAGGTAATTTGACCATTTTCTACCAGTTGAAGAAATTCTGAATAAAAAATTTCCCAAGAAACTATGTTTATGTTCAGGAATTATCTCTAGTCCAATATAGGGAAGAAATGAGCATGTGGTGGCACAAATCACACCTAACTAGCTCATGTGCTGCATTGATGAGATACGTATTTTGTCCTGTAGTGTTGTAGCTACTGAAAGTGAAAAAATAGTTGTATAAAAAAAGTTAAATATTTTAGGGGAAGCAGATGCAAAAGAGAAGTTGTTTAATAGATTGAATTGTTGAAATGATTTAAATGTTGAAATAGTTCTCTCAGCATCTTGGAAGATCTAGAAATTTTCTGTTTAAGATTGATTAAGCACATCAAACTCTGCTTTGTGCTCACCCTCATCCAACTGGGAAACATCTGGCTTTGAGCTATCAGAGATCATAGCTGTGCTAATAGAAGATTCTGAGAGCAGTGAAAATTATTTAACATTTGTCTTTATGAAGTACTTAAACTATCTTTTCTTAATGATGTTTCAGCTTCAAAAATTTACGAAGAAAGAAAGTTGAAATACATAAGAGGCAAGAAAGTTCAGCACACACATAGAAGGAGATTCTTTGAAATTCTTCAGCTACCAAGGACAATTTTTGCCATTAAACCATGAGCAAAAAGAAACTTTTTACAGCTAAAGACTAAAAAGCTTCTAAATGTTGTAAACTGCTGAGGCCATCTCAGACCAGTAACAAAGATTTGGCATCATGTAAGTCCAAGCTAGGACACAGTGAAATTGATCTTTGGAAATCTGCACACTCTTCAAGGTTTCACAAATCATTTTCTACTAACACTTTACCTGTGGTCTTTATAGACATTTTTTATTCATGCTTCAGCACAGTTGCTCTGTTATGATCCATCTTAGGACTAATACGAACTTACCGTTTGGTGCAAATGTTCTTTATATAAATTATGGAATGAAAAGCAGAGAAGTTTTATATCCTTTTATTGCTTAATGCTTAATAATATGGAACAGAGGTTTTATATTACATTTTGGAGATGCTGATATGAGGAAGAGGATAGGAACTCAAATAAACGCATCTTTAATGGTATGTTAATTTACAAAAGGACAAAGAATATCAGTGTTTGTTTCATTGACAAGTCTTTGTGAAATTGTTGAGAAAGTTTTCTGTTAAGCATACTCTCATCCTCTTTTCTCCTATGATGATACTGCATATTCTGTGTAAGCAAAGTTTCCTTTTTCCTTCATTACCACTTAAGTGCTTGAAATTATAACAATTCTTTAGGTAAAAAGTCAATATTTTGTCATAATTTCAAAATACTCTATAATCTACCATATTTTCAAATGCTTCTGCAGACATTTTCTCAACTTTAATCCTTGTTATCCTAGAACCACAGTAACCCTATAATCATTCAATGATTATAAAATAAGACATGGGATATTTGTGGATTATCATGGCATTCATCTGAGATGGCTTGAGTAATATGTTTTCACATGCTCTCACTACTTATTGCGACAGTTTTTGCCGCAGTTGTAGCAAAATGAAATTATTGATATTTGGGCTTTTTAAATTTTAAAAATTAATAACTGGATGAAGAGAGGTTACTTTTGCAAACCTGTCTGAACTGTTTTTGTGTGTTTCAATGATAAAACATAATTATAATTGTATGGTACGATTAAAATACAATGTACTTACAGATTGGCAAATCCATACTTATAGTACTATTTAAGTAATTCCACACAAAACTAATATTGCTAATAGTTTTAGTTACTCAGGAGTGTATACCATTTAAAGAAAAGACACTTGTGGCTGATTTTGCATGTCTCCTGCTTAGACTGAGAGAAGTGTTCCCAGAGAGAAATTTTACAGCTTTATTGTCTCAATGTAGGCCAGTATTTCTGTGCTTTAGGAGCGGCTTCAAAAAGAAACTGAATCAAATGTGGAGCACACAGGGAGTCTATAGAGGACCGCACAAAATATGCATAGGCAAGAGTCTAAGAAGGACATTAAAGGATGATGGTATGGTGTGCTTTATCTTTTATGTTTCTAACCATATGTACTTCAGGACTGAATTAACATATTTACACTGACATTTCTTTTATTATTGCTCCTAAACAGCCAGTTACAATATCTCTGATTATTGTTAGCACTCTGTTGTAGGCATATTATTAGTGAGATGGGGACTCAAACCCCTCATGCTTCTTCCCTTGAAATATGTGGTACCAAAAAACCTCTAAATTAAGATTTATTGTATCTATTTGATCCTTCCACCCAGGGGAATTTTCTATCAGACATATAAAAGAAGTTCTATTTGTTCTGCCTACTTTAGCTTTTTTTCTACTTTGTGGATAAAATGAAAGACATTCCCCTTAAAAGCAATTTTCTCAAATCCTCTACAAAAGTGAAAATCAGTGGGTTTAATGATTCCCTTGGCAACTGGCTCCTTAGGCAACAATGCAGCAATTATAAATAATATTAATATGTTCATCTGATTGCCTCTGATAACAAGTCATTTCAGAATCTCTCTTTTCTTTTTATAACATGGGGCACTGGTTGTTGAGGAAGAGGCAGAAATACTCGTGTGAGTATGTGTGTAAGAGAGAGAGAGAAGCAGAATTCATTTGCAAACTGAGCAACAATACATAACTGAAAAGAGAGGATCAGGAATTCATTTTTAGAGGTTTACTTATAGCGGTATTATGACCATCCTTGCCAAAATAGAATAAAAGCAAGGACCTAAAATTAATTAATTTTTTTTGTTATTCAGTAAATCACCCATATTAAAAACTTAATTGACTTACCATGATGTAAAATGAAAAAGTGTCATAATCAAGGTTTTTAAGTAATTTGAATACTTGCATTTCTGTGGCAGCCAGCATGGAATATTTTAAAAGACCTTGATCATTCATTAAGAGGGCAGTCAGAGATTTACACAAAAATTAAATAAAAATTAAAAAAAAAAAAGCAGAAGAAGAAGGATCCAGAGGAAGAAAGCTTGACATTCGTGTTCTTAAACCTGAAAATGTATCATGTTTGCTGTTAAAAAAAAGAAAAGGTGGAGATGGGAATAAGAGAACTTATGCAGAATATTTCTCTGTGTAACACCTGTGCATTTAAGAGGCCTTATCTGAAGTAGAACTAACCTGCTTTCATTCTTGCAATGTAGTTCAGTTTTTCTGGAATTATAGAACTTAAAATACACAGAAATCTCATTTGAAATAATGTTTTAATAATTACAGCTCACAGAATAAACATATTTCTGTAGAAAAAATATAATTTTACTTCACAAACAGTGCTTCTACTACTAGAGATGAAATGTTTGCCCACACATCCTCTTGAAACTGTGTATACATAAACACTTTCTTATAGAAATATTCCTGTGTAGATTGTTAGGGACAATTTTCTGTCATAAAAATAAGTAGTATTTAATTTTATTGGATACAAAGGTCATATGAAGAGATTTCATCCCTTTCCTAGAATTTTCATGGACTCAAACAGTAGCTGATTGATTGAATCTGATATATCAGTAATAGTTGTTCATCTAAATTAACTTCACTGTTGTTCCCCATGTTTTTTCTCATTCTTGACCTCAATAAACAATGATTTCATATGTTTTCTAGTTAATTGCCCAAAGTTATTTAGTACTTTCTAGCCAAGAATGGTATGCAACTGGATAATTATTTCCAATTAACAGTAAATCTATTATTACAGTAAAATTATTTTCACTTTAATTTTTCACTTAGTGTTTTACGTCATTTATTTTGTAATTTGCAATATCAGAAAGTACCAGATCAGGTACCTGAGAAAAGACCAAGAAAACTTGAAACAGTGTAAGTAAATTTGCATAAAGAACTCTTGAATAACACCCCCAAAGGCATACAGAATTGTGTTATATGCAGGTGACTTTTAAGTCACCTTGAGTGTAATAATTTATCTAAAACTTGCCTGATACCCTGGATTTATTTCTGTCAACTTAAAACAGAGATGATGTTCTGTAAAATAATGTAAACATTCCTAACTTCTCTTGAGCTGCAGATATTAATTAAAAAGAAAATAAATCTTGTACTAATTTTTTTCTAGGCATTACAGTGTTATTCAGACATCGGAAAGCAAATATAAAACTTTCATGAAGATAGGACTTGCAGATCTCTCTGAAGACAGTATTTTCAGTGCAGAGCACATGCATCAACAAAAAGCACTCAGGATCTGCTAAATTAGAGAACCATGCCACAGCACTGAGATTCATTTCACAGAAGTACTTCTCACAGTGTTATTCCACAACCACATAGAGTTGCATCTCTGCGTCAGCCCAGTGTCTCAACCATGAACCACGATGATTGCCTTCATCTTAAGCACAGATGCAGATGGATAGGTTTAATGTAATTTGCTAAAAATGGCTTAAGTGGGATTATCCAAAATGATTAAGGAGTGTCAGAAATGTAAAATCTACATTTTTTAGTGTCAAAGAACAAAACAACACAGATAAATGATAATCCAGGCTGAAATGATACAGGAAAGCTCAGATTCAAAACTCCCTGATCTAAATGAGAACTGTTTTACCAATGATTTTTGTTGCATCAGATTTGAAAAAGCAAAGGATTAAAGAAAACCAACAACATTTCTTCATCCCTGTTGCTGAATTCTTCTTTCTGATGCTCTTGTACATGGTGAAAATCAGTGATGATGGTATTTGTTTCGATGTTTGTATTTCAAGTACTGGATGTGAATATTTATTTACTTAAAACCCATCATATCTTTTCATTGCTCAAGGTGGTGGGGAGGGAAGAGAAGTCATTTTTGTTGGTCTTGATGCCAGTGGAAGGAACTGCAATTTCCCTGGGGAAATGACTAACTAGGTTCTGCAAAAGCTTTGATGGTTTTTTTAGTGTCAGTCAAAGAAAGATTTGAGATTTTCAAAAATGTATGAGATAAGATTTTTTTTTTTTTTTTGTAATGATTAATTACCACGTGTTTTTGCCAGTCATTGATTTCAGGAAATCGTCTCCCACCTCTCCACCTTCTCTATTTCCATATGCAAATGCTCATTACATTGTAAATTGTAAGTAGTTCTCACAGGTAGGTCTGCAGAGGCTTTTGCTGTAGTGCACAACTTTGATACAAAGGGCGGGTTTCAGGAAGAAAGCCTAAGCAACAAGGAAAATGAAATTTTCAGAGAAGAGCTGAAAATTAGTTAAAGAAATAAAAAAGGATATGCGCAGAAGTTGGAAGATTTATGACCTATAAATTAAGGAAAATGGATCAATTAAGCTTAGAAAAGTAAACAGCAGCATGGAAAATATGGAAATTCAGGGACAAACGTGCTTTTGCTAAGTATTTTGGGAAGCAACATCTGTGTCAAGGTGGATTCTGACATGGCAATGACATCTTAGAGTTACATGTGTGTGAGAAAGAGACGAACTACAGAAGAAGCAGAGGAAGGCTGCGATCGGTCAGGATTTTGGTGCTCAGACAAGGAAAGTAGTATTTGGTATTTTGTTAGCATCTCTGTAAAGAACATGAGAATTTGCACTTTCAAAAAATAAGTGGAATTATGGAGAAGATAACTGATGGAAATACCAATTTATCTTTCAGGCTAGAATCATTCCCAGAGAGATTACATCTAACCAGATTTTGAAAATACATAAATTATTTTTCCATACAAAGTTAATTGAATTCTAATTTAAGGAAGAAGACAACAATTTGGAATATTTTCAACCTAGCAAGCCCTCTGCTTGAGAAAGCATCATTATTCCACTTAGTGCTAGTGGCACTCATTACTTGCAAGGCACGGACAGCTGTTTGAGTCCAAATTTAAAAAGTAGAGAAAATGTATTTGGCAACTATAGTCCTGCCACAATTCATTTGTAGTTCTACTGCAGATAGATATAGGTAATATGGACATCATGAATATATTGTGTCTGAACAGTGCAGCAAAAATCCCATAAGCGCATTACTCACACCCCTTTGGTTAGGGTTGCTTTACTCAAAGGGATCAATCGGCTTCTGACACAAATTTCCTCATCTTCTCAAAAGATGAGGAAAACCTAGATCTGCACTGAGTGCTGTCTTGTAGGACAGATGTGTAAAGTAGTTATAAAGTCTTATTTGCACATAATAGCCCATATATAGAGGCTACTAACAAGAGCTGCCAGCAAATACTTGGATTAAATTTGACTGGTTCAGTGGTGCTAAGCCTCTAACAGTGCTCTCAATA
Organism: Pipra filicauda; assembly: GCF_003945595.2. Classification (NCBI taxonomy): domain Eukaryota; kingdom Metazoa; phylum Chordata; class Aves; order Passeriformes; family Pipridae; genus Pipra; species Pipra filicauda. Next base: position 4,055,032 of record NW_024104831.1, on the reverse strand, counting down.
GTAGATGCTGAACACACTGGAGCACCTTTACAAACTGCATCATGCTGTCAGCCCCAGAAGGCTGACAAATTTCCATAGAAAAAGTGTTTCTCGGTTTGGTAATATAAAGGCTTTGTGTTGGTTTTGTTTTTCTTTTTAAGCGTGTTCCACCATGATTAGTACATTTGAACACCATTGTTTTCCAGACAACTCCCTGATTGAATTGGGGACCATGTTAGTTCTCCCCATGACCCGTCAGAAATAAAGAATTTGTTTACTGTAAATTGCTCACCACTTACTTCTAGGCACCATCTGCCACACTTACGCACAAAGAGCTGCATTTCTAATAATAGTTCTTTTAACTTAAGGAAAGTAATAAAAGATATTTATGTACAAACATGGGATATAATTGCAATTTGAAATCTTCCTGCTTACTTTACCCTTACATATAAAGTTTTAGTGCCAATAAATTAACTTATTTTAGATTTCAAACTTTTATGTAACCGTTGAAGTTTTGCATCACCAAGGAAAGTAACAAATAGGGCAATAATTTTGTCCATAAACTTGGCTTAGCTTAACCTATCTGTATGTTTTGACTTCATCAGAAAATTAATGCCTTTTTACCAGTAATAGCCTTTTCTCATTACATATCTATGAGGTCCTGATTTAAGAAGAGGTAAAAAAGGACCTTGCTAGCACACCGTCCCTAAGATATTGGCATGCTGCCCTCAGGCTTGTCTCTACTGAGCCTTGTTTTATCCTTTTCTTCAAATCTGGTTTAAAGCTCTTTCAATGAGCCCTTCTAACTCCTGAGCAAAGATTGTTTTCTCCCTTTGAGGCAAGTTTGCATATAATTTTATTTATATTCTGCACTTTCACCATCTTTCTTAGCACTCTTCTAGATGTGTCTCTAGAAGTCTTTCTGTCTTTCTTTTAATCTTTAGGGTGTTCCTGTTCACCAACTACCTTTTCTAAATTTATTTCATGAGTCTTTTTATTCAACATTGTCCAGGACTATATTGTATAAGTGTATAACTCTTTTACTGGAAGTAATTTAATTCACTGGGTATGTGTCACGAAGGAAGTTTTTTTCTTCTTTCCTGTGTAATGGAACATTATTCAGCAAATCTTTCTGTATTTTAGTATTTTCATGGACTCGCTGCCTTTATCTCTTTATGTATTTTGCCGCTGTAGAACTATAAAAATGGGTTCTCACACAGATTATATGAACACTTTCTTCTTTGCAGAATTCTGTTTTTTAATTTCAAGTAATCAGAATGACTTAACTAAGATACTAGTATTAAAACGAGTTCTTATTCCACGTACTTGGTGTTTAATTATTTTCTTTGCTTTCAGAACAACGTTACAACACGTGTAAAGACCAAAAAATTTGTCAACCTTCACATAAAATGCATCTCAATATCTATCGTACCACCTGTTTTGAAAAACCTAGGAACCGTAAATGAAGGTAAACAAAATATGCTTCCCAGTTTTATTGTTATCTTCCAAGCTTTTTCTATATATTTTTCAAAGCATGTGTGGCAGTGCTCTCTGGGCTCATTACATGCTTGCAGCTTTCATTCCTATTTTCATCTCAAAATGATTGAGGACTGGTTAGGGTCCCTTATTGAGAAACTTATTTCTATATCTTAAATATCTTCCTCACAAAATATCTACTATGTTCTGTCTTTAAAAAATGATTACATTGTTTATAAGAGTCCTTTGGAAGTTGTCAGATACTACCTTACTGGTAATTTTATCTTGTAAAGACTGGAAAGGTATATTCTTCAATAGCATTGTTCCTGTAAATACAAGTAATGTTGGAAACACTGGTGAAAATTTCGAGGCACAGTCCTTTTAATCCCTTTTCAGTCTCCTATACTTGAGTTTTGACACCTCTTCATTAATTTTAAATCACCTATTTTCTTTTTTAACAAAAAATAGTAATAATATCAAATTATGAGATTATTTACATAACCAAAATTAATTTGGTAAAACTAGTTAAATGTGGCTACTATTGACTACTAAAGTCAAACTACTTCCTAAAAGGAATTTAAATATGGATTAAGTAGCCTTATAGTTTTGGCTTAGTATTAACTTTTATACTGCCTTATAAGAAACCCATCTTCCATATCAGAATTCTCATCTTTTTAAGGTATTACTATTGAAAATTAAAGTACATTTTTATTTATTTTTTTTCATGGTATGATTGTTAATTTATGTTTTTTCCTGATTCTGTTGCTAGGTTTGTTTTCTGTAGATAGTATGAGTGATATGAGAAGTCTTATCGTTTTATCTTTTATCTTTTAGTAAGGTAGCTGTATTGATGAGTGACAAACTAGAGAACATATTTTCAAAGCATTTGTTTTTGCATGACTGTAGTCTTAGTTTGAATATACATGGAAGACAAAAAGCAATCTATTTAACAGCAGTCAGTGAAGTTTTATGTGAAACTACATGTTCATATATGTTGGACAGTGTAATTCAACAATAAAAAATCAAACAAAGCAATTCAGAAGGATTCATATATACATAATTTTAATTATTTTTGTAACTGTCATACTGTATCCCTATGAAAATTTTTGAGGGAACAAATCCTGGGATACGTTTCTTCAGAATATTGACAGTACATCATTTCCTTCAGTGACAGAAAGTTCTGAAATATCAGGCTTATACTATACCCAGCATTGATGGAAATAGCAGGAAACCTGAGAAGTAATTACCAAATCAGCTGGTACAAATTATTCAGAGGAAAGAGGATAAACTGCCCTCCCTGAATATGTAACCACAACTCTACCAGGAAAAACAGATGAAACCATGAAGCCGGACACTGCATAACTTTTCCATTTTTGTTTTCCTATCAGTGTCTTATTATTGTGCTATGAAATGATCTACCTTGATTACTCGAGCTCTATCCTTTTCACCTTTAATGCCAAAAATCAGTGACATGGGTTTGCCCAAACTACAGGTCTGTCTAGCAACACACTGTGAAAAGAAAAAAAAAAATCTTTTCAGGTATGAATTTTGTAATTTTTTCCTTTTGTTGACTATCTCCCCCCTCTTCCATTAATAAGGAGCTGCCACTCTCCCTTCTCTACACCACTCATTATCATCCTGGCTGCCCTGTTGCTGTGATAGCTCAAGATTTCCTGAGAGCAATGGGATTTGTCTCAGCTCTCTGATCATGGCAGGGGGAGGAGTTGGTTTATACTTGCTGAAGTGCACTTGCTCCTAATCATTATGTCGGGTCCCTAAACTGTTTCTTCATAAATAGGAAGGAAAGACTCTGCAGAGTCCAATGTCCTTCCCAGGTGGCTTCAAATACTTTGTATTAAACACTGCAAGTTTGCAGGTTTCGGACTTGTCCCCACTGCCTTCAACCCCAGGCAGGCTTAATAGCAAAGCAAATATTAGTTTTGTAGATCTACAGGTATAAGTTTGGAAATCATAAGTTTGGAAGCAGAAGGTTACAAAAAGGGAAACAGAAAACACAATTCCAGCTGTCCAGTTGCTTAATTTCTCATGAATGTCTTCAGGGCTTGTCCCCCTGTATGCTTTTGCAGCTTCCTACCAACCTGGATTCCTGCTTCTTGTCCAAAGAAACAGGCAGAATTCATGAATTACATTTCACATCTACGCTGTCTTTCCAAGAAATGGATGTGCTTGTTGGCTCAGCCAGATCCACTGGGTGTTTATAGGTGACTTCCCAGATGTCCCATGCAGCTAGTCAGGCAGGTAGCTAACTGGTTTTGCCACCCTTTTTGTAGGGCTACTTGCACCCTCATTTTGCATATGGTATAGAGCATTGGTTATAAACAAATTTTATGACAATTTTGATTTCTTTTTTTTTTTCTAAGAGCTTCTTATAGAAATCTCTTGTGATGCTTCACTAATACAGATAGCAACTTTAGCAACAAACTGGTTTTCTGAGGCAGCATAACATGAGCTAATGCCATTGGTATTCCTTGTGTCCAATATGACAGTACTCATTCTTTTTAGTTTTCTGTTATAAGCAACCAAGATTTTCAGTTGTATTTTGTTATGCTGTTGACTTGATTTATTATTCACAAAGAACCTTTGAACAGAAACTGATGAGTGTATGAGCCAAAATACTGACTTGAGAGAAGTCCTTTGGCTGCAGTTTTACTGTCCTGTCTAAATCAGCAGGGAATATTGCAAGAATATTAAACTTCGTGTTTGAAAGTTAAATCTGACAAAACACACTTACCAAAACATACATTGCAAAATAAAATGAACCGTTTCTTTGATATTTTATGTTCTTTCTCTTCTGAGGTATAAAGAAATTCAAGCTGTTCATTTTGTCTTGTATTTTCACTTTTTATATCTTACAAATTTCATTTTTAGCTTTGAAAAAGAAGTCAGAAAAATATTAGGTCCAATGTAATTTCATTTTAATTTGGCTCAATATAATGCTTGCCAAAGGATGGTAGTTAGACTTGCTAAAAAAAGAATGCAACATGAAGAGGGGAAAATGGCCTTTTGAAAAAAAAACCTCAGACACAGTAGGAAAGCTGGAGACTTAGTCCTTATGAACAATCTTTTGTCTCCCAAGGTAAGACATTTAGTCTTTGTTATCCCAGTCTTTTACCAATAAGAAGAGATAATATGCTGCTGTATTTAGGAGCTTGTGAAATAAGTGCCTATGAACTCTTGGAGCGTGTTGTAATTAAACAATGTTCTTTTTTGCTGTTGACAGATGATAATTATACCATCTGAGAGAGACTGATGGCCTATTTACTGATTTCATTTGTATTATTTATGGGAATTTATGTTTACAATGTGCTTTTATAAAGAAAAAGTTATGATATCCAGAAATTTTGTTTCAAGATTGCAGAAACCACTATTAAAGCTTATCCATAAGCTTTTTTTTTTTTACCCATAAATCTCTAACCATGCAATTAGTGAAGTGGAAGCAAAGGGGTTTTGCTTCTTTTGGGCCTACCCGCTATTGCTCTCAAGAATTTGTCTCTCACCATTGGCACCTCTGGAGAGTGAGTATTGTACCTGTGGTAGGCAAATCAGCACTGGGGAGGTGCAGTCTCACAGTTAATGTGACTTGAGGATCAGCAAGGAATCCAGGCCTTTGAAGTCAGATCTTGCTTCAAGCCTGTCCTTTTATAAACTCAGAATAGAATTGTCTTCCTCATATGCTTTTTTCTATACCTACTTCTCACAGTAGGAGGTTTTAAATTGCCAAAGTTAAGCAGTTTAATAATTACTTTTGAAAAGTGAAAGTGCACATGGCTAGGCAATTTCATTTCCATTTTGAAAATAAGTTTTTCCTCTTGTTTCTGAAAAAGGTGGTGAAAATTATGATTGCTTATGAAATTAGTTTGTATAACTGGTTAGGTGTTTGATTATTTGAGCATCTGTCTTTAACAGCTGAGGTAGTTCTGTTGCCTTAAGCAGAAATCAGTGAGGTGAGAGCAGATAGTGGGAAAGAGGCAGAAATTGCTCTCAGGCTACTTGCCACACAAGAAGTCTAGTTGCAGAGTGCAGGAGTTGTACTAAAAAGGCAGATGTAATGGGAAAATCAGTGAGATCCACTTTAAAAATATATGTTTTTGCAAGTAGAAATAATTCCAGCTGCAAGTTGTTTGGTGTGAAATTCTTTTCCTTCTCTTAAATATAACACCATGATGGTAAAGAAAATCCCTGAAAAAGGAACTAGTTGGAACTTCAAAGAGAGTCCTATGGTTCTCTGTCTTGCAGTAGTTTTTATTGTGCCTTGCAGTATTCCCCTGCCCCCCGAATTGTAATAGACAGGTAAGATTGAATAAAAGATTTAAAATTCTCACCAGGAGAGGAAGAAAGTGATTTTCTGATATTTTAAAATGTTTTAAAATCAGTCACTTCATATTTTTTTTCTTTTCAGGCAACACTATTATTTTTTTGTTGTCTTGTCCTTTCCAATGCTTCCAGTGCAGGTCACACATCTGTTCTTGTTCTCATGTCCCATACCTGAAAAATAAAAGAGGGCAGGGAAATTGTGAAGATCAGTTAGGCAGCATCTCCTTATAAACTAAGCTCAGAGCTCTGTTGCTAATCTGGTTTCTGACAGTTACCATTGTTTGCCCTTGGCTAGGATTAGAATTTAGACATATGGATCAGGACTGTGGCATGGGAGGTTAAGGAAACATGTAAACTAGTAGTGTATTAGATCAAATGGGAGAATACTTTGCTCTGTCAAAGGGATGAAGTAAGAATCTAGCATAATTCTGTTGTTATTCCTAATAAAGAAATAAAACAAAAGTTAAAATAGATGATGGTCATAAGATCACAAACAGCCTTGGGGAGGGTGGAGTGGGAATGGATTCCAAAGGAACTGTTGTCCTCTTACAGGATTATTACTTTGTTCATAGAAAAAGGCAAGTTAAAAGTGTTTGTTTTACAGCTATGCAAAAGATGTTCCTTTCAGAAGAAATGAAGGACAACACCCCCATGACTGAAAGGACATGCCGTCTGCCAGCCCAGCATCTGCCTTCTGGCACAATCCCCAGGACCTTAACCTTCAGAAGCCAAAATATCTGAGAGAGATAAGGTCCTCACTTAGTAAGACAGCAAATGTATTTGAATTGTAACTTTAGTTTCCTTTTACTGGTCATATGATGTACCAACGCCGTACCAAGGGGAAGGACCAAGTTTCTCAAAATAAAGTAAATGAGGCATGAACAATATGTAAAATGTTCCACATCCTTTCTGTCCAAACCTGGGAATGTACCATGCTTTGTTACATAATGTGGCACATTTCTATCATTGTCTGGAAGAAAAATGGCTAAAATGTGTAAAATACAGAAGGAAAAAAATTAGTATCTTTCAAAAGTGCCACAAGAATAAATGGTTCAGCTGAAACTAACCTGGGAAAAGTTTGATGAAGTATCTTTGTCTTATATAAAGTAGTCGTATTTCTATTATTTGAATCCTATGCTAGATTGAAAGTCTATAATATGCAGTCATAAAAACTTTCTGTTTGTGGACCATAGAATCATTATAGAATCATCATAGAATATCCTGAGTGGATATCCCTTGTGGGAAGGAACCCACAAGGATCATCAAGTTCAACTCCTGGACCTGCACAGGGCAACCCAAAGGATCACACCGTGTGCCTTAGAGCGTTGTCCAAACACTTCTTGAACCTCAACAACCTTGGTGCTGTGACCACTTCTCTGGGGAGCCTGCTTCAGTGCCCAGCCATCCTCTAGGGGAAGAATCTTTTTCTAATATCCAACCTAAATGTCCCTTGACACAACTTCAGGCCATTCCCTTGGGTCCTGTCACTGGTCCCCACAGAGAAGAGATCAGTGTCTGTCCCCTGGCTTCCCCTTGTGAGGAATTTGTAGACTGCAATGAGGTCTCCCCTCAGTTTCCTTTTCTCCAGGTTGAACAAGCCATGTGACCTCAGCTGCTCCACATATGGCTTCCCATAGAGATAATTAATATAATTAATTCTGGTGCATATTTTTCCCCATATAGTATCACAATTTTTTTTTTAAATTTAGTATGCTAGCAATCTATGCATAGTGGAGAATTTTTTTAAAGAAAAAATAAGCTTGATCACAGGTATAGTTGAATTATGGCTACTAATGTGTCTTCATCCTATTATGCGCAACAAAGGAAAAAAGAAGCAGTCATTAACCAGAAGGATACGTGTTAAGCAGAAACAAACCTTTTTATTGTCCTGTGAAGCAGATTGGAATTGATTGGATAATAGATATTAGGCAGGTGGGAAGTGTATCATTACCTAAAATGCAATTTCATAAGTGTCAAACAGACACAGCTATCCTGCATAGATAGTTCACAGATTGTTCTGAAATGAGTGTTGACCTACCAGCCTAATATATCTCCCAAGTAACAAAGTTCTCACACAATCATCTCTCTTGCAAATGCTTCCAGCCTGTAACAAATAGCAGAAAAAATGAGATAAACTACTAATGACTGCAAAACCATGATAACCCATAATACGAAGTTCCTTAGAATTAGTAATGGAGCTCTTTTTTGTTTTTTTTTGGTTTTTGGGTTGTTTTTTTTTCAGTCAAAAGGATTATGAAGAGCAGAAACCCTCACCAACCACAAGATCTCTAAAAGCAGTAGAGTACATTTGCAGGTAAATCATTCTGGGACAAAGGGACAGCTAAATAATGCTGATAAAACACAGAACTTCTTTAACAGATATTAAGAAAACTACATTTATGAAGATTAATTGAAGACAAAAAAAATCTCTGGGACCCTATTGTTTTTCACATGCAAAACACCTGAATTTTACATCTTTAAATTGATTTAAAGAATGGGGACAGAGGTTGCATTGCTATACCCTTATAATTGTTGTTTTAAATAGCCTGCAATTATAAGGAAAAAAATCTCAGTTTCTGATGGAGTTGACTTATTGGTAAATGTTGGTGGGTTTTGTTTGTTTGGGTTTTTTTCCTGCTATTTATCTTTCATAGACTTACACAGCCTCATCACCCGCAGAGCGGAGGACTAGCATGAATCCTCTGGGTCGCATTAGAGATCCTGGACTGATGCAGAATGGGCATTTAGTGAAGTCTGAAGTCCAAAATGTTTATCATATATCAAGAAAACAATATCATACGTAAGTTATTTATTTGTTCATTTGTAAGGCTGCTCTGGAACAGTTAAATGCCATCTTTAGACTGGAAGATGCAAATTGCAGTGTTTGCATGATTGAGTTCTTTAAAAAGATTGTATGTGACAGGCTTTCTGCTCAAGTATCAATCTTGCCACAAATTTCTTTGATGGGGTTGTCTCTAAGGCTCTGAGACTTAGCCTCAGAAAGACAAAGAGCTAGTCAAACAGCTAAAGCTGTCCAGATGGCTTCTTCTTTATTGATGACCCATCTCTTGTCACACAATTTCTCTGCTGCTTTTGGGGGAAAAAAGGTCAGAAATCCCTGTTTTGTTTCCTGTATGATTGTCCCTTAGTACTTTTTTTCATTATTCTGTAAATGAACATCAAAGAGAGAATCTGAAAGACATATATAACAGAAGACTTGTCTCCACAGATGCAGGGGCAGTAGGGAGGGTAGTGCAAGCATCATGCCCAAATAATGATAAAGACTGTGATTTCCAAAAGCACTGAAGTGAAGGAAGAGCCTATGTGTTATCTGCAGATGTTTTACAATTGATTTTATGTTAATCGACATCCATGATAACTGTTTTCTAAACCACTTTCAAAATTATACAAATCTCCTTACTACCCCAAGCACTGCTAGTATTTAAATATTTGCCTGATGTTTTTTCTGTCCTTTTGGCCTCTCAGCGTTTTCTACATCTCTGTTAATGGGGCCTGCCTTTCAGAGAATATGACAGTATTGAAAACCAGCGTTCAGCACAGCAGTTCACTAGCAGGAAATGCTAATGGGAGTGGTCAGTCATTTTGGCTTCTTTAGTATAAATCAAATTAATTTCAGCCTAGTGCTGGCCATGGCCCCTTCAACAGGGTCAGCCAAAATGTCTGTGTTAGACATAAACTTCACCACTCAGTCAGTGAGATCTAATAAGGTTTTTTAACCTAAACAGGGACATGTCCTCCAAAACATTTTTTTTCTTCCTCAATGCTACTGCAAGTATTTCTGCTTTAGCATGGATAATTCTGCTCCCTCTTTTTCTATAGTGGCAACTGAATTTCTGCAGTTCTGCTTTGGCATTGGAAATGTTATGATTGTTCCTGTACAGACCAGTAACATTCTCACTTTGAACTACAGGATTTATGGAAGCGTAGAAAGCATGCAGCTAGAGATATCTACAAAAGCATGGGGCTTTTTCTTTCTGGAATTTTCAGAAAAAAGCCTCTGATATTCAAGAGGTTTAATTCTTTTTTTGTTAGGAATACATGTCTATAGAAATGCTGATATTGTTATGTGCTACCAATGTAAAACTCCTAGCATAGTAAAATGTAAAAAATGTCTTTTTGTAAAAATTGAGTATACAAAAATGTTTTTCTGACTCATGCTTAATTTTTGCAATGCTCTTGAAACAGTTAATGAATTATTCCACCTCAAAATATTTTCACATATTCCTATCCCTAAACATGGATTTAAGTGTTCCATAATATATCTGTGGTTCATTAATAAAAATACATCCCTTTACTATAAATGAATATGTCCTTAAGAAGCTTCATAGGGAAACATATTTTATAATTTTTAATATATTTTTTCCTAATAGTTATCATGTATTTCATGCAACCATCTTCTACTTTGTCAGCTTGGAGCAAGATAGCAACTCCTCTGATATTCAGGAACTGCTATTGTACCAACAGCCTGAGCACCTTTGCATTTATTATCTTTTTTGCAGTGGAATAATAATAATAATGGAAGAAGGGAAAGGATGGGAAAAGAGCAGGTCCATGTCATTTCTTTCTTAAATTCAAGTATATGCTGCTCTCTTGTGGATATTCTACGGTAGTTACAAGCACTACATAAAGGTGTCCTTGCCTTTCTAACTGTTTCATTTTGTTCCATTGAATACTGCTAAGACAGATTTAGTGCATATGATGTAGCAGGTTTTTTTTTCAAATTATACTACATAAATACCAATTTGCCTACTAATGTACTGTTGTTTGGTATTTTTCATTCATAGTCATCCTCCATTGTTGACATAGCTGTGCTTGCTGCTTTTGGAATTAAATTTGTGCTGTTTTGTAAAAAAACATACATTTGCTAATACTGGAAAACTGCCTCTTCTACTCTTTAGGTGACACTAAAATATACCTGTAGTTTTTTCTGGTTCACTCTTTCAATTAGCCTCAGTAAGAAAATAAGTGGTTTAAAGAAGGGAACAAAAACTTGGGTATCTGTTTGCATGATGTTTGTGTCTGTGGGATGTGTCGTCCAAATTATGGACTCTAAAATCTACTATTATGTGTTATGAAACTGAGTGCTGAGTGAAATTTTTAGAATAATTTTTCAAAGTGTGTCAATGTCCAGCCAAAGAAAGGAGGTGATACAGTCACAGAGCCATCCTCTCTGAGGCCCTAGGAAGCAAAGAGCTCCACAAGCAGGAGAACTTTGGTGCCTGGTGTCCTGAGGATGTCTTTGGGGTGAGATTTTCTGCTTTCCAATGAATATATCTGAATACATGTGTGTTTGAGTTTACATGGCAGTTGCTGTGTCATAAAGAGCATCTCTCTACCTTGACATCCATTTTCATTACAAGACAGAAGCATTTGAGGCTGTTGCCCTTCTGTCAGATGTGATCAAAAATGTTATTTACTACTGAGTGATAGGGTGGTAGACCAATTTATTACCTATTTATCTGGAAAACATAAGATAATAGTAATAACAATAAGCCTCATTTGTGCCTGAACATATCCTACATTCTTACATGTTATGCAGCATATTTTATCCAGTAGAATCCTAAAGAAATACACAGACTAAGTGTCCCCCCCTTCTGGCTCACCCTTAGAATTTCTACTGCAAACCCAATAGTTTGTTTCTGGAAAGTCTGGTTGAGTTCACTGATATAACACACACCCAGCAAAATGCTCTACTACAAAGAAACACTTCATTCCCTGATATAAATACTTCCTGCCACCTCTGCTGAGAGAAAAAAAAAATTCTCCTTAGTGCAAGTACTTATTCCTGTAAGCAGCAAGGATCTTTGAAGATATGTTAGAGTACCACCATTGTTAAAATCACACAGGCAATTTCAAGAACACTGAAGTAAGCCCTGTTCAGAAAGTCGAGGTAGGGTTTAGACATTCGGTCCGCTCTAACCCTTGGAGGAGCACCACCTATGTTCAAAGGGGGGTAAGAAAGGTCCTGGAGGTATCTTAGTGCAAACTGGGCTTCCATGAGGCAATGGCTAACGCACTATAAACACAGCCTCTGGCTCCCTGCACACCAGCTTCTCTGTGTAGCCAAGCCTTGTAATCTCTTGCTTGCAGACAGGATATTCTCCAGTGAAAAGAGGGAGTCCAAAGAATCAAGTCATAATCAGTGTGCTTTTGTGACTCCTGTGAAAAAGAATGAGAGTTACAAAGGAAAAGCAAGTAGATTTTGAGTGTACAATATTTCAGAGGAGATTGGGAGAGGGTGTTTTTATGATATTCTATTATGTCTCCTCTTTAGAGAGAGGCTAAACCAGTGCCAAAGGAATAGTTTTCCAATGTGCTATTTGTTCACAGGATGGATAGGGGCTGACAAGCTGACCATCAGAACAGTTTCTTTGTCCTTGGAGCTCCAGGTGGTTTAACAGTGCTGACAAGCTACGTGTTTTTACCAAAATGACTGTTCATTCCTTTTTAGATGACTTTTCAGCCCTTTCCAGCTTATTTTTCAAGGACTTTTAAAGGCAAAAAAATAAAGCAGGGTATAATAGGAGGGTGGTGGGGAGGTAAGGGTAAGGTAATACGGGGTGTACACATTATGGGGAGAGGGTCTCTCTTGCCTTATTCAGAAACACATTCACCCAGAGAAAACTGAGAGATAGAAGTATCAGTGTTCGTGCCACATAAATAAGAATCATGGCATAATCATGGCTATAAACAGAATTACTATCAGCAAGATTGACATGACTGTATTACATTCCATGCATTTTCTGAAAGTATATTTAAGGATTTAAAGTGCAGTATTAAAATTATTCTCAAGAGCCTTAGAAGACTTTTTTAATATAACACTTTTTTATTGATTTTAATAAAATATTTAAAAGTTCAGCCCTTTAGGATAGGTAAACATAATATGGTAATTACCTACTGTAGACAGCATATAATGTTGTTGGTATTCATGATTATAATCTGGTTTAGTCCATGTAGATTAGAACAGAATAAAAGAACAGATTGATTTATTGCTTATAAAAAATGAGTTATTTTTGCTTACTACTTTTTCTGATTTTGACCAGCTTATAGGGATAAATATAAATTTGGGGCTGAAAAGAGAGGACTAATGACTTCCTTCAAGCTGTTCCTAATGCAGCTGGCTCCTCAGTGCCAGGGTCTGCAGCTGAGTCACAGTCAGCATGTTGACCACCAAGAGCGACTTCCAGGCTTGCAAGCTATCTTAGCACCTCTGTAATCTCTCTGCAATATTTGTAAGGATACATTTAGTTTTTATTATGTATCTTTTTCTAATTATAGATGAATTCTTCACACCTTTTGATATAATCAGTCAAAGTATTCAACTACTTAGCAAGTGGAGACAATTTTGCCCAGAAAGGGATAGAAATAGGGAAAAGTGACTGCATATATTCTCTGTTACCTACCTGCGGGTGGAAAAAATGCTGACTTCTATATGCAGTAGTTACTTTGTTAGCTTTTCAGGCAAGAACTGGGGAAGAGAGTTGCCTTATGTTGCACAAATTGGGCTAGAGACCTCGAATCCATTGACTCTCAGAACTACGTTGACTTGGTTGAGGTCTGAGGACCATTGGGATAAATGGCACTGGCATCCTGAATTTCTGATGAAACTACACTGGCAGTTCATCCAAAGAGGGCCAAATGTCCACATCCAGTGCATAATGGGGTAATTATATTTTATTTGCATCATTCCTAGCACCCAAAAGATGGATGTGATATTTGATGGAAACTAGCATGTTTTGAAAGGTTTCACCATTATTTGTTTAGCAAGTGGTTGTGTCTAATCTTCTTTCCTGCACAGCTTGTCCTCATCACTGAGCTTCTTCAGGGAATAAGAAAGTTGCTCCCTTCTTAGGAATGGTCTCTTTGCCTTTAAAAGTCTGTTTCCCTAAAATACTTAAAAAAATTAATTAACTTCTGGTCCTTATTCCTTTCTTCCATTTATTTACAGAAACTGCTCATTGGTGCATATGATTGCACTTGCTCTTCATCAGCAGCGTAAACTTTGCATCATCTCATCAGAAAATTGCATTGTATTGTTTCCTTCTGTCTTATCACTTTACTTTCATCTTATTTTAAAAGCTTATTCATAGCACTGAAGCCTTTCCTCAAAGTTGTTGGGTGTTTGCTAAACTTTAATCACGTGTCACAATTCAGCTGCAGATGCTGGCACTGAGAGAGGGAACTGCACACACAGCTGCATGAGTAAGAGCTCGAAGGAGGTCTTTAGTCCCCTCTGCTCGGTCCTGAATTTATATCTATGTCTGATATCAGAAAGGAGATCTGCATGCTGTGGATTTACTGTCCATGTTTCTAGGGGTGCTAAATCAGCAAAAAGGAGCACAAAGGGCCTGGCAGTGGCAACAGTGACAGCTAGAGCAAGGAAAAACATTGGCAGAGCAGAGATTTGCCAGCTGTACTGCAGTGGATAGTGCAACGCTGTATTCAAAGAGGTGCAGATGAGAGCAGGAACAGGAAAAGGAAATGTTGGTCTCTGATGGGACCCTCCCAGTGCAGTAATCCGTGTCTCTAAATTTCCGCATTGCCTTGATTTTATTTCTGCATCTGCTACAAAGACAGCGTCGCGGGAGAAGTCACAGGCCGTGCATCTCCAAAATGTGACCGCACCCGGATTTTGGGCAGAAATTCCGACCCGCCTCCCGCGCTGCGCGGTGGCACCGAGCGGGCGGAGAGAGAGAGACCGAGCGGGCGGAGAGAGACCGAGCGGGCGGAGGGACCGAGCGGGCGGAGGGCGGTGCCCGCGGGCAGAGCGGCGCGGCCGCAGCGCCGCCTGGTGGCCCCGGGACGAACTGCGCCAGGCCGGGGCTGCCGGGACCCCCGGCTCGGGACCGCCCGCCCCGTGCGGAGGCAGCGACCGCCAGCGCTGCCGGTGCTTTGCTGTGAGGCACCGACACACACGACAAGAAACTGACAGTATTTTAAAACTTACAGGATTTGCCGAGTGTCGCGTTCTGTTTGATTTTGGCAACTGTCTCGCGGTGAAATAACTCCCTGATACCGCTTCCTCTCCGCGGTTACCATTGTAGGATTGTCATCTTACCGTAGCAGAGGGATTTCCTGTGTCAGTAAGGGGAGAATTCCCTGGAGTTTCAGACAAAGGCACTATCCTGCTCTTGACAGATCCACAGCTTGCCATTGATGCTGAAGTGCAGAGTTGTAAGAACTCTGGTATTGTGATTAGCTGGGGGGTATAGATCAGATTAGAGGTGTCCTATGCCAGGGAAACAATTAATATGTCGTTTTATCCCATGCAAAATATTTATCACCTAGAGCTGGTGATCGATATAGCGATAGGATTTTTCATATACAGCCAAGGTGTTTTCATAACAAAAGACTCAATTTTTTCAGGTAATGAAGACTTCCAATAACCAAATATGAAATATTAACATTACTCCTGTGTTTATTTCCATTTTAATTTTCTACCTTTTTCATTCTCAAAACATGCAAGCTCACACTGGCAGGAGTGTCATGAGCTTTGTCTCTGCATTTTATTACCTACTGCCAAATACTCTTCTCTCCTCCTATTTAAGTCCAGTGCATATTTCAGCATCAGTGCTGCTAGGCATAACCAGCTTGTCAAAGTTTATTTTAGAAGCTATTTACTGTAATTTGTGAGGGAGATTGGCGACTCTTTGGTTGCTCCACAGCTGCTTTGCAGTCAATCAAAAGTAGAGAAGTAATTTAATTCCAGTGTCCTCTCCAGAGAAAATCTTTGAAAGGATAATAATGAAGTAGGAACATGATGGACACAGAAAAAAGCTGAACACAGGACAGATGCCTCATTTGTGTAGTTCCCATCCAAAAAGTGTGCCTTGCTCATTATTCATGTGTTCAGTGCAGGAGCTTTCATACCCATCTGTTACTGAGGAATGAGCTGGAAATAGCTGTTGTGCTGTTGCAGGAACAGTGTCATGAAGAAAGAGTAACAAAACCTCTGATAATAGTGTTAATAATTGTAGACTCCAAATGTAAAGATAGGGCAGGACTTGGTTTTATAAGCAAGGTATCAAAGTTATTCTTCTGTATGTGTTTCTCTGTTGCAGGCCCACCATTAACATTTCTAGGTTTAACCTCTGGTAAAGGGAGGTTTAACATGCCTAGACTGAGAAAAATCAACCTTCCCAGGACACTGACCATCTCACATCTCACCACATGTTCCAAGGGAGGTATCTCCTTTTTCTTCACTTTAACTTGATACATGTGAGGCTTTTGAATGTGTCCACCTTAGTTGTCATGAGGTTTCACTCTGAGTTGTTCTGTGTTTAGCACTGAGAATAAAAAGAGATGTCACTTTTCTTAGTAGTGATTGCATTTTAATTTCTGAGAGAGAGATTATTTTGTAAGAAAAGAGAAAGATGACTGTAAACACAAGCAGAGCTCTTTACTGATAGTATCAAACTTAAACATTAATAATGATCTTTCTCTCACTTCAACAAATAACTAGGTGCTTATTCAAAAGGTGGAGCTACTTTTTTCAGCCCCCTCAAAAATGCAAGGCAGAGTACCAGACACCTGACTATCTTCTGGGGACTCCTTCATGTTGTATGATTTCTGTTTTTCTGCAAGAGTGAAAATGTGGCTGCTACAGTTAAGTCTTTAAATGGAGAAGTCTTTGAAAATGTCTTGTCATCCACATATGCAAGTTCAGGCCTTACATACTCAAAAATCTTCTGATGTCTTGGGCTCAGAAGTGTATCTTGGCTCAGTGGTACCTTGCTCAAATATCTGATATCTCATGTGCAGTTTCTTGTATATCCATTTATCATTTATTAATGGTATCATTAGTATGGTTTCCAGAGCTATTACCCTAGCAATGGATGTTGGATATACACAGACTAAAACAGCCTACATATGTATAAAGGTTTTTGATACAACACTTTGTTCTTCCTCCCTGGTCTTGTACCAAGACATTGTAACACACTAGTAGTTCAAGTGTCTTAGCGCACTTACACACACACACACACATATATATACACACATGTAGTTATATATATGCAAACAGATTGGTTTTAAACTATCAGTAAATTTTCCAGAAGCCCAAAGTCTGTAATAATTAGCACTTAGAAAATTTTGTGAAGATTTTCATCAACATCATTCATGTTTTGACATGCAAAGACTAATGTTTATACAAAAAGTCTGCTAAAGGTTCATTGCTTTCATTTGCACCTCTGTTTGATTAATCTTTTTTCTTGGTCCATCACTTTTTTTCCCCATCAGTAAGGGGTTTTTGCTGTTAATCTAACATCTTTGAAGTCTCTCTTTGATTCAAGGAAATGAAAGTTGGATGGTAATGTTTGAAAAGGTGCTATTCCTGTTAAATAATGAAGTCATTCTGGCTCAGTTTGTTCACTGGTAGGTTTCCATTTGGCTAATTGGTCTGATGACATGTAAAAGTCTTTAGAAGACATCACAAAAGTGACAGAAGAAACATGTCCCCAATTTGTTTTAGTGTTCTGGTAAACTTTTCTGAAGTTTTTTCCTTTCTTCTTTTTAGAGCTGTAAACACCAGAAGGAGACTTTATTAAATTGCTTTTACCTCAGACTACATACTACTTTCCATTAAAGTAATGGAAAAGGGAAAAATGTTTGAAACTGTTGCATCTTTGTTCTTTTTCTAAGGCAAGAACATTGAGAGTCCACACAATGGCATTTTAATAACTGATCTTATTACCTTCACAGCAGTAGAAAAAACCAGTTTGGGTTTACCAAATTGGTTAAAAGGAAACGAAACAATTCCATACAATATATCCTTGAAAAAGCACATAACATAAATATGTTATTTTCAAAATGTCAAGCAGTTCTATAGAACATATATATGAAGTCTAAGAAGATATTCACAGACTCTCTCTATTTTGCAGAATCTCAAGTGCTACAGCAACCCCCGATAGCATAGCTGCATTTCCCTGAGTAATTAAGTCAATAACAGCATCCTTTGGTGCCCTTGTGGTTCATATCTGTGCTAATGATGACCCATAACTAGTCTGTCTTCTTCTTCAGAACTGAGAACAAGCACATCTTGCATCAGTAGAGCTGCATTTCTCCTTTGCCTGTCCTTTAACCATCACCAAAACACACCTTTGTGCCCAGAGAGGCTGTGTGCATACTGCCTTTTGAGGACTGTGCTGTGCCTCCACGTACACATTGCCTGGGAGATTCCCGACTGCCACAGGGTGAGCCATCCTTGATATTCAGCCCAAGACCTCTTCACTTAAGAGGCAGTGTGTGAATGTGTGTTGTACACAGCTGGGGTAACTTCTACGTAAAAGCGAAAAGGAGAACAAACATATTCTCACTGTATGTATATTCCAAGGAGGTCATGTTTCACTTCTTTTTAAAATTTTAAATCTTTTAAGAATTATAATCAATAGTGTTTTGAATTCAAACATATCAGTTCCTCTATGACCTTGATTTTTTTTCTATTTCTCCCCTGGTAGTTGAAATAAATACTTCTTTTTTTGCCTTCTAAATTAAACAGTTGTCAAGATACCATGATATTCCCTATGGATTCTGCATTGTAATCACAACTGATGAATCTGAAATTCTGTGGTATTGCCTTTGATAAGAGGTGGTTGTACTTTTCCACACCAGCTCGCCCATGAGTACTCTCATCTCTTCCTTTTTTATTGTTTCTTGAACAATTGTTGATGTTGGACAAGAAAAACATCAAACTTGAGACCCCTCTGTACCTGGCTGTCTGTTCTTGCTGCTGCTACATGATCTCATAATGCTGTTGCAGCTCTCTGTTCTTCATATTACAGTACTCATTGGAACTGCAGTTTCTAATGCAAGAAGATCAAAACAGATACTGTGAACAAGTTGATTTTGTTTTGCTTCATTTCACATATTACCTATCAATTGATCTGAATCATTTAAGGTCCTCCCAATCTGGCATTGCTTTGGTAAATTCTGTTGTTTTATCAGGTAAGCAAACATGTCTTTTTGAAACTTTTATTTATGAAACAGAAGAAATCTACAATAATTAGGGAGTTTGACGCTAGAAAGTTTTGTAAAGTTTGTATGTTTATCTGAGTGTCTTGTCTGCTAGTTTGGTGATTCAGGCTGAACAGTGAGTTCTTTTCATCCTCAATTCAGTGAAGCTGGCATCCTTTCCATCCTTTGAATCATTATATTACATGCCTCCAGAATAGGTGTATTGCTATTCTGGCCCTCTACTGTGCAAATAAGCAAAGCAGCTTTCCCCTAATTTTTTACCCTTTTCCAATCAACATGCTCGCTTATAAATTGTTACACTGTGGTGGTTGTGGTTAAATTTTCATAGGCTTATGCTTCATATCACTGTATACATATACAGAACTTGGTGCTCAAGTGTTGTGTCTTGGCCCTGTTCTCACTAGACCACAGGGAAATTATGGAGAATCTAAACAGAATGGATTTTACCTAAAGGTGCTTTGCCTGGGAGTCCAATGCATGAGAATCTTGTGCGTTAAAGAGGGTTTTGGGAAGCCATGGAGGCCCTGGTTATAGGTGGTACAGGGGTGAAACCAATTCTGGTAATTGAACTATTCATCTTGCAACACTGTTGTGATTTTCTTTGCAGAAGACACAGAAACATGATTCTGAGTGTTTGTTTGCTACTGAAAGATCATTAAATAGATATTTGTTTTGCCAGAGAATTCATCCAGGTGTAGCTGCATCACCAAAGTCTACAGAAAATTTGCATCACCCTCATAGATGAAGATAAGGGCCTACAACTGAAAAATTAACATGTTGGTTGAATTTGTTAGCATACTTATTTGTTAGTATCAGCTTCCACATCCCAGAAGTCTCACATATGTTTACTATAAAACCAGTGTACAGTGTGTGAAATAGACTGCTCTAATTACAATCTAGACAATGCGAGGAAAGTGAAGCTAATTCAAGTCATCTCTATTAAGTCATCCAAAACATGGCATTACATGGCATGAAATCAAATTACTTGGATGCAGACTGGTGACAAGGGAAATATTATGTGGCGAGATCATGCCTTTTTTCCCCTTCTTTCAGCCAACAAATTAGAAGCTCATTTGAAAAGTCAGCTTAATTTGATATACTGCTGTGGTGATGACAACTTGGATGGCATTTTGCTCTCAGAAAGCAAACCTTTTAAAAGAAAAGCCCAAAATCTTCAGTGATGGTATGTAGTATTTTTGTAGTCTTATAGATTTTGGTCCCTAAGAATCTGAAGGTGGTAAGTTAATACATCTGGGCTGTGCTTTCACTGTATTTTAGGTCCATTTTACAATGTGAAAAAATGTGCTTCTATTAGACAAGCATACAAAAAAAGTTGACATCTTTGGTCAATTGTAAATCTAGCAATCGTTTATATGCAGGATATACCAAATGCAGAAAAGCTGAAAGAAAAAAGTCTTTACTGAGACACTTGTTGGCTTTCAAAATACTGAAAAGTTGCTGACAAATTTATTTTATTTTTTACTTTTTGCTTGAATATTTTTTCCCCTCAGACATTACTAGCTGTAGTTAAGAGGGGCTTATTTCACTTGTCTGTGAACTAATTAATAAGTTTTATATGATAATTTTTAATATTGAGATCCCAGCCTGGCCTACTAGGTGTGAGAAATAATGATATTGTCCATATTCATGCCCTCAGGTATTAGAACCTATAAAACAAAACATCTTTCCATTATTTGTTAATCCCATCAAGATTTCTATGAATCCTAACCCATTACCTGACTCGGTGTCCGAAGAAAACAGAGTAAAGCATGGAAGCAAAAGTGTATATGTTTTACAATACTATCAGTTATATAATCGTGTGATATTTTTTTCTCACTGGGTCCAATCTTCATTCACTTCAGATAGTCAACTCTTACAATTAATTTCTCTGCACCTTCTTCTCAAGTTTCATCCCTATCTTCCTCCCAAATTCATCTTTCTTCGTCTCTATAAATCCCTTAATCTTCTTAGTGTGCCATACCAGGAGTATGTATCTTGTGGGAGTTCAGTTTCCAGTATTTGAAGATGTTTCTATGGGACAAGGGGGAAATTATGGGTTTTAAAAGATTTGTAATTTCTCCTGATTTGAATGATTTTAAAGAAAGGCTAGGTTTGACTTTACAGTCAGCTCCTCCTTGCAGTTCCCCTGTTTTGAGTTCTCCCCCAAACAGGAGAAAAAGTAAGGTTTCTAACCAAAGGATTGTCTGGCATTTTTTTTAATAAGAAAGTTATCATAGAGTACCCAATTTTAGCTGAAGCTTTAATGTGGGTGGATGGCAGGATTACGAAGCCTGGCAAGAACAGCTTTAGAAACGGGTCTATTACAGTGCCAGCCTTCCCAGGACCGAGCGAACTTGCGTTTTTTATTGTACAGGTTCTCCCTGAGTTGTGTAATTTCCCTGACCCACGCAGCCCCATTCGGAACCATGCTGTCTCCCCTTCCCAATCGCGGAGTCCGCCTCTGCATAAGCAGGATAGGCTGTCTCACCCACCTCTCCCCAGTCCCTGGTTTTGTTACTGGAACACGGTCCTCCTGTATCCTCCATTGGTCAGTAGAGCCCTCAAGCCACTCCCTTTTCCCTGGACCTTGACCCAATCACGTTCCTTCTTCTTGCCCTCCCCTCGAGCCCATATAAGCCACGGGAGTTTCTAAATAAAGGCCTTTTCGCCTTGGAACTCAGAGAGGAAACTTGGTCGCTCTCTCCCTGCCAAAAAGGGGACTGAACGACTGAGTTCTTCTCCGGGAAACCTCTAGCAGAGAGTCCACAATCAAGATCTGTTACTTTAAAACAATATTTAATTGCATAAAGATCAATGAAGGTATAAGTAATTGAAACAAGTTGTGATAATGGTAAATATTGCAGAATTGTCACCCTAGACCACCTGGCCTATCCACAGCACAGCACTCCCTAATGAAAGGGACCTGGGTGCTCTCCCTGGCCATCAGAATTGTTTGGATCAGCAAATGTTCCACTATTGTAGGCAGTTTATTTTTAATGTTTTCCCAGCTGAGACTTCTACTACTTTCCTGGAGAGAGTATGCTTTAGTCTTAGGAATCATAAATATTGGAGCTGAAGTTTGCACAGGTACTTCTTCAAGGCCATATATCCAGACCATATATCAAAGTCTTTTTTTGTCTACATGCACTTGAGTTACATGTTGTTCTTGTGTTATTCTCAAGGTACACTGACTATCTGAATGTGCTGGAATTTTATGCTGTTCTTCCCTCACCTCGTTATGACATTCACATTCTTTCAAGTCCTCCTTTAAAAAGAATTTTGTTCACCTGTCTTCAGCTCAAGACTCTTTCCACCATGCTATGGGTGGGCAGGCATGTTTCAGGCACTTACGTGTGCATGTGACCCTTGATGCTCGAGGAGGAATCACACTCTGGGTAAAATGACTGACAGGCTCTCCTGCTTCTTGTCTTTTATGAATTTAGGGCAATGGTACCTGCTGTAGACCATACCCCAGATCTGCTTCTTACTTGACTATTCTGGAGCCATTAGAAGGATGGTAGATGCTAAGAGATGCCATAAGTTCAAAAGCAAATTGGTCCCAAAGTAAAAGCCACCTAAGTCTGCTATATACACAGGCTGGTGGACAACTACTGCCTAGAGAGTCCTGAAACAAACAACGCTTGGCTTGATATTGTAAATGAAAGAAAAAGCTCTATGCTACAAAAACTTTTAATTTTTTATTATTCTTTAAAGATTACTTTCAAATTTTCCACTCATTAATATCTTTTGCTAATAAGCTGTTTTGCGAGATGTATAACTGCTAAATAATTCTTTACTTATTCTGTCCCTGTCTTCACCAGTCCTTTGCTGAGCTGTAGTTAAAGGCACTATTCTTCTATTTACTATCACAAACATAAGTTATTTTGAAATAATTCTACTCTGCTCTTGAGGGAGAAAAGCCTCATAACACGTTTTTTCATGTCTTTGATCACATCAGATTTTGACGTGGCTCATTGCTTTATGACATATTTTCCCTTGCTCTTCTTTGTCCCTCACTGCTATCTTGCATTTTTTTGCAGTCAATCCTAGCTACTCTTTCATTCACTTCAGGTAGTTTTTTGTTCTAGTTGTTCATAATTTTAATATTTTCAGTAACTAGCCCATAGGCTTCTTTACCATGTCTGCTCAGTCAATATTTTTCTTTAGCATTAGCAAGGTCTGTGTCTATATTGAACAGTTTTCTAGCTCATTGGTATATTAGGTGGACAACATTAGTTTAGCTGGTTACACTTATGACACAAAATCACAATTCAGACAAAAGCCTTGCTTATGGTAATAAATACTTATCTATTTCCTTCAAAAATTGTCATTGTTGATTTTTTTTTTCTGTCATCACATTTTTTTGCACATAGTGCAGTTTTAGTAAATTTAGGATTTTGATTCAGGTCTAAATTAAAAGATCCTGCTAAACTAGCTTGAATTTCTCCATTAAAAATAGCAAGATGTGTCCTTAAGGTAAAGACAATATTTTCTTACATTTTTAAATATCTCTCTAATTATTTGAAGGCAGACTGTCTCTAGCTTTTTAAAATTTGATGTACTAAGAGAAGATCAGTTTATCTATATTCATATAACTCAAAAATCTATCTATCCTTTTTTCTAATCCATCTGCCCCAGAATTCTCTATGCTACTGCAGAGTTGTTACACTTAAAATCTTGCTTATGGGCATAAGCAGTAAGCACACCTTTTATGTATGTAGAGCTAAAAAATTATTAGTATTACTAAAAGTGAAGCACTCTAACCATTATTAGTCCAGATCTCATTGTTTAAAAAAGAAAAATAATGCAGTTAAAATGTTTGTATAAATATCTGCTAGTGCCTACTCCTTCCTCCCAGTGTTAGGCTGATGTCTCCACTGCTCCTCTGGGTGCTGAGCTTGGGGTTTCACATTGGTGGCAGTGGTGAATTGTCAGTGAATTGTCAGCCTCTGGAGTCTTTCAGCGTGAGGAATGTGATATTTGTGGCGAACCTTACTCTAGGATCAATTTGGGTAATTTCTATGTGTCTGCCAACACCCTTTTGCACCTTTGCTCTGTCTTCATTGTTCTGTAGTTTCATATTGCACCCAATTTACTATACATGGTGTTTTTTACGTATATTAGATACTATTTCTTTGTTATCTCTAAAACCAGTTCTGTCCAGCTCCAGATCTACAATCATCATGTTAATCATAAGCATGACTCTGCAAAGAATAACTGCTTGTTACTGCTACCTGTGTAAAACTATGATTCTACTATACAAAGAAAAACAAAACAAATTAAATGTATACACCTGGTGCCCTTCCTGCTATTCCAACTTGATTTCCTTTGGTGATACTCTTAGCAACTAGTTCAGCTGGGTTAAAAGCCTTCCAGAAGATGAGAGAATGAAACATGGACATAGATATATTGTATATGACAGTCAAATATGTACAATACTGACACAAACTAAAATGGGGAAAGATTCTCCTTCCCACCCCCTCCCCTAAAAAAATAAAAAATAAAAAAAATTTAAAAAAAAAAAAAAAAAAAAAAAAAAAGGAAAAGGCTGTGGATATATGAAGACATGCACAATGGATTGTGCAAGTCCTCTGCAGAGAAACTGGGAGCACAATGAATTTCCTTGTCCTTAGGGGGTTGTATGCTAAATGGAAGATCTGGAAGGTTTTTTGAAAAGCAATTTGCACACAGTGATCTGGAGAATTCTTTAAAATAATATTTTTTTCCTCTTTAAAAGAAATTTAATGTTTTTTGCTCTTATTTAATTGTCCTGTGATTCTACTGTGAGAAACCCAACAATCCTAATCCTGTTGCATTTTTGATTTCTTCTTGTATACATAGTTCAATACAATTATGTAGAGATAGCTCAGGATGTTTTGCATGCTAATTGACAACTGCTGAAGTAGAACTTAAAAAGTTTTAAACAATTTAAATCAAGTAATAATAAATGTTATTATCACATATATTATTTTCCTATAATCTCCATAGTGTAATTATAGGTATATAAAGCCTTAAATAATAGCAGAAAGCTTTATGGCTTATTGTTAAACATAAAGACAATTTTTAATATGTCATGGTAAGGCATTTTGATGAGACCTACGAAGTATTCTGGAGAAACATACTGTATTGCCATTTCACTGATCTAAGGTGGCAGATGGAAGTCTTGTCATCTGCAGTACCACCTCATTTAAAAGAGAATATATTAACAGATATGGAGTATGGCAATTTTTAATGTAAATAATGCTTTCCCTTTCTGAAAGAGCCCAGTTACTGTTTTGAGGCCATTAGACTTCTGTCCTGGCTTCTTCATCACTGCAATTCTGCAATAGGATTTGAGAGTCAGTTTGAGACTGACAATTAACTTCTTGCTTGTGTTGCAAAGCTTCCTTTTATACTCCTGTAAAACTGAACAAATGACTGCCACTAATGTTATGCTCATCAACTAGTAAGTGGAGGCCATTTAAGGCAGAAATGTCGGATTTAGCTCCAGCTGCTGTTCTAATGTTGCAGAAAGCTTTTGCTGCAGTTCATTAAATTCAACTTCAGGCAGTCACAAAACTGCCAGCTAATTATTTTTTTCTTTCCTCGGCTAAGTGAAACCTGGTGTCACCAATTTCCACTCACAAAATGGAGCTACAGAATCCTGCATTCTGAAGACTGAAGAAACAAAGCAATGAGGAAGCAACCAACATAATTCTTATAAGAAGAGGTAAGACTGAACCAGTGAAACTTTATTTCCTACCAATTTGTCAGACTACCTTGGTAGTTAGACTCTGTGTGGGACATTGTTTCTTTGCTAGTAGGTCACACAGCCTTTATTAATAACTGTTTATGTTTTGGGGACTAATAATCAGATTGGAGATGCAGGTTATGTGGGTTCAGCTCTCTGGTTGAAAAGGAGCAGACCTGCAGCTGACAGGTACTCTGCAGTACTGAGTACATGGGATGTTTTAGTCTCTATTATGTTGGTACAAATCAGATTAAATAATAAGAATTTCTTTCATTTTGTGCAATACCAAAACTAAAAGTGAGATCCAAAGTTGAAAGATACCTGTGTGGAGATGCCCCTTCTGACCTTAAGTACAGAATATCTATCTGAACACAGCTCTGTGTTAACACATGTATGATGCTGCGCACCTCTGATAAACTGTTTTAACATATCTCAAGATCATCTGTACTACCCCTGATTTTAAGTTGTTGGTATAGCTTAAAGTAACTAAAACCAGAACATTCATGTGTGTTTAGAATAAGTAACTAAAGCCAGACATCCATGTGTGTTTAGAATAACACTCAGAAACAGAAAACGTGAATAACCTCCTGCCATGGAGCTGCTCAAGGGAATAGGGGTTTTGGTTGACTCCCGTGGTGATTTACTCTTAAGGGACTTCACAAACAGAGAACATTTCCAAGCTAGTCCACCAAGCTTTCATCACAGAATTCTTGGAAAAATAATAGATAGTGAGAATTTGAGCTTCTGTTAATCATTGTTTATTGTCATATCACAGTCAGGTTTCCAAAGAGGGACTTCTCCTTTCTGCTGTAATTGTACACACAGAACAGAGACTCCTTACTATGCTTTTACAATTAAAATTAACAAATATACAAAATGAGCATAACAACGGAACAGTATAGAAAAGTGTGAAGTAACAGCAATAGAATGGTATAGTTAATATATGTAGAATCGGGTATCTTCAAGGTTTCTAAATACATAGCTGCAGCTTTGGTTGCAAGAAGAGAGGAAAGATGATTTCAGCCTCAAAATTCCCATTTTAAATATGCATATTTTTGCTTTTGACAGCATGTCTTCAAATACTTGTAAGCTGTCAACTGGTAACTATTGTTGTCTAACTGTATCTTAAGAGTGAGAAGACACATCAAAAGAAAATTAAAGCTATGATAGCAATCAGTGCAAATCAGAAAAGTTCCACATAAGGATGAAATCTAGCATTTGTGACAAGCACCAAGACACAATGGGGACACAGGAAGAAAGACATTAAGGGAGTTGGGTTTAGAGTATGAAAGCAAGACACAATATGTCACCGTTGTCTTTCTATGACAGTTTTCATATTTTTTATATGAAGCAGGTTGTTTAAATAAGTTTGAGTTTAGTCTGAGAGAGGTTTTTGTAGGACTTCATTATGCAGCACATTAAAAATAACCTGTCAGTGCTGGACAGCCAACAAACTGAACATCCATTCACAACATTGTTTACTAAATTCTGGTCATGGGCTCAAGTAATATTTCCATATATGCATCTCAATGAGCAGCAGTTTGATATGTATAGGTAAGAAACAGAGTTTGTTTTTATAATTGTTAAGGAAAGGAAACAATTAGACTTGCTTTCAAATGCAATACTGTAATTGTGAGAATTTTTTTTTTGTAAGCTAAACAAAACTGACACTCTGAAAAGTATTTTTCAAAATAAACAAAACCTCATTAATTTTTTAATTTCAGTTTCAGAATATAATTCTCACAAACATAAGGACTAGGTTCTGAATACAACCCACAAAAAATTAAAACATATATGGGAGCCACTAAACCCTCATCTATAAATGGACAAGTACCAAATCTTACTTTCTATAGAAAGACGGGTGTCCTGGGTTGAGTGGCTCCCCCCCCCCCGGGGTCTCCAAACCACCTCAACAGGATTTGCTAATACATAAATGCATAGTGATAATTTAATAGGTTCAACCTTGAACTCTTTGAAACGTGATTTCTTTGAATATGGAAAACAACAACAGGTATGATCATGGATTATGATCCTGTGGCCAAGTTTTACCTTCACCATAGTGACAAATCAAAGGACTTTTTCCCTTACCCAAAAGGGGGTCCAAACCAGTCATGGGCCTCCCAGCAGAGCCTTATGAGAGTTGGGAGAACTAATGACCTCCTTCAAGCTCTCTCCAGTGCAGCCCTGTGTGCAGCTGCCAGAGTCTGCAGCTGAGCCATGCTCAGTGTGTTGTCCACCCACCACCTTTTCAGCAGGGCTGTTACCTGACCAAAGAAGGACAAGTAGGATTAGGTATTGAACAGCATCAGCTTGTCAAGGCTGGTCAGAATATCAATACCAGAAGTGGCCTATGCATCAGGCTGGAAGGGTCAGCTTCCAGCACCACCACCTGTGTGTACACAGAGGTTGGCATTAACAACCTGACAGAGTTCGAGAAGCATTTGGACAGTGTTCTTAGGCACATGGTGTGACTCTTGGGGTTGTCCTGTGCAGGGCTAAGTTGGACTTGATGATCCTTGTGGGTCCCTTCCAACTCAGCATATTCTGTGATTCTATGAACCTGCCACCCTGACACTGATGTATTCTCATCAGGTTCAGTCCTGTCCTAGAGCAAAGATGCCATTGGCAAACAGAAAAAGCAATAGTATCTGCCCCGTGTCACTGAAGAGGTGCCTCACAGTAAGCCTTCCAACTTTTCCATTAAGCAGGACTTAGAAAATGCCCGTTTACAAAAGGATGCAGAGATGCTTCACCAGTATGTCCGCACAGGACCAACCTCTCCACAGCCAGGGACTGTGCCTGAATGAAGGTAAGAAAAATTAGACACCTGCACCCTCTGCTGAAAATGAAATGAACAGGCAAGCAAAGACTAAGATACACACACACACACACATTCATGATCCCCACCCCCCTCCGAAGAAGTGTTAATCGGCCTGGTCATTAGCTGCTTTTGGAAAGACAGTAAGCTTTACTGTGTCTAAGAAAACAACAAGAAGATTCAGAGATCACCTTTTCTGTAGTCAAACTGTGCATAGGGATACCAAGCAGATCCTGAATGGCTGCTTAAGCTCACTGCTGTTTCAACAGGATAATTTTTTAGACCTAATACTGTCGGTCTTCATGTAACTAGAAGGCTAAAATATTTACAAGGCTTATCTAAGCCTCTTGATTTACCTCTCAATTTATGTCCTTTCATTATACTTGTACTGGAAAATCATATTCTCTTGTAATTTTTTTTTTTTTAATAAAGACTACCTTTCCCAAACTGTAAGCCATTACTCTTGAAGTCTCACAACCAATTGTCAAAATCCTACGTTTTCTTTACTGAATGTGAAGACAATATAATCTTCTATAGTATATCATAGCTAATTCTATTCTGCAGAGCTTAAATGAGAATTTTAATTTTCTTCTCTCAAATACGTTTTTTAACTGTTCTTAAAATTCTGCCTATATTGAATTAAACAACTTTAAATGATCTAAGAAATTCCTCTTTTAAGTTGCAGGTAGGACTCAAGAAAAATACTTCTCTGATTTTACTGTGAATTTCTGCAGGAGAAAGCATGGGTAGGAGGTACTTATGAAAATCCTGAAATGCCTCTAAAATCAGTTGTGTGCTCTCAAAATTGTGTTAGCCTGGAAGAGTTACTGAGGAGGTAATAACTACTGAAACAGGACAAATCCCCTGTGATTTGGTGTGTAAATACACAGCAGAATTGGACATGAAAAAATTTAATTTTGGAGAGCACAGAGATAGAATATGAGCAGTTACAGAAAAAAGTGCAAAGTGACTCTTTTTCTTTTTGTATAGGGACAGTGACAGACTCAGCTTCACTGAAGTGATGTCTTTTAGTGAGATCTTGATCCACCTCATTCTCCACAAAAGCGTTGGATTTTCTGATATAAAAATGCCAATTAAGGACGAAAATTTAAAATATCAATTATTTATTGCATTTATTGGATATTTATCAATTAACTAAACATCTTTTGTAAAATTCTAAGTCAACTAGGACTGTAGCAACAGACTTGACAGTTACTATAGCATCAGCAATTATTTTTCCTTTAAAAGACTTGTTTTTAACAAGAATATGTTTGCTAACTCCTTAAAAAAAAAACAAAACAAAACAAAACCAAAAAGAGACTATTTAAAATGCGGTCATATTTTAGGGATCTGGCTTTTATTGTTACTCTATCCCACTATATACTACATCTATTAAAAAAGACATTAAATGATTTTGTGTTTATATTTATTGTCAGCAATACATCAGTTATGTAAAAATAACCCAGATGAAAATGTAAGACTCGTTACATTTTCACATCATCTGTATTAACTGAATAAAGCTTAGTGACAATATACACAAATTTGCAGTAGTAGTTGTACGTAAACATTTTGTGCATTATAAAAGAAATGTACATAATTTAAAAAATAAAAATGCATTACACAATTTACAAATTAACATTAACAAAAAAAAAGGTAAACATTCCTCAGACAGCTGCCTCCTTGTTCTACAAAATAAATATTCAAGTAAATTAAATTAGGCAAAATAAACTCTTAACTTTGGGTGAGTACAATTTACATAAAGGTAAAAAGACAGATTTCCATTTAATTCAAGGTATATTTTACAGTGATTTACACATAGAATTTTTAAGTTGGTCTCTTCAAATTGTAATATTGGAAAAAAAACTTTATTACATTTTGACAGGAGGAAGGGGGTTTCAAAATTGATACTTTATACCAAATATAAACAAGCTTGTGCAGTTGCATCAAAGCTTCAAAAAGGAACTGCTCCAGGACTCAAAGCAGACACAGTAATCTAGAAACTACAGTTTTAAAAAGGAAAATACAAACCACCACATCAACAGGGAAATGTCTACTTTGCTATTTTCTGAATGGTTTATTTGATCACTGGAAACATTACTTTCACAAACTAATAATCTACAGTAGTGGCTGCTTTAGGCACTGGATTTGTAGAAGCACTCTGATTTTTAAAGCAAATTGCTTTTTATTCCATACTGATAATTCACCTATTATTTATTTCTGTTTCAATGCTAGAGGGCTTAATCACCTTAGCAAGTTTTAGCTTTACATACAATTTCTGCCCTCCTTACAGCCTAATATTTTTTTCTTGATAATGAGGGAAGCCATTCTGGCTTCAAATCTCCGTGCACTTTGTTCATAGAAAAAATAATAATAAAAATGCACTCTAGATTTTAAATGCAGCACTAGTATGATGCAGATGCGCACCAGATATTCACTGATCAGATATAAAATGTAACACATACTAAAATACTTGCATGGATTGCAAAGGCCAAACATACTTAAAAAACCCTCCTATCTCTTTCTTTGTTTGTCCATTTTATATGGTAAGAAAAAGGAGATGTCATACCTTTAATTTCAAGTTTTTAAATGCTTAGATTTAGGACATAAAACTCTTCAAGGCAAGAACTAGGCAACAGCTCCTGCTAAGACCAGCCTGTATAATAAATAAAGATGACTCATTGTCAATGAAAGAAACCCTGTTCCCTCAATGCCCTATTGGTCCAAAACAATTTGATGCCACAGAATCAGACTTTTAAAAGTACAGAAAACATTATTGAACTTTATTTCTCCACATGTAGTTATCGTTCTTTAAAACTTCATAACTTTTCCATGTATGTCTGACAACAGAGGAATCAACCAGGTTTTTCTTGTTTTCTACTCAAGAACGCCAAGGTAATTAAAATCATCAAGATTTGTATTTTTCCTATGGATCTTTACAAAGTGATGTAAGAGTGAAGCCCCCAGTCCTGAAATACCTATATGAGTGAACCACTGCTGTGGCAGGGGGACATGGAACTTCATCCTCTGTGCCTGGATCAAGGTATAAAATGAGAAATTAAACCTGTAACAAAGATTGTTACTATTGTTCCTCTGCTCATCCTTCCCATTTGGGGAATACTTACATAGTGGGATGGAGGTAATTTTCTTGATTCAGTAATGCCACACTGGTAATATGTTAGCTAAGTTTAAGTAGGACCATAATCTCTCTTGAACATCCACAAAATGCTCGTTGGTTCCAGAAATTATTCTACGTGAAAAAAAAGTGTGTATTTTTAAGGACTGATGTTACCTATTGACGTCCATGAGAATCTTGCCATTGATTTCTGTTGATCTGGGCCAAAGTTTGCAAAGCTACAGTTTTATTCAGTGTGCAAAACCCAGTGCTTCTTGAGTAAATAGCATGATAAGTAGGCAGAAGTGGTTTAGGTTATAAAAAAGACCTGAGAACCTAATATTGAACTTTATATAAGAATTATTTTTGAGAGGTTGCCTGATAGAGTTTTCTATTGCTTACTAGTGGCACAGTCACTTGTATGTTCAGGCTACACATAGAAGCCATTTGAGGAGAATAACCCTTCTCAGGTCATGGATCACATCCGTAAGAGGCATGTAGATACAAGTCAATGACCTTCATGTTGGAAGCGGTAACACTGAAAAGCCATAAGCATGGAAGAAGTTAACAGCGAGTTTCCATACTGCCAGATTTTTTTTTAAAATTCATAAGTATTAAAATGACAGAACTATTGATCTTATTGTTTACTTGCCAGTACACTCAAGAATTTAACTAATTAAAAGAGTCTATCCAATTATCCTAATTAGAAAAGATGAAAGGGCTCTGAGTATTTCACTGTCAACAACAGTGAAAAAGCTTTCACTAGCAAAAGGAAAGAAAAGCAAAACCATTTTATTTCAGTTGAACAATCAGAACAGCTTTTTAGACAAGAAGTATGTCACTCAGGATTACAGGGCAACCACTTTTCTTTTTCTTTTCTTCTTTTTCTAGCAAAGTTAACAAATATAAAAAATCTAGTCATAAACAGCCTTCAAAGTACAATTAGAAACCAGCAGGACAATCTATACCAGTATAGGTAGATGGGGCAAGAAACTAGACACTTGTATTACTGCCATGATGTAGACTACAAATGGCTGCTGTGATGAGGAACGGTGTGTACAGTACACGTCGTTAGCCAATTCCATCCAGTCACAGTCCAAACCGAACACTACTCTCTTCAGGATTCAAGACCTGTCTACTTGACACTCCTTGCACAAGATACATCATTATCCTTTCTGAAAAGAGGCAGTTTCTATGGCAATACTAGTTAAGTGCATATCATGCTGCACTAATATAGTGCAAAAATTTGCCTTACATGTAGCAAAAAAGATGCAGGCAACAGTCTGAGTTAGAGAAAGTAGAAACGTATTGTAACATTTACAACAGGTATTCTTTTTCCAGACAGCAACCACTAGAAAATATTAAATCTGAGAATGCCTCCTTTCTGGATGTACACATGAGGCCTTTATACTTTGGAGTGGTAACAGGACAGAATTTTGCAAGTGAGTCATTGCCCTCTGAAATGCAGGTTAACACAAGTTATCATCGACTGGCAAACTCTTGAGCTTGCTCAGTGGGTTGATCCCAGTTAAAAGTTAATATTGTACTAAGCACTAAAATGCTCTTTAACAAGTATATAATCAGATAGAGTAATACATATGGTTCAACTGAGTATATATGTTACGCTTGAATATAAAGAGTCATAGACATCTTGGTACAAACTCTTCATGCGTACTGATTATACTTGGTTAATGATGCAAGGGCTTCCAACTTTCAATACTATGCCAGCTACAGTCTTCTGGAGACAGAAGTGGTGCTTATAGTTTCTGAGACTGAGGAAACACCAGAGATCTCCAACTGCAGTGTCTATTAACTTGATTCTGCCAGATTTCTCAGTGCTGATGGTCTAAAGTAAAGCAATAATACCTCGAATATCCATAGGCATTATGAAATCCATCCTTCTTTATCTATGGTGCAATTACAAAAAAAGAAAGAGTCAACACACTTAATCCACTCCATAGAAAATCCCTGTGGCTTTGGACACCTTCTTATTTCAATCCAATAATTTGGACTCCATTTGTCACCATGAGAAGTTATATTTTACATATCTGCATCTCCATCATAAGCCAAGGTTAAAGGTTTCAGTCGGTTGTTCTGCCTTCTCTGGGGCTTCTTTGGCTTTTTGCTGAAACAATAAGATAATTTGTAAATAGAACAAGCAACTAATAACGTACAAAGACGGACTTCAGTCATAAACAAAAGATGAGCATGCTGATAATGCATTCGGTTGTTCATTTATAAAAGCTATAAGTCTAAAAGCTTCACTTGGATCTCTAATTATCTCTTTATCAAACCAAAGCAATATCTCATTGAAAGCTCAGTTGTACAGAAAGAAGCTGTTATGGTGCTGATGTGACTTGATAAAATTCTTGGCAGGTACTTCTGCAACATCAGTCAGGTTTCAGAAGAACTCAGAGCCTGCCATGCAACATTTGGTCATATATCAAAGCTGCAATCAGGTTCTTTTAAATTACGCTATTTGAATCTTAAACCTCTCTCAACAGATCAAGGGTTTCCACAGGAAAGTTCCAACTTTTGATTGATTTTATCTCATTATACTTGCTGGAATGACTAGAGTTGATTCTAGATATTATAATCAAACTGATCATAAATAGCAGGAATATGGCTGTTAGCCATAACATTCCTTGTCCAGCCTTGAATTAGATTATAATTCAGCAGTATTTCCAGCCCATTTGATATAGTTTTAAAAAATTACCAGGCCAAAGGAAAATGAATGTTTATGTATGTTTTAGTACTTGTCTTCTTTTAAAGTGTAATATAAGCATTTTTTTATATCAGGCCTGTGCATACTCAGTCTTGTCCAAAATCTTATCTCAGCTATGTCACTTAGGCTGCCCAAATGGGAAACTTTTATATCAAGCCAGTTGTTACAGTGACTTGCAGTGGCCACAGATTGCTACTAAAAAGCAAACAAACACAAAAACACCCTAAATGCCCAAATGCCTACTAATGCAGTACAGCCTGATGTATATGACCACACTTCCCTCACCTTTTACCTGCACAATCATTTCGATCAGAAATTCCAAAAAAGACCTAGAAAACTTCAGGGAGCACATTCACAAAAGTGACTTGTTAAAAAAAATATCATTTCATGTATGAAAAAGACAAGAAAATTTTCAGACTTTTTTGGTTGTGTATCTCTATGTCCTGTCAAATATAAAATCTGACTTGCCTGATTACTAGATTTCCTTCTTGCTATTCTCTTTCCATTTTGAGATACAGACAATTTAAAATTATTATGGACACTGTAACAGAGATAAACTGAGAAAAAGTAAAATGTACACTAAGCTACCCCTTATTTGTAAGTTCTTCTAACCTCAGGAGAGCATGTTATTATCCATCAACTAGAGTAAAAACAGAATTTACTAACCTGAGTCTGAACAAAAGGACATGGAAAATTAAACACTGCAGTTCCTACAGCAGCAGATGTAAACACTTGCATTACAGTCTGTGTGAGACTGTTTGTTTATAAATAATTAAAGAACTCACCAGGCTAGATAGATCATAGAAACAATAAAGATGAGTAAAACAAATGCACCAGCAGCTACACCATAAACCCAGGTCTTCAGCCTCCCATCTAAAAGGAATGAATGTTAGTCAGTAGTGTTTGAGTTAGTGTTGTTGAATTATTAGTTCTGATATAGCATAGAAATACTTTAATAATTCAAAATTAATGTATTCACTAAAAATTACAGATTAATAAGAGTAAATGCTGTTAAATAAGTGAGCAATGACTTCCCTCTGCACTTGTGCTCTGCTTTTCAACCAGTCTGGATAATTCAAATGTAGTTGAGATGTGGGACAGAGGCAGCAGGTGAGATATCCAGAAACTCATCCCCAGGGCCCGCTGGTAGTGAGCAATCCCTCAGTATCATTGCAGGGCAGTCCATCAGCCCAGGGCTCATATATGCTGTTAGCATCACTTTCCATTCTAGCTCCAGTAAATCAATCTGCCTGTTATTTTTACTCCTGTTTCTATTTACTTTTATGTTTTTAAATAATCCCAACATGCTTTATCTCATCCATACCTTAACTCTACATACACAACTTTCACTACAGCATAAAGTAATATTTTTTTAATATCTTTTCCCACCAAATGCAAGTTTTGTTATTATAAAACTACTTCTCACAGAATAAAAGTATACTAAAAAAGACAGTCCATGTTCATAGATAGAACAACTGTCTGTTGTTAATGAGGACTGTATTTATGTGCAGCCTGTGCAGTTTGTATTTTGAACATGACGTTCTTGCAGGCTGAGGTACACATAACACTCTCCTTCTTGCCTCAATCCTAGAAGCACCCAATTCTACCAGGAAAAATGATGTGACCTTGTCTGTGGGGTTTTGCTCTGACCCCAAATGAGCAAGTCAGAACTAAAAGTACGGGCATGCTCTTTGACTCATTACTTTTATATGACTCATTTTTCAAATTTCTACATGACTTTTTGAAAACATTGGTTTCCAGGATGTTAGCTAGCCTTGTTACATTTCCTTGACAATAAAAAAAATCCATTATAAATCTGAATTATTTCATTTACAAATGGCAAAAGTTTTATTTCATGAAGTTGTGTATATTTTCAATGTAAGCAAACACAGATAAAATTTTTCAGACCAAACCCTTACTGCTTCCTGATATCTCTCTAGAACAAAGAGACATCATCAATACAGTTTATATTTCTGCAATGTAATAATAAAAATTAGTCAGATGGAGTTTGCTCCATCACACAGCAGTGCTTTCTACTGCTCTGCAGTTAAGCTTTCTGGTCTCTAGCAATGCAAAACCTTGCAGTCATGTGGATAAGTTGTTCAAGACTAATCAATATCAAAACATTTTACCTTTGCTACGTTAATTAACCTAAAAAACATTATAACTGATGTAACTGAAATTAACTGATAAATTAAACAGTAGATTTGACCTGACATCATCATGGCTAGGCTTTGCGAATGAAGATCTGGGGATATTTGACCTGACATACTCTATGATATAATATCAATGAGAGAAATTCAGACTTCAGTACTGCTGAATAGGTTAGTTTGTTCTCTCCTTGCCTTATTTCCATTGGTAAATTTAAGGGTTTTCAGGTTGTTTTGGGTTGACTTGTTTTAAAATAGTAACATCTTGAAAAAAAGACTGGAAATATCTTGTCTTATTTAGTTTTGTCAAAGTAAGGAACTCTGTTAATGAGGTCATTCCTATTATGCAACTACTGGCATCTAACTCAGGCTTTCTGAATTCCCTCTGGACAGATTATTTCTAAGTATACAAGGGAATTGGCATCTCAAACTCATCTGTTTGTGGTAATACATCAGCACAGATAACTGAAGAGGATAGTTTTAATACTTTCCTTTCCGAAACTGCAATAAAATTTGTTGAAGACAGCGAAAGAACTATTTTAAATTTAGACTTAGAAACTGTAAGGAAAGGAATAATCATGCCAGAGTAAATGAAAACCTTTCCAATAGATATCCAATCCTGAAATTAAAATGATCCAGCGTAAATCTCATCTGAAGTGCAAAATGTTCACTTTCTTTCAAATTTGCTCATACCTTCACTGCATAAAGGATTAGTTCTATTGAATATGGTTGGGATTATCTGAACTGAGCTTTGTCTCCTTCCTAACTTGAATTACAGAAAAATTGGTGAGTTTTCATGGAATCTCTCAACTAGACTTTGCTCCAAACCCATGCCTGAGCTCACATGAGCATCCAAATTCCTAAACAGTTTAAGGCAACTCTCTGATATTTGCTTATTGTTGCCAATCTGGCTTCTACAGCCCACCCTCTGGCCTTTTCAGGTGCAGTCAGCTAGAATGAGTAAATCATAACATATTTGTTAAGATGCTGTTTTTTAAAGGAGGACCAGAAAAGTTTAATTTTCTTTTTATTTTTTTATTGTTGATTAAAGTACTTGGACTAAAGACCATTTTATTGCAGGTATCAAATATGTATCATAGTACAAATAACAGTAAATGCTAGCAGGACTAATGGGATCTAACATAAGTATTTCTAACTTCTAACCTGAATGTTATTTAATCTGCTTATTACAAGTATTGTGATAATTCTCAACTTGCAACATTTTATAGATTATGCATGTAAAGATAGTGGTTTCAATTCTGAGATTAAAAGCATTCAAAAACCTTTAGAAAGAAATGAACATTTTAAGACATAAGTGTGTTAGATTATTTAGTTCTATGTGATTTAAAAAACACTTAAGATGATAACCAATTTCTCTCTTCCATATAAATAACATTTTGGACAAGCAACATATATCTTTATGTGAAAGTATTTTGTTAATTAAAGTTTTATTTATCTCAATACTTAATAGCACTAAGAAATATTTACTGATATGTGATTACATGATAGACTATACAAAGTATTTTTTATGAAATAACTGACTTATATTTCATGCCACTCTTGCACATAAGTCCTTGCTCAGCTCTTACGAGCATTGTCCATTATAAAAGCAAATACTGCCTACAGAGACTTCAAGCATGTCTATGTTAAATGTCAATAATATGGTTAGATTTTGACTAAAATGAATTAGCTTAAATATGGATATGGCAGAAAAGCATTACCGTATCTATATGGATTATTTTCCTACAATTTATCCTATGGCTGTGGATTTCAAGCAGCCTTTACCCTTTGCAGTCACCAGATCTACCTTTTCATTCCTCTGTCAACAGCATTGTTTGTTAAGACACCTTAATTTAACATCCTGTCTTGCACCTTTGCAGCCAACTTGCTTCTAAAGTCACATTTCAAATAGCTTTTGTGAATTTTAACAGGTATAAGGGATTAAAAGGAAATCTTCTGCAATATAAGATTTCATTAAATATATTGATGGAGTAGTGAGAAGGCTAGGGGTTTACTTATCTCCCTTTGTTTTCAGTCAGAGTAGATTCCTGCCTTCTTAAATGAACACTTGAGGGTTTTTCTTTTCTTCCTTGGCATCACAAAAATATAAATGCCAGACCCTGAAGCAGTATTTAGCACTAAGAACTGCTCATTGCATGACTTCACCTGGCCCAAAAGGCTGTAGAAACCAGGTCCTTCCTCGTCCTGACTGGTTACTGGAGGGCTGGGTGGGATTCACAGCTCGACTGGTTTTCACATCTCCCTTTTTGTCCTCCATGGTGGGGATCACCACCACTGGGATGAGAGTGCACTGTTCGAGCGTGCCATCGGAGGACATAACTTCAGTGTATCCATCTTCACAACTGCATGTTCTAGTCTGTAGGGAACAAGTGTTTTACACTGTGTAGCAGAAAAATAAAGTTTTCTGTGAGCTACAAAGCATAACAAAAAGGATGACTGGAAGAGAAGACTCTTTTGATGAGTGCTAGCCTGGAGAGTAGCTCTTCGTATATTTTTATGCAAGTTCATACCATATCAACAGAGAGTATTTAACATTTAACTGAAAGACTGAAAATGGTGTGAGGTTGATTTTAACGAATCAATAACTAGTAAAATCTCCTAAAATACTTTTTGTTGGCACAATCTTTGTAATGCAGAAAGATGTGTGGGAAGCCCTCACGGGGGTGTTTTATGCTCCAATGCAGTAGCACATACCTCACTGCAGTAAGCGTGGGGATGGCTGCACGGTGGGTTACATGACCTGTCAGCATCTGGTTGGCGCATCACTAAACAGCCCCCTGTAGGACAGAAAATCATATTTTGACATGGTAATACCTCACCACTGATGAAATTACTGATGTCATTACTTGCTGCAGTATATAATGGATGTCAATTTTTTTGCTAATTTGAATTTGAGAGTCCTTCTCTTGTTCCAAGGTGAAGGGTAATTGGTATCAAGTATTTTCTTATAGGTAA
Source organism: Pipra filicauda (assembly GCF_003945595.2). NCBI lineage: Eukaryota > Metazoa > Chordata > Aves > Passeriformes > Pipridae > Pipra > Pipra filicauda. The sequence goes on along the minus strand of NW_024104831.1, from coordinate 4,015,741 downwards.
AGTAAAAGGATACAGCAAATGTATTTGATTTCATGTGTATTTTAGAGAACTATTAATTGGCAATGGAGCCTTTTGCTTTCTGCTTTGTTCCTTTGGTGGATTGCTCAAAAAAAACAGTTTAAATGCTTTAAAACAGCTTTAAATGCTCAAGGGAATAGATTTGGCTCTCTAGGGCCTTCCTTATGACTCTCATATTAAAACTGTGGCCAAAATAGAAGTAAAAGCATATTTTTAATTTATGTCTTTGCCTGTTAAACTGAAAACAATTTACTCATCCTGCTTATGAAAGGATACCTGTTTTCTGTTGCTCCTCAGTGGTCACTTTTACACATGCTATAGCTTTGTCTTCATGAAGTGAGGCTTCATGTTAGTGTAAGATTTTTTTGAAAGGAAAGCAGTATTATCAGTAAAGGATGTACTGAATGTTACAATACTGATAATATAGTGGGTTTCAATCTTTTTCCTTTTTATACAGATCTAGTTCTCATTTCTGTAACTTTATGTACAGTGCAGTTATTGTTAGGGACCAATACACACAATCAGGCTTTCACTATCATTTCAGCCAGAATGTCTTTAAAATACGTTTAGAAACAGTCTGAATTTACCTGTGTTTCCTTTTGGCTAAACAGAAGAGGGATATGCATCACATAGTTTAAAATTTATACTGCTACAGGACAACTTATCTTTCATCTCTCACATTAGTAATATTTTTATACTGGTGTGATATGATAATGAAATCCTGATAGCTGAGGTTGGTCACAACCATAGCAGATGCAGTTAGATGTGGTTATGTAGATCCAAGTGTTAACAGGATGACCGATGAAGAACAATGAAAACCCTGCTGGTTACCCTAAGTTTTCCCCATCCCCAGAAAAGAAAATCATACATCCTAGCATACAAATCACATGCCTGTGGGAATCTATGCAATAAAATATCAGTCATCCAAGGAAGCTGCAGAAGGAAATCGCCCATGGGAAATAACACCTTCAAGTAAAAAAGAGCTATTCAGTACAGCAATATTATGCAAGTAAGTAAATAGATAAAGACCTTAAAATACCAACAGGACTCAAATTAATTCTTTGAGAATGTCTGAATTAAAATATATTATGTTAGAGACAAATGTGCAGCAATAAGGCAGACAAGAAACACAGTCATCAGAGATATGGGTTGATTCTAGATCACAGTAGGTAATCTCCATTTAAATCAATCATGTTCGAGCTCTTAAATACTGTAGTTTATACAAAACACTTTCAAAAAATGTACAATTGTAAATTAAAATCTGGTTCACTACTGTATATTTAATGTAGAGAAATTCTCACAGAACTTAAGTGCTGTGTCTGAAAACAACCAGAAACATATGAAAAATATAGTTTTGCATTGCACAGAGACTGGTGATTGCATGTTCTGGAATTTTCCACTATTCTTCATTTCAAACCAGAAAGTTACCACAACTTTAGGGCCACATACAAACAAAAATGTCTTCCAATGTCTTTGAAAGAAGTTATACAGTACAGGTCTGAGGTTTGTCAACCTAGGAGGTCCCACTATGAAAAATCTGTCATCAACACATATTCATACATTTGTCTTTCCTAGAATTTATCTCATGGCCATATTCAGTCACATCAGAACAAATTATTATTTTCATGTGACTGACTGTGATTTATGAATACATTTGGATTTTAACATCTCAGAGCCATAATCTCCAATATGCTATTTATTTTGAAATCCTAGAGGACCTTTCATAGATAATATCCTATATTAATCTCAATAAGAATTCTTACTTAAGAGTTTTACTTACCATACAAGCATCTTAGCTAAGCAGGAAGGAATCAAGATGCACAAATAATGCCTTGTTGCCTTTGCTGTGAACATGATGTGTTTTAATAGTCTAACAGCATAAGGTAATATTTGCAAGAAACTTTGAACTATTATTTCAACACTTTGTAAAGCTAATACAGATATTTTATTTCTACTGTTACAATAAACAGTAGTGGTGGATTCCAACATCAAGAAGTATTGTATTGGCAGTCCATGAATAACAGCTCCCCTCCTGTGACTGACCTGGCAGTGGCTGGCATTGAGGATGTGTTTACAATCTCTAGGATTCTTTTACTATCATCTGAGCTGATACAAAAACTATTTATAAAACAAATGCATAACTCTTAGCTTAAATGAATCCCTATTTCTGAAAAAAAAAATCCATATAAATAGACAGATATGAAGATTTTCTTCTGAGACCTCAGTTATTCTCTAATTCATGTTTTTTATGCTTTGGTTTGCAAAAAAATTCATTACATCCCGTAGCTGTCCACTGAAGTATCCTGATATAGATTTATGGCGTTAAAGTAAAGAAATAAACTTATATCAGCACATTTATTAAAATTTGATATTTTGTAATTTTAAGGAGATGTATCATATATGGATGACATTATCAAGTTTGCAACTTTCTCTGCCTTTGTATAGGCACTGAAATGACCTTTAATACATAAAAGTTCTATTTGTTGTAGGGCTAGAAATCTAAACCCCTAAATTTAGAAGTGCAAAGATGCCTATGGTAAAAAAAAAACAAACAACCATATATAATGTAAAATATTTCAGGTCCACTACAGAAGATAATATTTATATTTACTTTTAGCATTACTTGCTGCATAATTCTGGAAAAGAAACCACATCTCTTATATGCAAAAAGATGATGATTCAAATCAACATGTCAATTCTGACATCAGGAAGGGTTTTAGCAGATTTTTTTCTTTTTTTTCAATTTATTGGAAAATCACATTATCCACCTGTTTTCCAGGCTTTTTCTGTGTGTATAAAAAGAGTAGTTACCTGTGACGTTTAAACCATCTGACCTTTGGCACCACACGGTCCGAGAGGATCCCTTCCATGGGCTAGCCATCCATTTGTATTCATAACACTGGCCATCTACAGAGAGAAAATTTGTTTTTCAAGAAATTTGATGACGAGATCTTAGGCTACCACTGTTAGCAACCACACTTCATCAGTAGATCATTCTCATTCTGTGACCACACTCATTATAATTAACAGCTTGAACAGCTAAGTAGGGTCTTCCTCCTTCATCCAGCAACTTAGAAGACTGCACTGCATACATGGAAGCTCCAACATCTCCTGCACTTACTGGACACACACAGAATAGACCAGATGTGTCCTGGACACTAACTATAAAGGCTGTACACTCTGCTTTTTTAGTAACTCTGATGTACTTAATGGGTAAAAGAAGTGTTTCCGATAACCTCATAATGGTTGTGGCCCATGTGCTGTGCAAAACTCATTTAGGAGTCAGGTTTTTTTCTTGGTAACACTGAGCTTCAGTCAATGTTCCAGTGCTTGGTGAAGTGGCCAGGGCTGCACCTGGCTTCATGTCTCAACCTGGGATGAATCATGAAGTCCTAATTCCTTTTTGCCTGATCGGGCCTCTGAATGGACAAGAAATTTCTGTACAAGAAACTACTTTTCTTAGATACTTTGTCCACTACCAGTGGTAAGCATGCAATTAACAATTCAAAGGGTAAAGAGAAATCTAAATTTCGTTATGCATCAAAACTTAAAGATTTCTTTTTAAAATGTTATTAAGCAGATAAGGCAACTCTTTGTCCCATATCATAAAAAGAAATGTAATTATTAAAAAATGATAATTTTAAAGTGGTAACATATGATAGTTATCAAATCTGCACTTCCCTAAACTTGTGAACCATGAACAGAAAGAAAACAAAATTATTGTTGTTCTGTGGTTTTTTTCTTACAGGAGGAGGCCCTACGTATATTTTTTTACTTACCGTTGCATGGTCTTGTTTCTAAAGCCTGTTCTGGACAGAGATGTTGATTCTCTAATTCCTGAATGATCACTGCTCGAGATCGGACTTGTATTCCCCCAAAGCCGAGATCCTCACCATTAACACAGGTGAGCTGGCAAAGGCTCCATTCTGACCATTCTCTCAAGTAACAGTCCCCTGTCAAAGAGCAATTTTTATAAGATGAATGATCATTGTATGTGAAGAATTCTTAGCACTGAATACATCTTAGAAAAAAAATGCCCAAATCCGGTTTCTTAATTTTCCTTCTTTTTAGTTCCTTTCATTACTATTTTTAAATTTGACTTATAAGAAGATAATATTTTGACACTCTCCATAGGATCACTCTCTTTTTGAATTTTTAAACAATGCTCCACTCAATATCTGATTTTTTGTAAATTTTAAGGTATTGTATGCCCTATGCTAAATTTATATATCATTCTCTTGCAATTCTTCTTTGATCTTAGAAAGAGAAAACATTTTCTGGTATTAAAAAGATTAATTGTTGCTTATTCTCATGCAGAATTTCTCTAAACAGATGTAGAAGCAACTGCTGGAACATTCTTTGCAAGAAAGGGAAATGGGAACATGATTAAAATGTCTGCTTTGGCTATTTCATGTTACGATAATAGAGGTTTTTAGAATGTTATAGTGTAAAACCGAAAAATAAAATTTTACTAATTAGCATGAACAGCTAAAGAACATTTAAGGAAGATCTGAGGCACAACACAAAGGAACCATTTTTTTAAAACTGCAGTCAAAAATTGGACTAGACTATGCACAGACTCATAAATAAACCTCTTAGTTCTCATTATTTCAGTGAAAAAGCTATTAAAAATTCATGCTACCTTGCATTATACTGATGGCAGATATAATCAGCACTGTGTTGACCAGATGCCTGATTAATGAAGGAATTTTATTTGCCAACGTTAGGAAAGCATGCGAAGAAATGAATAATTGACGAACTGGTATATACATAATAGGAAAACAAGTAGTGATTTTTGGAAACATTAGCTGGAGCGTATCATTAGCACATCCCTACAGGGCAGTTATTCTTGCTGGCTAAATATGAGATCGGGGAAGAATACGTTCCTGCTCAGCAAAATTTTAAAAGCAAGCAGTAAGCAGCTATTTTTTTTAAATTTGACTAACATGAAAACATAACTACAAGCTTAATATTCTTCCAATTTTTATTTAAGAAGTAAAATATGTGAAAATCATGCATTTGGAATGCTATGTACAAAGCACTGATGGAAGCCTCTCCATTTTTGATTAATTTCTATTTATTGAGACAACTTTGCTTTCAGTCTAATCTGAAATGAACTGGAAAAAAAAATCTGAGAAGGAGGAGAATTTCAAGAGAATGAAAATAGGGTATGGGTATGAAATGATAGCTACATTAGAACTGAAGGAATTAATCACTTCTGAAGATACATCACTAATGATTACTGAACAACAGTAACATACTTCAGATTCTACAAGTAAGTGTTTGAAATGAACTGGAGGGGTTTTACTACAAAACTAAACAGCTGTTATGTGCTCTTAATACTGCTCAGTAGGAGGATCATGGACCTGATAATTCATAACAGCTCCTTTGGATTCAGTTCACAAAGGCAATGATAGTGCATGTCTCATCCAGAGAGTTAAACAGCTAAGAGGCACTCATGTTTTCTCAGAGATCAAAACAATAGCTTCATTTGGAATAGACCCTTCAAAGAAAAAAATAAGACCCCTTATCTTAGCTTCCTTAGACACCCATAAAATGCATCAAGTTCTTAGTCACTGGTAAAAGTATTAGTAAAGCTGTTAGGTGATCTAAGCACTTAAAACAAATATTTTGCTGCAAATCAACACTCTACAGAGTTAAATACAGTTTTTATTTAAAAAGATTTTGTGAAAAAATATATTCTTCTTAGGTACAATCTATGACTGAGACATCTTTTATAAAATTTAAAACGTGGTATTTTTCTAATTGATTTATTGTCATGAAGCCACTCCTGGAAAGTAACTCTATAGGCCATTTGATGGATGAATCCAATCAGTAAAGCACATGAAAAGATTTAATTGCCTGTGGCTAATGCTAGGCACTAATAACTGTAATGACACCCAACCAATCTTGAAAAGCAACATTTATTTGAATGGCTTTGTTACCTGGACAAGGGACAGTGCAGGTTTCCTCAAGTATCATCTTCTTATCACCGTCTATAATAGGCTCTATTTCTCCACAGAATTCCTCATCTACTACTTTACCAACATCTTCAAGGGATCCATCATAAACCACACAGGAAATGTTCCTCATTCGTGTTCCCTCTCCACATTGAGCATCCTATGGAAGGAGGACATATATGGATACTGGACAGAAAAAAGTGCCAAAAGACTAGATTTGACTTATGTGTCACTCTGTCTTCTATTATTTTTGCTTAACTACTTATTCATTCCAGTGAGGAGAAAAAAAGAAAAAAAAAAAGACATAGTTCAATACTTCTGAAACAAAAATTAAACAAACCCAACCAAAAATTTCTGGTGCCTGCTACCACTGTTTCTTAAAGTATGGAGCTATTTATGCCTTTGAATTGAAACCACAGCAGTATCTCAAGTGAAGATCTCTTCTAGTATATGGTTATATTTCTGCTAATATACTTTTACAATGGAAGTATTTAAATTATTAGCAAAAATGCTGCTTGGGTACTAAAGTTTACATTTATACTTTGAATATCTCTAGGATAGTGTTGTATCTGTTGAAAAATATGAACTCTAAGGAAAAAAAAATCTTTAGTTTTTGTATAAGAGAGGTGGAAGCAAATTGTTTACAGCATTGTGAAGGAGGTATCTGGGTATATCCCAAATATGCGAGGTCCATAACTTCGAAGTCCCATATGGCTTTTACCTCTACTTTGCATGGAGACCATTGACCATATTGCCATCGATAACAAGGTTTTACTGGACAGGGTTTGAACTGCTCCATCTGAGAGGGACAAGGTCTCCCATCACCCTGAAATGGCTGATTTATGGTCCTTCTTCTGATCATTCTTCCTGTAAACAAGAAACAACAATATAACTAACAACGGAGTGGTTAGACTGATTCATTCCTCAAGATGGTTCTATTTTGCTGAAAAGTGTAGTATTTGAGTAAAGTCATTTTTTCCACATTTGAAAAAATTGAATTGTAAAACAGATCTGTTGGCTCTTGTCTGTTGTGTGGATTCATATTTTCCAAGACAGACACTTTATTGTTTGTTTGTACTGCAAGTGCAGGAGGATGTCTAATTAGGATTGCTCCTGTAACAGCAAACAAAAGCAGTAATTTCATAGTTCAGAAGCCTGCAGAAAAATATTCTTTCTCAAAGTGACAATATGTTTGTAGCATTTCACTGGAGATTCCTGCTCCTCATCTGGAGTTTTCTGCTATAAGAGACCAACATTTTCTGTTCTTCCCTGAGTTAACACAGAAACATGTGTTCCATAATTGTCCGATTCCAGCAAATTGGAACAGCTTGCAACCTTGCATGACTGACTGTCTCGATAATGTGACATGCAGATTTTGCAAGAGATGGAGGATTCTTCACTCAGGACCAAAGAAAATTAAAATACAGGAGGCTCATCTGACATTAATCTTCTCTTCAGCCATGAGTAGTAGTCAGCTTCACTGAGATACAGGTTTTAATTCAAATACTTATATAAATTGAAAGTGGAAGACATTTTTATCCTTTCAGCAACTCTTGCTTCCTTCATCTTGCAGTGGATATTAGACCATTATGCTTCATTACAGAGACATCATGTGATATAACCAAAAATTTTCTTCTGTGTCTGAAGTAGTAGCCAAGCGGTTGTTCTAGAGTTATCACCTTACAAGGGTTTCCACAAAGCCAACACAGCTGTAGTATTTTAATCTATATATAAATATGAGTCAAGTCTGAAAAAATTTGTAATTTGTATAAAATTTTAAATTTGTATAGTAAGGCTTATCATAAACTAAGGCATTACACAGGTTTACCTACATAACACCTGATGTTAGTTCACCAAAGAATTAATCTTTAATCCTACATTTCAGTCTCATGCATTTGGAATTGAGTACCCTAATGATAATGACACGAATCTTTTGCTGAGAGCAAGCTACACAAGCTATGATGCAGAAGCAGAACTATATAAATCTCCCAGACAGCTGTGTTCACTGCAGACAGCTAGAAAGATGTTTGTGAAGCAGAGCCTCATCATTCTTGAATTCACAGCTGCTCCAACTGAGATGTCATGGGAGAAAAAAGATTTTCTTGAAAAGTACTTCAGAAAAACCTCCAAAGAACAGCAAAGAGCAGAATTCTTCCTTAACTTTATGGGTATTTAAATGGGTGCACAAAAGCAGTTCAGCTCTGTGGTCATTGCTTTTATTACATGGTTATTACTTATTGAAAAAGACCAGTTACTTCCAACTTCTTGCACAATAGGAAAATTACAGCTTGAAGGCTTACATGTGAGGCTGTCACGATCTGTTAAAAACATTGAAAATTTGAAAGTTGTTCTACATTACTATTTAAAATAAATGTTCTAACTTCCACAAACAAATTCTATACTTGGAAAGTACAGGGATTTCAGATAGTGACCCACCTTCACATTTTGAAAAAGCACAGCAACAATAATTCTCATTCAGAAAAATATCAGGTCAGTTTAGGTTTTGTATGTAGGGCAAAGCTTGTAAAGGAAAATCTGGTAACATATTTAAGTATTCAGTGGAGCTGTTAGTTCAATTCTCACTCTATAAAGATTACTTTGAATACAGAAGTGTAGATTATTTGAATACGGAAGTCACACTGCGAGAGAACCTCCAAGAACTTATTTTGAGACATTTCAGAGCAAATAATTAACAAGAGTTTCCCATAACTAGAATGTGCCTTTGATTTCTGTTCTGACATATATTTGATTTTAAAAAACTTAGATAGTAGACAGCAACATTTTGGAAAAGAAACAAATTAGTGCAATTACAGTGAAAGTAACTTGTGCCTTCATACTTGCTCTGTATTTAAAACTATAGAATTCTGCAGTAAGTTCATTAGTTTTAATCATTGTGCACTTCTACAATTTTAGTTGTTCTAAACTCATCACTAATAATGAAACTTAAGAGAAAATCCCTCTCTCCTTTTCCTCCCCCCACCAGCTGAAAAATAAATATTAACATCAATGTTTATTTTTGTCTCAATATATCATTCCTCATATCTCACTTTGTTCCCATACCAAATTTTCATTATCTTCAGTGAGTAAAGTCTCATTCAAGCATATTATTTCCATGAATAAGACTGATTTAGATCTCTGTCACTCTCCTTAGCTAGCTACACTTTATAGTTCTGCAAAAAGAGGTGTTATTGCTTTTATTAATGAAAAAAGCCCAAGAGTTCAGTCTTTAAAATATGCCAAAGGTACGTACTGACCTGTAAGGCCACATGTTTGAGAGCACTCAGACCAAGGGGACCAGTCAGAGAGCTGACAGTTCACAGGACATTCCACCACACAGGACATATTCATTTGCCACGTCTTTTCCAAACCAAGCTAAAAAAAAATGTTGAAGTCAGTACATAACTCCAGGCCTCTCTGTCATCAGTGCAGTGTGATGCATTTGGACATGGTGAATCTGAGATAACTAAAGCTTTATGCAAGCATGAAGTCATTACTAAATAAAAAGTAAAGCAATTAGGACATCAAAAATCTCACTTCAAGGCCATCCTAATGCATATGCTGATGTTTAAATACATGCTTAAATCCTATTTTCATCAATCATTTTCTAAACTAGAACCTGTAAATGGAGGGCTTCAGCTCACAGTATTACTTTTTGCAAGGTAAAGGCCAAAGTAATTTTACAAAGTATCAATGAAGTATTTTGAAATGGGAATGTAAAAATATCAACAGCTATTCATAACCGAATTGAAGTGATGCTAGGAGCCAGGTTCAAAACTACCAAAAGGAGGAAAATGAACATGTACTGGACAGTCAGTTTATTTATCTGAAGATGCTGCAGATGCTAAAAGTTTACGGGAGCTCAAGTGAGACTGAACAAGTTAATGAAAGAGAAATCTGAAGGTTTAAATAGACAGAAACTCCATCAGGCAAATGCAGTGCAAGAGCTGAAAAGTGGTGGAGGTTGCAAAAGTAGTAGATGGAAACTCATGGATGTCTGTCCTTCTTATTCTTCCTCAGGCATCTGCTTATGCTGTCTTGTTTTTTTCCATCTTGTGCATGATATATATCATGCTATCCATGCAAAAATATTGACATGACATCGACAATGATATGGTCCAAAAAGAAAAAAATAAATATAGCTTTGTATGTTTTCCTGAAAAGCTCTGCAAATAGTCTCATTATAGAGTCCTCTAACATTCATAAAGTAAAAGCTGCAATTGCTGGAGGAGTATTTGAGAAGGGGACAGACAAAATAATCAGACTCACATGTTTTCCCAAAAACATATTCTCTACTCAGTTCTTCCCTGAGTTGGATTCAGCCTAACGATAACAAATGATGGAAATCCCCTCCCTCCCAAGGAAAAAAGAGTTTTATGATCATGCTTGGGACATGGAACAATGGTTACATGGTCCTTCGGCCTAATGAGTTGGTCTCAGAATGAGTTAAAAGGATAGGTCAGGGTGTATGATATAAAATGTGAAAGAAAATCAATCCTGCCCATAGGAACAGATCTACATAGCTTTCCAGCATAAAAGACTGTCCTCTTTGTTGGACCTCACCAGTGGACCTTGGTCATCATTGAGGCCTTTCAGAATCCCAGGAGGTTGTGAATATCTTTAACTAGATAAAATCCCCACATAGTTTAAAAAAAAAAAAACAAACAAAACAAACTAGACATTTCAAAACCCATTAATTTTAATGACTGGAAAGGTTAATGACATAAAATCAGCAGTTAAGACTTTAAAAGGGAAATAAAACCACTATTTCCTACTAAACACAAGAATAGAGCAATAATTAGGCACAACATTAACGTGTTCTCCATAAATAAACTACCACAAAGTACTGAAAATGTCTCCTCCTGATGGACTCACCACGTTTTAAATTTGCATTTGCAATACCATTTATTGAGACAAATGAGGTTTTAGATCTCTGTTCTGTTTCATACATCAAAAAATGAGTTCTTGGCTTTTCTCAGTGGTTCAGTATAGCCTTGATTATATAGCTATTGCATACAGGAAACACCTGAAACCTTTGGATAATCTGGAATTCAGATGATTAGAAAACTAGAGAACCCTCTTTGAAGTCCTTATTTGGGTCAAATCTTCTGAGCAAAGGCTTTAAAGCCTGATGATTTGATTCCTGCCAATTATAGAAACACGACTGCTCTCCCTTGAGACTGGCCTTCTCAGCTGGACTTTGTCAGCTCAAGAGGGAAAAGCCCAAGAGAGATATTAACAATGAAGAGGAGAAAGCTGAAGTCCAGATTACCCACGGTGACCTTCTTGCGTGTCTTAGATAGTCAAGTGCTGTTTAAATAGATCTTGGGAGCAATTGACAGGCTGCAATTGATAGTAATCACATATTCTTTTCTAATTCCTCTCCTTCCTTTAGTTTATGAACAACAATTCACCTTGAAGATCTTAGAAAAGATTTTAAAAGTATCCAGTAGCCCCCTTACCTGAAAGCCTCTGTTCTGGATGAGCTGTGGTTTCTGACTTGACAATTGTAAGTACTGAAAGATAACCCTGAGCACCCTGTGCTCCTGGTCACACATGCCAGGGGCAGCAGGCTGCCAGACCAGCATGCTCTTTAAACCCTGTGATCCACAAAAAGTACCTGCATGTGTTTATAAGAATGTTTGGCAGCACAGATTAACCCACGCTGCCAGAGGTTAATCACGTAATCTGACAAGCAGACTATTTACCAATAAAACCCAAAAGTCTGCTTTAATGCAAACAAAACTGCTGGTTTCTAGGTTTCTCTCATCTTTAATTGAGGGTAAATGAATGAAAACAAGTCTATAAAGGAATATGACCAGGAACAACTTGCTTTTGGTGATCTGATTTTCAAATACTCAAGGAGGAGAAAAGTCAAGCTCATGCGAGGTGCTAATTTTGTAGAGTTAGAGAGCAAGTAATCCAGTATTACTGTGCCTTGGGAATGTGAAGAGAACTACATTAACATAACCAGGACTTGGAAATAAGCTCTAGAAATTGATTTATCTTGGCAGTAATCAGGATGACTGGCTACTTTTTTTAGCTGATTGACTGAAACAAACAATATGGATGCGTAAAGAAACCAGAACACAGGGGCTCAGAAGGAATGTTAGTATTTAACTACACTGATGCTCGTACCTAAAGATGGTGATGGACAAAAGTCAGCAAGAAGGGGCTTTCTATTAGTTCTAACCTTTTATTAGTTTCTTGAACCTTCTATTATATAGAAACTCAGATATCACATGTCCTAATTTCTCATGTCCCATCATGTAAAATCATGCGACTTAATTTCTTAGGGATCAGAGTAGGTTTATTTATTCCGATCTCTCTACTTTGCACGTAGTAGTAAGAAACATAATTCAGTAAATGTCTTTACAAATAAATTAAAGAAACATTTTGTTTTATTTATACATCCAGTATAAAGTTTTATGATGGCCCAGGCAAATTCCATTAGCTAGGTCATTACAAACTTATTTCATATTTCTCCTATTCATCAACTTTTCCAACCTTATTTTGAACTTCACTTAATCTTTCTGCACTGCCCTTTTAGTGCAAAACTACAGCAAAAATCCCAACCCTGAAGGATCATTAGCAAGAAGTACACAGTATGTATTCACACTTTGATAATTTCTTGAATAGTCTCCTCTCATGACCTGGAATGAGGTTGTTGGCTTTCAATGTTGGCTTTCACATCTTCACAGTGAAGGGTCTGTTAGATCTGAACAGCTTGGCTTTCTTGTTAATCAGGTTAACAGGTTTTACTCTTAAGTTATTGGATCAGCCTTTGACCTTGTTGTACCACTGCTTACACATCCATAATTCAACAAAGAGTCTTAATGGCATGACTGGGGAGTGGATCAGAGCTTTCTACAAGAAGATATATCTCTGTATGATTTAGCAAATCAAAAGGGCAAGTAAGAATTTCTCTGAGTAATAAAGTTTCATTTCTTAAAGGCAGGAAAGCTCCTGAGGTTTTCTGAAATGAGATTTTAGTGTAAAAGGTACTCATTTGTTCTAAATGTTGCTTCAAATCTTTGGTTAACAAGAAGAATAATTTCTTGGTTTATGGTAGAAGTATTATATTTCCCCTTAAAATCTAATAAATCATATTTTCCTATTGAAATATTTATGTGGATGGATATTTTATATCATGTCTTGGTATTAATTAATCAATAGCGCTGTCTCTTAGAAATAACCTGACAGACATTTTTTCTTCTTTTAACATATTAAAACATTAACAGAATGCATTAATGCAGTGCCTTATTAACTTCACAGCAACTTGCTGGTAGACAGTCAGATCCTGTGTTTTTTCTTGAGACATAATTTTTGCAGATTCTCCATTCCTGGAAGTGTTCCACTCCAGGTTGGATGGGGCTCTGAGCAACCTGGTCTAGTGGAAGGTGACCCTGCCCATGAAAGGGGTGTTGGAACTAGATGATCTTTAAGGTCCCTTCCAACCGAAAACATTTTATGATTCTATGAAATTATTAGATTTGATTATAAACCCAAGAGCTATGTGTGAAGGAGGAACATGGGACAGAAGTAGAGTGTCAGCCTCAGCTGAAACCTCCTGCCTTTGCTAAGAACTTAGAGATTCAGGAATCCAGGATGTCAGAAGGGATTGGAGAAACTTAAGTAGGTCAGATACACCACTACAAAACGATAGTCCAAAGTAAATGATGAGTCTCCTGATTCCCTCCACTTCTGATGAGACTGTTTCTATGGGTGCATCCTGAAGAGCAGCTACTAGTCAGAAGGATCACACAGAAAAACTGTTGGTGCCAAAGCCACTGTGGAAGCCACTCCCCCTTTGTCCCCCATTTCAACTGATTTTGTTTCTGATGTCATGGTGATGGGGGAATGGCAGTTGAAACAAGTGTAGTTACTTTCCATCAAAAGTGCATGCAGGATTGCCCTTAATGCCCTTAATTTGTGTTGTCTTCTTGTTTTCCTACATACTACTATATCCATGCAATTGAAAATATTAAGACCAACAAACAAATGTCAGGAAGAGAGTGTTGTTGAATTTGAGGTTAGTTTGAACGTTTGCAAAATGGCTCTTTCAAAATTTAAGATCTGCTAGTTAGTTCTCCATATATGCTCCTACTTAATATTACATTCATGCCGCACATTTTTTCACGCTAGCCTGGGTATCTTTTCCATCGCACAGCTGGATACAAGAAGTTAGCATTCAGCCCAGCTGCAGAATGGCACATGAGAAATATTTTTTACAACACATTGAGTAAATGATTGATACTGGCAGGTGTCCAAGGTTCCATGCAGAAATTGTATCAAATTAGAATTAGGATTAGTATTCTGACTAAGATTTATTACATATATTTTATTTTATTAATTATTGTTTCTAAGTAATTTCCTTCAGGACAAAATAATTAGCATATGTTCATGGAGGCACTTAAAAGTAACCAAAGGAAATTATATAAAAATCACTGCTGATGGATCAGTTCATTTCAGAGGTACTTAACAATCCACGAATAGTGTTGCAAAACATCTGGTGAAAATGTCACACAGCTCAGTTTGCTCAGTATTAATTAGCACCATTAGAAGGGAGCTTAGTCACAGGTACCCACTCACCTCTTCACAGTACTTCAGGTCAACTGACTTGCCATCACTGCGAACACAATCAAGCATCCGAGTTTTGATACCATTACCACAGACAGCCTTCTCGCTGAGCTGACATGTGCTCCAGTCTGGAAAAGATTAATTCATTACCATAGCAGACTTTCAGACAGAATTCTTAATGATCCAGTCTCCTATCTAATTCTAACTCCAATGGCTTAAAAATAATCCTCACAAGCAACTTTTATACATGCAAAGGCCCATGGAGCCCAGCTGCTATACCTTTTTGGAAACAGTGACTTTTACTGCAAATAGTCAGTGCCATGGAGCTTTGCTGAAAAGTTCTTATTTGGTTTCATCTGCATGGATTTTGAGTAAATCCCCAAATTACAGGAGAAATAAATTTCTTGGACTTACAGCATACCCATTTCACCTAAACTGCAAAGCCTCCATTTAATATTTTATGTAGATCAAATAACCTGAATCAGTTTTCAGTACAAGTTCCACAACTCCCTCTGGATAAGAACAGAAAGCTAAAAAATCCATCCTGTAAGGTGAATGGAAGTGAACTGTAGTCCCAGGCTGTCACTAGAGCATAACACCACAAATACCTGTCACATTGTAGTCATAGTGGTAGCAGTTCTTGTTCAAAGTGCAGGCTTCTGCCTCAGTGGCAGCAGGGCAAGGCTTTCCATCATCTGGTTGTCTCAGGGATTCAGCTGACCTTTCACGAACACTACTTCCATTGCATGGCTTAAAAGGGAGATTGGAAACAGCTTTGATATTTTGGCACCCTGATACCTTTTTATGAAGCCGTTACAACAACCTTTCAAGTAATCCCTTCACAAAACACAAGTGTCATATAACAGGTTCATGCTTCTGTGTAAGAGAAACCCTTTTCTTTTATTTCAGAGGGAATTTAGTCTGCCCTTTCACCTTGGTACCACCCAAGGTGAAATATCCTTTAACTTGTTAACACCTCTCTATTTTCCTAATTAGTGCATGTTTCAGTACTAGTGCTTTGGAACTATTTCACTCATAACTGGATATTGAGAGGCTCACTTGCCAAATGTTATAATGTAGTGCACCAGAGCATCAATACTCAGAGGTCCTGAAACACTTTTTTTTTTTTGGCTTTTTTTTTTGACATTTCTTTTTGAAATTGAAGTCAGGAACAGGAAAAAAGACCCCAAATTACCTTTCTATGTTCAGTCTTGATCTACAGACTTCACTCGTTATCAGATAGTGACATTTTTAGTACAGCAACTGTGCCATGATGAAAAGGCTCAGACTTAGGCTCAAAGACAGATTCCCAAGCCACTATCAAAGCTATTCCACTACACAGAAGGCACCCCTCACTAAGGAGTGACCACTGGGGCATTATAGTCTGTGTTTTGGAGTAATTTCACTTAATGAAAAATACTGGTACACTTTATTTGCAGCCAATAATCAACAATCCTTAAGATGACATTATATATAGATATTTGCAGGTGTAATCACTGCTCATTTCAGCATCTTTGCACAATACATCTGGTATAAATTTTTAAAGCATCCTCCTAAAGCTATAAATGGGACACTTCAGTATACTTCTTACCAAAGAACATTGAGACCATGATCCCCATTCAGACATAACACAGTCCTCGGGACATGGCAATGTGCATTTTCTAGCACCAAGTGGCATCTCTTCAGGATCACACAGATAGTCCTCTACAGTGTCAGAAGGACCATCCACAGTGTTTAACATGCACCTGGAAAAAAGAACTGCACATAAACTGCATTTGTCGTGGATTTTGTACAGTAACAGCATTCTACAGTATTTTGAAACATTTTAACATTTTGTCAGCACATAACAACCCTAAGTACTGATCTATGAATATCCAAGAGTCAAAAATAATCCTTGTTTTTACAGATAATAGCCACATAATATAGACAGTCCCTATCGGTAATTTGCTGAGAGCTTCTGGGCAAGTGATTTGCTTGACATTAGCTTACCTCTAAGCCGGAACAAGGTAAATCATTTATAGTTTAGATATATTTTCTGTATAATTCATCTGATAATTTTAAATCCAGAATTATTAACACTTTAAAAATTTATATTCTTAGTATTAATCCCTAATTCCCACAGATGCTATTTACCAATTACCAATAGATTAAATTAGGAATCAAGGTAATCCATAGTCAGTACATAGAGTCATATTGCACTCAGTGAAATTAATCTGATTTATATCAGGCAGGATTCAGGTGCGGTACATTATGGTTGGACTCAACGCAGTACATTACACAGAATTACATCAAATTAAATACAGCCATAACTGAAAGTGAAGGTTCTCTAAAGGAGAGGACCTTTGAAGGAGGTTGAAGGAGGAACAACACTGTTTTACCTGACTTTCCTTGTCTGAACACCTTCTCCACAATTCTCTTTTAAGTCCACATTGGTCACTTTGCAGACGCTCCAAGGCTCAGTAACCCATATGTATTGGCTGCAGTCACTGTGGCAGGGGACTACCTCATACACCTGGCATCCACATTCAGTGTCAGTTTTGTTGCACACAAGTAAAATAAACATGCAAAAAAAGGTTTATGCTCTTTTTGGTAAGAATGACAAATATAAACTTGCTGAATTACGGGACATAGTAATAGTACAGATTAAACATTTGATAGAAAACTACCAAATAACAAAAAGAAAAAAAGCTATCTAATGACGAATTCCCTGGTTTTCTCTGCCACTAAGCCCATGCTGTGCCATTTTCACCAAAAACATGAACACAACTAACATAAAGTCTGTAACTAGGCTAGCTCATGAGCATACCTTTTTGGAAAAATGTTGCTATAACTCTGCTAACACTTTACCTCTATTCTTCACATCTCCCCTACACTATTCCATTCCACTGTTATTAGTTGTAGAGGATTTGTATTTCTAAAGAGGGGTGATGGAAAATTATACCAATATATATTAATTTTATTTATTCATTGTGTATGATCAAAATCACTCTAATATAATTGTGTATCGGCATTAGTATTGTGTTTGGATTTGAACAAAAAAATTGAAATAGCATCTCATGTAGTAATTTATACAGTGTTCCATCTACTGTCTCAAGTATATATTACAAAAAAAGGGACAGACAACATAAATATTGGGCATAATCAGGAAGCACATGTTAAGGTTGTATCTCTATTTTAGAAACACTTACCTGAGCCTGAAGAGAGTATTTTCATGAACCCAAAAGAAACAACAACAACAAACAAACAGGAAAAAAAACCAAAACAAAACAACAAAGAGAAAAAGATAGAATGATTAGAGTGAAGCATAGGTATTTAAATTACATTAATTTAGCTTTTATTATCAACAATATTCTGTTACTTCTGCAAAGCAAAAGGCATCCAGTTTTTTCTCTTGGATCTCCCTTGCTGTCATGAGGCATTTTGCAAGAAATTTGCCCTTGTAAGAAAATAAAAGTTTATAAACCACAACTGGTGGATGAAACTGTAAATTACCTAATCTCTTTCTCAGTCTTGAACATTTGATAGAACTGTTTTCCCTCTTTGTCTATAATGAGCATCAAACCTTCACCCAGTAGGAAATCCAGTTTCCCCAAGATGAGAGAAAATCCTCTGTGTTTTTGGAGGATACTGGACTTCATTATTAATTGAAATTGTTCTAACAGCATTAAGTGCAATAGATTCAAAGGAATAATGGAACTGTCAGTTCTCATCCTTCCAAAGTTCCAAGGTCTTTCATTGAGTATCTTAATTATGCATAGTTTACTTAAAGTCCATTTCCTCAATATATCAGCCAACTTCACATATCATTCTAGGTATCAAGTCAGCACAACTAATACTGCTAGACCACCTAAGACATTGTTTTAAACAAGTGTTTGATTTCTTTTTAGCAACACTTCTTGTGTAGAAAAAGAGGGCTGATGGTTTGATAGTTAACCTGCAAGAAAATACCACCAATCACAAAAAAATATAATGCCTTGAACACTGAATGTGTGGAGTCTGATATATCACCATGAAGCTGATCAGCCTGTGCACAAGACCACTAGCAGAGTTAGCACACTCAGGCCTTGTTTGAACTACATAAGCATTAATTCAGGCATAAAGGTGTGTGGTGTAAATGCATGTTAAGCAAGATACTGGATTCCATGGACAATTTGTTCTTCAGAATTCTTCTCCAGAATTTCCAAAATGAGATTAGAGAAGCCTTA
Source organism: Pipra filicauda (assembly GCF_003945595.2). Taxonomy (NCBI): domain Eukaryota; kingdom Metazoa; phylum Chordata; class Aves; order Passeriformes; family Pipridae; genus Pipra; species Pipra filicauda. The sequence goes on along the minus strand of NW_024104831.1, from coordinate 3,996,981 downwards.
ATTCAGGGAACTGTCTATATGTCTGACCATGATTAGCATAAGAAGAAATACCTAAACCCTGCAAATTCAACAGCCTTTCCAGTAACAAAAAATCTGGATATCTTGCCAGAAATGCAAAGGAGAACTCTATATTTCATTTCACATGTTAGTGGTATTCTCCTGACACACTGGCATTTTTGTAGCTATGACTGCAGGCCACAGCAGCTGGTTAGTGTAAGGTTTGTATGTCCACCTGTTCCTGATAAGGTGGCAAATAATGCCTAGAGCCAATGAAGACAGGGATGTCCTTGATTTGTCTAACAGTCTCAGGTTAGTCTCTTTCTTTGAAATCCTCTGAAGGCCATTGACATGATTTTATAAGAAACCTGACTCTATTATTACTGTAATTATGAAGCCTTTTAGCCTAGTGAAGTGAGTACTGAGCAAGCTTCATTTAGCAGCACTGTGTTTTGGGAGCCACCCTGGCATGTCTTTCCGAGAGGAAAGACACTCAATGAGACATCTTATGTGTTCACTGTGTTCAGTCTCCTCGAAAATACAGTCACACATGCCAGCCCTGAGAGACATTGAAAAACTTCTTAACAAGGTCTTAAGCATTTTATTTCAATGTTTCCCTAGCCTTGCTATTAGGAAGTTTTCCAAAGGCTTAACCCAAATCTGTTCGCAGCAGTCTAAGCTCACTGCTTTTTATCCTATCCATGATGGCCACGGAAAATGGATTATTGCCATGGAAAATGGATTATTTCCTCCTTCTTTGCAACAGCCTTTTATGTATGTGCTATCAGACTGCCAGCATCCTCCCTCCCATCTCCCATTCCTTGGGCTAGACAACATGTTGTAGTCTTTCCTCAGGCTCAAAATTCCTAGATCTTAGCTTACAGCATAGCCCCCTGTAAATCATAATCCATACATTTGTGGGCACCAAAGATCCAATCTAACCATTATGCTTTGTATGTATGCAAATAAGCATGTTACATGTATAAATAATAAATATGTAAATAAAACAAATTACATTCAATAATTGAAATAAATATTCTGAAGAGTCAGTACTTTGCCATATGAATGAATGGTGGATCACATTTAGATTAAATAGATTAAGTAACTATGCATGTGTATTTCCCTGCATGTTTTTGAATTGACAGGGAATGTACTTAAAAATGAAAGATACAGCCTCTATATTCTTCAAAATATTTATGTTATCTGTAGAGATTCCTTCTCATGAAAGTACTATATTTCAATTTTACTTTTACCAGAGTTGTATTCCGCAAGTATCATGTAACATTGCCACAAATCAAATTGGAGTCAAAGTACCGGCAGAGGGCAATAGTGTTGCATACAAGTGGTGAACAGGCCTCCAGTAAAATCACCTTCTTTGACGCAGAAAAATACAAGCCTATTATGTACTACATGAATATTAAAGAAGGAAAAAGACTTCTGTATAGACTATAATTTGCTCCTATTGAACCACATTCCTCCTAAATTTAAAGCATATTTACATGCTGACCCAAATCCAGCAACCCTCATTCTAGTTTGTATTTAGTTAAAGTAGATCACAAACTTAGTTTATTAGCTGCAGTTTAACCCTTATTATTTTCTAAATTAGAACTAATTACATTCCCTAAAGTAGAAAATGAGATCAACAAGCCATTTCACTCTGTGCTAGCAAAATGTCAATAGGATAATATTAAGTACATGCATTTTTATTCAAATGTAAATTGACAGCACTTTTTTTTAAATCTTTGAATATTTACAGAAAAGACCATGTGGCTGTTTAACATGCCTCTGCAGACTAAATTAAATTCAACAGTAATATGAATATAAATCAACTTTGAAGAGCATAAGTTAATTGACAAGGAATGTTTTTCCTTTCTAAAACTGTCCAAGCAAAGAAGCTTCAGGGGTTTGACTTGGACTAGTGCTAAACTTGGTTCCAAGGACTACATGCTTATTAGTCACCCAAGCACTCCCAGTGTGGTCTTGGATCATGTTTTCTGGCTTAGTTTCACTTGCAGATAATGCAGATTGTATGGCCAGACTGCTCCACAGTGTAACATCATTAAAGTGCAGTTAGTGGGAGAACTGGGAGACAGACTTCGGAAGTGCCATTCATGACCGGAACCGCAGTGCCAGGGCAAGAGTACTGAGAAGGTCAAAAAAACCCACTAACGGACACGGGGATTGATAATGTGTGAGTGGTTGAGAGTTTTAATTTGCTTTCTGATCTAAGATGGTCAGAGAGGGATACTAGGAATCTTGCCAGTTTGAGCAACTGTAATGAGACATTTTACCCATTGTCATAGAAACATAGAAAGGCTTGGAGTGGAACGGACCTTAAAGATTATCTAGTTCCAACCCTCCTGCCGTGAGTAGGGACACCTTCCACTAGACCAGGTTGCTCAGAGCACCATTCAATCTGGTCTTGAACACTTCTAGTTATGGGGCATTTGCAACTTCTCTGGGCAAAGTCTTCCAGTGCCTACCACCCTCACAGTAAAAAATTTCTTTCTATTATCTACTCTAAACCTTCTCTCTTTCAGTTTGAAGTCATTACCCCTTGTCCTGTCACTACTCGCTCTTTCAAATGTTTCTCTCCATCTTTCTTGGAGGCTCCCTTCAGGTAAGAGGTCTTCACAATTGAACATAAGAGCATTTTATTGTCTTCAATCTGCTATTCAGATAATGTGCTAAATTCTTGCAGATGAGGAAGTAATGAAGGTAGATCCTTTGCTGACTGAGGAATTCTAAGCGAACACACTCTCCTCCTTCTACCTCCATCTGCCTCTTATGTTGAATCGTCTTTCTACATCAACAAACAAATAAAACTGTCAGATAAAACAGTTATCTGAGGTATGGAAAAAGCTATGTCAATAATGTAAATATAAATCAAATTACCTGATTGACATGATCTAGCTTTGGACAGGGTCTTCCACCATTGTAGGGTTTTTCACGGAGCCATTTAGACCGAACCTTTACCCCGCTCCCACAGGATTTACTACAGCGAGACCAGTTGGACCACTCACTGAGCTTGCAGTCTGAGGGACAAGGAATAATACAGGCTTCCTCAATGTACCCTGCATGAATGGAAAAGAAAGTGAAATCTCTTCAGCATGTCACTTTGCCACTTCTCCCTGAAGCCCTCGTCTACTTCATTTAGATTGTCCAAAGTTTGACTTGACAGGACTGTGTGAATAGAGAGATTTCTTCATCATTAAGGCTAAATTAAATTCTGAAGAAAATTGACACATATAGCTGGAGACTGTGTTAGAGTAGCAGCTGAGCATCCTCACCGCTATGTGATTAGGATTCACACTCACCAGATTTCAGCATTCAAACTTTCTGACAGCTACAGTGTAATTGACACTAACCAGTTCTTGGTTGCATCATTCTTAATTTGTATAAACAATATGTATTACTTTTTAAGGAAAAAAGGATTAATTAAAGGCTACTCCACAACTGTATCAAGTAATTTAATTGCAGTTTTACATCAAAAATCCAACTGAGAAGATATGCATCTCGCCAGCCTGGAGCAAGAGAACTTAACACCCTGTGACCTTTGTAAGGCTAGAAAGAGAGAGTAGCCTGCCACATTAATGATCTGCCGATTAGCAATCATCTGCCCCTAGTAGCACACTGAATAATTGCACTGAATGGAAAAGCAGATGTTTGGTTTGGATAAGTCATCAGTCTTGAGAGGTTGGAAGCAGTATGACATGATCTGCAGGGAGTAACATGAGGCCTCAATTCACTGAATAAGTGAAAATGTCTTTCTTTCAAAAGTAACATATGGCATAGCTCTAAAATATGTGTAATTTATTCCAATATTTAAGGGAGAAGTTATAAAAACTCAAATAAAAAGCTGGCCTTTACTGTCTTTTTACAACACTATCCTGAATATATGTGAACTCTCACCTCCACTTTCCTGTGTCAGATCTACAAGGTATTTACTATCGCCAAATGTTCACTTTAAAGATTAAAAAAACCTCAGTGCATTTAAAAGTGTGTTAACATATTTGATGAAAACAGTTGCAAAATTAAGTCTTGGGTAAGATCATTCTCAAAAGATTGGCAAAGTTTGCTAGGCATGGTTTCACATGTTTCTGAGAAATATTGAATTTTTTTAGTTTGAAAGTGATCACTATCTTTTCATCAGAGCTGATGTTAGCAGCTTTGTGTTTTAACATATACTTGTAAGTAAAGCTATTCTGTCTCTTCTAAAAGAAACCAGTAGTAACCAATCACAAGGTGTGTAAAGAATTAAAACACTTAAAATATATACTTATGTCTAGTTGTTTCCATTGATTTTAGATATAAAGAAGTTTTTTTAAAAAAATATATGGTAGCATTCAGACTATTTTATGGTCAAATTCAGGTGATGATTTTATCCTGTATGGCTTTCCTCTGTTTGGAAGTGTTAAACAGTTAAATAAATATACAGAGCACATCCTGGATTTGAGCACTGCAAAACTACTGTCCACCATCTCCACATATCTCCTTAAAACACGTAGAATGTTATGAGCTTGATTGCAAGCATATTTATTAAATTTATCTTGCCATTTGATTGATCAGCTCAGTGATGATATATGAAAGGGACACTGTGTAAAAATACATTTTTGAAGATCATATCACTGAATATCAGAGGTGGTGATATAGATTGCCCTGCAGTAGTAAAGCCAAAATTGATTACATTTCACCTTACCTGACATCTCTGAGTCTTAAAAATCCAATGCACCCTATGTCACAGCTACATCCTACACTGAACCTTGATTGAATAAATATCAAACTCTGTATCTTCACCAGAAATGAGCTTTCAACAAGCTCTCTTAGGTGCTATACAAACCCATGCACTCATACAATCAAGAAGCTACTGAATGAAAATGGACAAAACCAAAGAAAGTTAAGAGAAACAACTACCTCCAAGCAGTAAGTGATATTTATTGTCTCATAGAACTAAGCAAAGATTTTACTGCTCTGTGAATTGTCTTGAGATTCTGAAATGCTGCCTTGACTTTCAACATGACTTCTAAAAACTTTTTTGTCTGGAGAAACCTTTCTACTATAACACAATTATGCCATTTACCACCCGTTAAATTTCTGTCTCTGGTAATTAAGGTCTGAAAGGATCAAATTCAAGTTGTTTTAAATATATTGTCCATCCTTAAGTAGGTAACTTGAACCGGTACAGGCTGCTTCAGGAAGACTTTATTTTAAGGACTTCCATAAACCTCTGAGTTTATCTTAATAACTCAAAGGCATCTTCCCAATCTTTGTCAAGATATTCTCCAGTATACCACGATATTTTGGGAGTTTGATAACACTTCATAGCTTATGTGGAACATACTAAACTAAAATGATTGACAAATTAGAAACTATTTTGCCTTATTTCCCTTCAGTTCATCCAAACAAGGACAATAAAGTTTTGGGGGGTTTTTTGATTTTTTTTTTAGATAATGAGAATGTTAATTGTTAATGTTAATAACAAAGTTTAACATTAGAACCTTGCAGATATAAATTGTATCAAATACATTATATTATATGCAAGTTCCAGTAACATTTTAATTACACTGAGCTATATTTCAAGTAATTCCATGAAATATCAAATGAAACCATATCACTACAGCAACCTTTATTCACACTATCTATTAAATATCTACATTTAAGTCAGACACTAAAACTGCCTTACTATAGAAGGCAAAAAAGCCAGAAAAGTATCATATTACAGGTACAGAGTCTTAGTAAGAGTTATAAGATGGAAAATCACAATCTTGTTTATATGTTAATGCATTTTGTAAGGAATGCAGTGGTTCAGTTGACAATTCACACACACTTTATAATGAAAAAATACTGAACTGCAGTCTTATACTGGTTCCTTAATCTTACAAGCTTCATGGAACAGCTACTGCTCACTGTACGGCTCTTTCCTATACCATCTCTAGTATATCTGGCCTACGATGCTCTCCTCTCCCTCTTTCCTATTTCCTCAGAAAGACATCAAGACCCAGCTCCATATATAAACAGTTGAAAAAGAAGAATGGAAAAGAAGAGAATAAGAATGGAGTCAATAATTGAAAGCATAAAAAGAAGCTTTAACGAGGTAGGAAGCTCCTGAAAATGTGAAACATTATTGGAGAGCAGAGGAAAAAAAAAACACCTATTATTATGAAAGATGCAAGACAAGCATAAAAAAAATCTCCTAACCACTGGTATACTAAGAACACTGGATACAAAAAAAGGTCAAAGAGGTGAACAGAATAACAGTATCCAGGAAGAAGTTTCACAGCTTCTTCAGAAAGAAGGAAATAAAATAAAAGAAATAAACAAAGGACCCAATGTTTAGGTTGGTTCTTCACCCAGAGGGTGGCTGGGCATTGGAACAGGGAAATTATCACAGCACCAAGCCTGCTGGAGTTCAAAAACCATTTGGACAATGCCCTCACTCACATTGTGTGATTATTAGAGTGTCCTGCACAGGGTCAGGATTTGGACTTCAATGATCCTTGTGGGTCCCTTCTAACTCAGGATGTTCTATGATTCTATGAAGTCACTTTTCATGTCAAAGAGACAGAAGTCAAAACAACAGAGGAGATGTAAAACAAAATAGAGAGTGAGGGGGAATAGAGCAAAGGGTAAGAAAAGAGAGGGAGAAGGAAGAGGAAATAAATGGCTCAGAGAAATAAATTCAAGAGAATTATAAAGACACATTGCATAGGGATAGAAAATGAAGAAAGAAGAGAAAAGAAAAAAACACCGTGCCATAAGCAATATTTTGGTGAAGCACAAGCAGAATGAAATGCTCTTGACAGCTTACTCTGATATCCCCTGACCAGACAGTGAAATCTAATGAAGAACATTCTCAAAAATCAAAATAGAGGACAATGGGAAGAAATAAAAACACTGGCCTCTGATTTGCATTCTATGTGTAATTAGTATGCAGAATGAAAATGACCCTGTTCTATCTGACATCAAAAAGTTTTTGGCATATTCATGCCTTGGCATCTTTTCCTCTCAGGGGCCTCACTATTTTGATCAACAGACTATTTAGCATTTAGCTATGCCACTGGACTCCCTTAGAACTAAGCAGAAGCAGACTTCAAACTGCTTACAGATACTACTTCAGTCAAGAAAGAAGAGTGAAATAAAAAAATAAATTACTTGTTGCAAATTACTTGTTCCACTCCATTTACCTATTGAATGATACATTTCAGAAAAAGCTTCTCTGGAGCTTGTCATCACCTCAGTCTTCTTTCTATGATGTCTGCATATCTTTTATTTATCTTTTATTTTATTTTATTTATCTTTTTTTTTTTTTTTTTTAGTGATCAAGGATGATAAGCTCCTTAAGTTCATAGCAACCCTACCTCATATCCAAGAAAGCAGATGGTTAGGAGTTTTGAAAAGTTTATATTATTTTTTGTTGTTTTTTGTTAAATTTCAGCTGTTTGTATTTGTAAACTTTGTTCACAGTGTAAAAATTTCAGCAAGAGAGAGGATAACATGTTGTTATATAGAAAAAATATGTTAAAAAAACACAGAAACCAGAAATATTACATGCAAATGGGACTGGTGATGCAGATACATAGTTTCTGACATTAATTTTCAGTTTTGTTTTCAGTCTGATCAAATCATCCTTCAAAGGGTGACACTTGTGTTAGAGTGCAAAACCTTATTAATGAAACAGGCCTCTAATGTGTGGGTGAGGGTCTGTATGGTGGAATATCACCCAGTTATATCACATAGACAGGCTGGTTAATATTATTGCACCAAAAGTCATACCAGAGCTTTGAGGTTTAAAGAACAAACAAGAAATTACAGATGTAGAGAGAATGCAGAGAGAATGAAAGAACGAGAGAAGTGAAATGGCTATGTAGAAGAGCTGAGGAAAAGAGTTAATAGAGGAGGGAGGGATAATGAAATAGAAGACCAACACTGTAAAGGCTGAAGATATGTTCTCTGAACATCAGCAGTTCATTTTTTGCCTTCATGTTTCCTAAACCTCTTCCTTTGCCATGGAACATCTGAGGGATGTTGGAGAGATGAGACCTTGGTGCACTGTGGTAGAGTACAGGCCCTGCATGGTCCAGAGAGGCACTGGAAAGAGATGCCTACTTCTAAGGGCCTATGCCTTTTCCCAGGGCAGTAGTTTCTTGATTATTTCAGCTCCTATCAGCTGAACTTCACAAGGCTGGGAAATGGGTAGTTGTCTACTATGAGCAGGAACATGGCTACTCTATCATTAAAGATTACTGAACCACAATTTAAAAAATGGCTTTGAACCACCAGAATTATGAATAGAACTCATTAGTAAAAGGGAAAAGTTACTGTCCCCTTGCTAATTGGCTAGAAAATCTGGACTCCTAGAACAAAGTCATTAACAGACGTGATGGATAATTTATAAGGGAGGACTCTCATGGACTTCACACTTTTTCTAATGACAAAGCAGGTTAAGTAGGTGGATACAAGATTTTTCCCCACAAATTGCACTTGTAGTGTGTAAGAACAGACTGACTACTTGAGTTGAAGGGTGCAAAATGTGTAAATATAAACATCTTACGAAGTGTTAACATGAACTCTTTTGTCCATAGGACTGACAGTTATGCTCCTGCTTTTATGACCAAATGTCATATTATGTTTCCAAAAAAATCCACCTGCAATGTCAGAATGGTTTATGTTCTTATCATAGTTTTTTTTTTTTGAAGGAAATATCGGAAATAGGAAATATATATCTTCCAGGACCTAGAAATATACAAGTATTTGCATTTCATTTGTAACAGAATATATGTATTTTTGGAGAGTATTCATATTTCTGTTGAGCCATGGAAAGACAGCTTGAACACCATAAGACTTTTTTTCTTTTCTTTTTTTTTTTTTTTTTTTGGATTACCCTTCAAACCCTCAAAACCTGAGAGCAATTGTTCGTGCTTAACTATCTCCTGCATCAGTAATTCTGTCTCTGGTGAACTAACTACAGGTCTTTGGGTTGATGGATGACTGCTTCAAGACTGATGACCTGTTGACAAGGTAGATGTGGTGGCGCCACAATGCAGAGGCCTAAGGTAGGATTTGTGGTGCAAGACAAAAGGTAGCATATTCCTAGAGAACACACAACATAAATATATATTTTAAAAGAAAATCTTAGAAAATATATAAGCTATGAAACATCAAAGTATCCTAATAACAATTTCAGAACCTTAGCTTACTACCATACTAGATTAGAAGTCCCTGTAGGAAATAAATTTACTTTTGAATAAACATTCAACAAAAACCCTCAATTAAATTTTAACACTGATATTTTTTTCTGGATAAATTTGCATTGCTTCAGGTTAGAATACTGAAAGTCAAAATCCACAGATTTAAAAAATCCTATTAAAAGTGAATAAAGTAAGTTCTAACAGACATCCTGGACCCCATAGACTCCATTATACCATACGAGATTTTACTATTGCACAAATAAGGAACTAAATACAAAATTCCTCGATTCACATTGATACTCCTAACAGCTGTTGTAAAAGTATTCACTGATATGCAGATATTCCTCTCTAATCCCCCACATAAGCCTTGTAGCCACAGAGGGCTTTGTAGAGTCAGCACAAATCAATGCATCTCATTTAATTAATGCTAAAGGGGCAAATAATCTCACACTAATAAGGCAGCAGACAAACTACCCTGACTGCTTGACTGTGCCTAAGGTCTTAACAGTAAACGGACATGAATTAAGAAGGGTAATACGACCTATATAAAAATTCTGCATCTGTCTGCCATGAACCACGTTTGCCTTCGCTAGGCACACACAAACACAACCACCGCTCAGCTTTTGTGGGTCACGACTCTTAATTGATGGATGATGGAGAAAAACTAGATATTGAAGAGCAGATAGTGTAGTGCCACATGACAGTGGCTTGCTTTTGATTTTTTGTCATGAAAATTCAAGGTGCAGTTTAAAGGGACAATGAAGAGAATCTCAATTTTTTTCATAAATACATTGAAACAGATTATTGGCAGACACATGTCACTATCCACAGAGCTCTAGTATTCTAGTGATGACAGGGATAAAGCTATGAAAAACAACTGCTGCCTTTCTAATGGAAAAAAAAACCTCTCACACATGACTATTAAGTGAACTATACATTTTTATATTTCTCCAGTAAAATTACCTATGTAGTATTGAAGAAAAGCAGGAACAAGAGAAAGGGCAATTTATCTGTCTTCCATGAAGGAAAACAGGTAAACAACAGCTCAGTTACCACATTCATTGGCAACTGGCAGCTGTTAGCTCCTCCCCACACTCTGAAGAACTGGAATGCTGAAAAATACCAGTGGCAGAATATTTCAAATGGCTGCTGAATGGTGTAAACTCTTTCCCCAATAAATTTAGCTCAAATTTGAAAAAAACTATTTTTAAATGAAAAATCAAAATATTGGGTATATATTACACTCAACCCCACCCCCACAGATAAAAAAGAAAGTGAGGAAAAAACCAAACTGCCTTGTCTCTTTGCAGTTGAAACTTAGGTCTGCTTTCAGCTCTTTGTTTGGGATTTTTTTTGAAGCACCTGTTAAGCTACAGAAAGCTAAGGACCTTCTTCAGAAGGACTCTGCCCTGTGCTCCCCAGCGTTCTCATCCAGTAGTAACAACAGATTTATTTAATCATATTTTGCCTTTCCTTTTGTGTTACGGTCACTCCTGAAAATTTGAGAAACTTGTTTGTACGTGGGACCTTATAACTGCACCCAAAATTTCAAAAATTATCACATGAATCTCCCAATGGGTCTGCTAATTTAGCACTGTCCTTGTGTCATTCCTGTCCTTTAGCTCCTTGGTGTCTGTGAAACTGTTAGTGTGTTGCTAGCTCTTCTCAAATCTTTTGAAAATGAGATGTGTCAAGCAGTAAAAAGAGTACTGAAGTATTTATTCTTCTGCTCCTGTTTACCTTTTCTTTTCTAAGTCAACTGAATTGTGGTTATAAGCACACAGCATTTTTCAAAACAGCTTACAAATTTTGTGGCACTGCAGAGTGGATCTGTCTTCTCATTCCTTCCACTCAAAACATCATGACTTGCAGCACTGACCTGTTCATTGCCTCATAAATTTGCATGACACTATTTATATAAAACTTTTGACAGTCTCTCAATTTGAGTTGCTTGTGGCATTTTAAGATATCATAGCATATCCCATGATATATTAATAACATCAGTGTGGGTACAGTTTGTCCCTCTTGTCAAATTTAGAGGTTGTTGTCACAGCTCAAGAAGTTCAATTAGCTCCATTTAGCACCTCAGGATTTCATAGTGTCAGGAGATAACAAAAGTTCAAGTAAAAGTTGGATACCACACAGGAAAGATCTTCCCTTTAAAGGTCTTGATTTCTCTACTACTGCAAGCTAATTAAGCAAATAATATCCTATAAAAAATGCAATTACATACAATAGTAGTTGGAAAAGAAATAACAGATCCACAGGAACAAAGAGTAGAACAAATTTCTGAGTAAAACAGATAACATAGTTGAAAAAAACTGATGAGACTTTGGATCAGTTATAAAATTAGTGAAAAATCCAGTGTTATCATTTGTGTAGGGAAATAAGCAACTGCGTTAAAATTTACAAAAAAACCCCAAACAAGCTTGAGTTCTGAGTCCTGTCAACTTCAGCTTGAAAAACCAAACACAGATTGATGGAAAGCTACAAGGCACTTTAATTTGCTAGCAGGTGGGGTACTACTGTGATACCACAGAAGTCTCTTGTTGATTTGGCATAACATAGCCAACCCAACGAACAAACAGCATACTGAAATCTAGAGATGATGTCAAACTAAAGAACTACCATAGAACAAGGGGATGAAAATAACATGAAAAGCATCATAAATACTGGGAAGGTATAAAATAAGATTTACCTGGCAAAACAGTTGCTTATACATATTGAGAAAAATAAAACAAATCATCATAACATAATCCATAGATACAAAGCAGACATTCAGAAAAAGCAGAGACATATACTGAAATTAGATTGAAAAATTTATATAACTGGCTCTAGCCCCCTTGTATCTGCAAAAGTATGCTAAACCTGGAAAAATGCCAAAAGCAGACAATAAATAAGGTAAGCCTATACTATTACCTATGTACAACACCTAGAGGAGCTACTGGAAAGGAAATCATAATTTCAGTGACATATTCCTTAGCATCAGTCTAATTCCTTATCATCAATGTTAGATACTTCATTCCCTGTATACAAGAAATTCCTGTCAAGCAATTTTAGAAAAGCGCAAGGAATACAGGATTAGTTCAACAGCAATTCCAAGATTCATCTGCTCACACACTACACCATGGACCAAGTTAACTGTACTCTCTCCCTCAAATGGAACTGATGAGAAAATACACATGAGGAGGGGAGTGGGGGTGAGGTGGAGGTGGCATGGTGGAATATCAAAGAACCAGACACCTTAATGAACTGATCTAGAGAGAAAGAATTCAAAAGAGAACAACATCTAAAACCAAAGGGTTCAGGCTTCCCAATTTACAACAAATATAGTAATGACTGGCAAACACTTCCAGCTTACAAGGAGAGTTAAAAGAGACTTCAAATTTCCCCTGAGAAAAATAGGATGGAACTGCAGAAAGAAAAAACACAGCAAAGCAATGCCCTATTGTGTTTTGTGAAGGATGCTTGTGAGTGCTAAGAGCATGTAAACAGCAGTCCTGGCTATAGTAGGAATAACAATAACACACTGTTAGTAGCTTTTCCACTGGATTATTATCCATTGTGGACACTTTGAGTGTAGGCAACATTCACTGATAAAATCTATTGGATCAGAAATTCCTATCTTGAATATATTATATCAGGGTAAACAAGGCTGGTTGAGAATATCCTTTTAAAATAATTTTTTATTCCTCTTATATCTCTTTAATTCTTGCAATGGATTTGCACCTCAAAATGCAATGCCAGGGCTTGAAAGCAGCTACATCTGTACTTGCTCTACACAAAGAAATTGTCCCTACCCCTTTTTGCAAACCACTTCAAGCAGCACGTTACCTACCACATACGACAGCTTCAATTTCCTCTTGGAGAGAGGGCTTCTTCCCTCATGTGTCCTCCCTTGGCTGTTGACACAAAAACTGACAGTCCCCATTCCTCAAGTCAATGAAAACTCATTGGCAGTTTGGAAACTCACTGGAACTGGGCCATCAGTTCCCCTAGTTTCCCACAGACTGAAGTTCTTTTAGAGTTTTCCACTTTTCAAAGGTCGTTTCATTCTTAATGCTGAAAGAATATGAACTTCTAACACAGTGTCAAATATAGTTAAAGTTTAAAAAACATCACCAAAGAAATAGGAAAAAGTTTCTGTTCTGCATTTTATAATGGTGCCCTCTGAACAAATCAGATTATTCCGTGACTGTTTTTTGAGCATTCCCTGCCAGCTTTCTGAGGAGCTTTCTAATTCCCTCAGGACAACTACCCAGCCTGGGCAGATCTGTGCTCACACGACTGCTGGTCATTAGAGGCAGCTGCATCTTTTGGTACTACAAAGACGAGAAGTGGTCCTGGTCAGGAAAGCAAGCATAGCACGTCCTCTTTAGACTACACAGAACAGGCCTCAATCCAGGGCAAATAGCTGAGAACAGAATTAAAGAATATTCCCAGAGTAAAAAGAGAGATTTTCTGTCCCATGAGAGTTTAGGATTTAGACTTTGTCATTCAGATATATTTAAACGAACATATCTTCCAGTATAAGCTAACTACAGGAAAAGAGGATTTTGAATAAAAATAAACATGGGAGAAAATTCTCCACAAAATTATCTTCCAGCTTTGCTTTGAGGAATTAAGCTAAAAGCTCACACTCTTCCATTGTATTACAAAGATATGCTAATAGCTTGGCTCGATACATTGAGTTTCTAATTTATCATAGCTCTAAACAGGAATTAATAGTACAAATTAAAATCTCCTGATTTAATTTAATTTAATTGATTAGCTAGCTTAAATTTACCCAACTACATAAATGAAATTTCTGTTATCTTAATTTAACATTAGAAAGTAGAATACATATAAGAATTAAACTCACATTGACCTTTTAATGACACAGAGACTAATATCCAGCTTTTCATACCGATTGCTCAGATACAATTTTTCATTGCAAGCAGGAAAAAAAAATGAACACAAAAACTCCAGTGATGTCAATTAGCACAATTCTGGCTCACTGAAAACCAGAAAGTGCCAGTTTTGATCCTAATGCTACAGATGGATCCCCTGTAGGAAGGAACACTGCTCTCTCCTGAAGCAATATAAAAAGAAAGAATATAAACTCCTTAACCGTCCTAGTTTTACACATGACAGATTTATACAGAGAAAAAGTGTTGTGTGCTGTCGAACTCAGACCAATATATGCCTGCCTGTTACGGTGCTGAAGAACAAACGGAGAGAGATAAGGCTATTTAAGAAGTTTAAAGCTATCTAAAGAATTTGTGGAAATAATTTCAGCCTTTCCAAAATAGTCACACATGCTTGTTTATTTTTGATAATTTAACCCTTCTAATTTGCTTTATTCTCAAATTTCTAGATGCAGTTATCAGAAAAAATAACAAGATTTGATTTTTTCATTAAAATACTTAGTAACTTTGCATGATTTTACTTTTAAATATTGCACTGTAGCAATCAGTAAAAATTAAGTTTACTATTTAACAAGTCAGTAAAAACGTGTGCTGGGTTTGAAGGTATTTTGTGGGATAAAATGCAGCCTAAGCAATAAATATTAACCTGATAATTCTACTTGTACACATATTATGTTAAATTAATTAAAGCACATAAGTAAACAGAGGAAAGAAAATAGTTTTCTAAATACCGTGACTGTTGCATCGTGACGTTTCCACAAGTCGATTGTTTTGGTCGTAGCATGCCATGGCCTGGTAACGGTAGCCTTGTCCACATTCCTTAATGTCTCCTTGTACCTTCATTCCTAGCAATACTTCCATCTTACCCTCTGGTAAAATACAGTCTGACCAATTTCCCACAGGCTGAGCACTGTACTTGTCACATGGACAAAACTGATTCTCAATCAGAGGATACAATTGAGAATTTCTGCATTTATCCTTTTTCTTACTTTTTCCTAGAAAGAAGAAATAGTTGTTTCAGCAAGTTTGTATCAGTTTACATTTTTTTTCCCAAAAAATTTCATTTAGACTTCTGCAACAAGTGCTTACAATCATATACATATGCTTAATATTACTTGCATTAATCTTTATTCATTTAGGTTATTGACTTGAATTTCTAAAAGTAGTGGATACTTACAATTTGCTCAAAGGCAATGCCTTTCTTTTAAAAAGACACAATCAATATTTACTTTGAATAAAAATGTTTGGGGAGTACAGTTTGAAAAAGTTAGCAATTAATCAAATATACCCTTTTTCTCTTATTTCATCAGGAGTGTGCAGTTCAATAATAAGATTTCTGTCTGGGTCAAGTTTTCTCAAGTTGAAAGTGCAGAAGGAAGTAATATGCATCTTTGTTATACTAGTACCTTGTTTCAACATGTCAAAATTCTTTAAGTTAAATATTTTTTATAGTACATTTGTTAATAATTACCATTCTCCCCTCTAATAAGCTCCTTCTATGAATTTGTTTCTATTCAACTCTCTTCTTGTTTTCCTTCCTTAACTGGATCATAACCATCCACTCAACTTCCTCTTCCCATTAAAACTATTTTTAATCTTCTCTTTGGTAAAGTTTGCTTAGTTTTCCTTTCCATACCAGACAGTTCATATAAATTAATGTAGTAGTCTTGAAAAAGTAGTTTTAAAAAGGTTTGTTACTTAGATATAATTAGTATTCTGTAGCATTTTCCTTGCTATTAAAAACAAGGCACTAGACACAACTTTGCAGCATCCTTAGTTCTTATATTTCCTACTGCCTTTATTTAGAATAGACAACAGGTACCTCAAGAAAAGTTTATCATTCTTCTGACAACACAACATCTCATTAAATGTGCATTTTTCCTCCTCCTTTTCTCTGGAAATAATTATGAATTTACTCCAAGCTTTACATGTTAGCCTATATCATTGTACATGTTCTCTGTAGCATTGCCACAGAAAATACACCACAGCACATATCACAGTCTTAGCAAGTGAAGGGGTTACAGCTAAAGACAGGAAGTATCACAAAGTGTTATTAGAGTGGTAGGAGAATCTGTACTTTCTTGCTTTAAAAAAAAAATAAAAATACTGTTAATGGGGGTTTTATTTTCTTTGTGGAAGCAAACCTGGCATAAAGTTTACTGGAATTATTAGTCAGTCACAGTGAGGCTTCTTGAATTTCATGAATTATTCATTGTCCACTGGTCTGATTTACAGGGGGATGGAGTGGGGGATAGGGTTTGGATCCTATCACATGCTTTCTGATGCTGCTAATGGGCACCCCCCCTTAGCTAGCTTTCCTCCACAGCAGACAATACAGACTAATTGGCAGAGAGTGGCGTGGCAGAGGCCAAGGCTCACTCTTGAGGTTTCAATTATAATTTAGAAGCACAGCATTTTTTTTTCATTTCACGCAGAAGAAACAATAATTAAAAAACAAACAAACAAACAAAAAAATTAAAAACAAGTTGAAGAAAAAAAAGTGTTTCTAAGTGGAACAGTGTCTATTATGTGGAAAAAGGAAAAGTTTGTGGTAAGGGTTTGGTCATCACTGGAAAACCTTTTTATTCTGTTAACTAAGACCTCAAGAAGTTTCATGGGACACAAAATAAGAGCATTAGTACTTGTGTCAAGAAATAAGGCAGAAAATTAGGCAATGTGTTGCCTCATGTGGTGATCTGTGCTGCTGGATTCAGGCAATGGAAGAACAAAGAACAAAAAGAACTTGGAGAGCAAACATTCAGCCAGAGAAAGGACTGGCTTAATCATAAATCTGACATTAAAGACTGCAGCTAAGAAGTTCAAAAGAGGCAAACCAAAGTTTAAGGTTGAAAATAGTGGTCTATAGCAAAAGGCTGAAAAGCATTCAGCTGCCATAGTGATTCTAAATGCACCAAAACACCATCCAAGAAGGAAGTCCTGTTTTATCCAAGACCAAATGTGGGAAGAGGAAGGTAAGTAGGTTAACACTCGATCCTGTTAAGGTGAGATGATTGTTGACTTGTCTGTTAAAATTTTTTAAAAATTTATGAAATATATAACTACATTTGTAAAAAATCTTGGCATATTGTGTTCCCCATCTTCTCTCTAGCCACTTACTCATAATTAAGTCTCTGACATATGGCAGGAGTTTCTTCTCCTGGATGTTGTTTCACTAACAGTATATAAAGCATGACACTGCATCTGCTTTCTGCCACTATGACAAATGCTTGTCATAAGGGAACCTCAGAAATCTTCAGGTTTTAAAAAAAACAGTATTAATAATTAATAAAAGAAGCATTATTTTTCTGGTTACTCTTACCAACAAGAGTGCGTTTTCTTGTCCTGACTCCTCCACAGTCCCCATTACAGGGAGAAAATTTTGACCAGTTCGTAAACTGACAATCATCTTGGCAGGGAATCTGGCACATCTGTGTTAAGGATGGTAATGGGCCAGCATATTTAAGGCACTCACTGATGTCTGCTTGTCCTCCGTCTTGTCTGCGACAAGTAATTGCTGGAAGCAAAAAAGGATGGATTCTAATTCAGCATTTTTTGTATGAATGTCTCTATTCAATTTAGTAACCAACAATATTCTACCACAAAAACACACTGGAAGCCCAGAATACCTATATAAAAACTTAATATTTGCCACTAGTTTTACCTGAATGAATACATTTGACATTTCCGATTTTTTTGAGATTTTGTTTAAATTAGTTTATAAGGACTTACCAGGAAGAAAAATCTTACAGACAACTGTAAATATTATAAAGGTTACACCATGTTATCCACATCTGTTATACTGCTTTACAAAGACACAGCCTACATCTCAGACATTAAAAAACTTGTAATATCATTTTAAGTAACTGAATTGTGTATAAGTTATAAAGTTTTACCAGCAGAATGTATTTTAGAAAAAGGGATAGACATAAAATTTAGAGGCATAGTTGAATTCTGGATACTTCTTAACCGCTTACAACTATTGATGCCTGATGTTCTTCAGTTCTTCTTTAGTCTTGAAAAAGGGTTGAAGAACAAAGCATGTTTCCTAGGAGTGGAGGATCAGCCAATAAGGGTACAACTTTTTAGAACAGGATAGCCATGTCCTGAATAAAAGCTTCTTACTTAATAAGAAAAAAAAAAGTTCCTTAAGAAAATTTCAAGTCACACAAAAGGAAACAGTTGGAACATAAGGATGTACGAAGAATAGGGATGTTTCATTAATATAGTCCTTAACAATGACAGAATGGTTAATGTTGGAAGGGACCACTGGAGGTCACTTGGACCAACCTCCCTGCTCATGCATAATCCCCTGTAGCACATTGCACAGGACTGTGCCCAGAAGGCTTTCAAATGTCTCCAGGGAAGGAGGTTCCACAACCTCTCTGGGCAACCCGTTCCAGTGTGCGCTCTCCCTCAGAATAAAAAAGTTCTTCCTCATGTTCAGGTAGAACTTTTGTGTTCCAGTTTATGCCCATTGCCTCTTGTACTACTACATGGCACCACCAAGAAGAGCCTCTTCATACCCTCCCCTCTCAGTCTTCTTGAGTCTGAACAGGCACAACTCCCTCAGCTTTTCCTCATAAGAGAGATGCTCCAGTCCCTTAATCATCTTTGTTGCCAGTGGACCTGCTCCAGGAGCTCCATGTCTCTCTTGTACTGAGGAGCCCAGAACTGGACAGACACAGTATTTCAGATGGGGCCTCACTAGGGATGTGTAGAGGTTCAGGATCGCCTCCCTTGACCTGCTGGCAATGCTCCTCCTAATGCATCCCAGGGTACTGTTGGCCTTCTTGCCCACGAGGACACACTGCTGGCTCATGGATAGCTTGTTGTCCACTACAACCCCCAGGTCCTTCTCCACAGAGCTGCTTTTCAGCAGGTCAGCGCTCAGCCTATGCTGGTACATGGAATGCAAGACCCTGCCTTTGCCTTTTTTGAATTTCAGGTGATTCTTTTCTGCCCACCTCTCCAACTTGTTGAGGTCCTTCTGAAGGGCTGCACAGCACTCTGGGTATTGGCCACTCCTCCCAGCTTTGTGTCATCAGCGAACTTGCTGAGGAGGCACTTTATCCCTTCATCAAAGTCAACAATGCCCTATTATTGTTTCTCATGTGTATTTTTTTAAACATGGTTGCTTATCTATTTTTCTGTCACAATCCTCAGTAAACCTACCTTTATTTTCTTTCCCAAAATAACATAAAAGTTGTTACACAGTAATAAGATTGGAAACTTCTAGTTGTTTGTTCAGAATTATATTTATGTTTCTTGGCATCTGACAGCACAAAGTAGATGCCGTAGCTCAAGACTGTGAAATAATTCAGGTCACCAATTGTTGCAGTAACATTGCATCTGTATACATATGGGGGAATATAACTTTTTAGATCACACTATAATTTAAGCATAGCACTTCAATTGTGCATACAATAATTGTTTCATTAGCGTGTGAATTTAAAAAAAAAATCAACTTCAACTGTTGGAGAAAAAGGGGTTTGGATGCAAAGTTTCAAATAAAGCAGAAAACCATCTATGACTGGGGAAGCAAAGAGGCAGGCACCCATCTCTTTTATGTGACAGAACATGAGGGAATGGCATGATGCTATGTCGGGGGGAGTTTAGTTTAGATATTGGGAAAGGGTTCTTCACCCAGAGGGTAGTTGAAACAGGTTCCTCAGGGACTGGTCACCAAGCATCAAGCCTGCCAGAGTACAAGACGCATTTGAACAACCACTCTCAGGCACATGGCGTGATTCTTGGGCTTGTCCTGTGGAGAGCCAGGAGCTGAAATTCGATAATCCTTGTGGGTCCCTTCCAACTCAGGATATTCTATGATTCTATGAATATGTCCTCCAGGAGGAAAAAAGGAAAAATGGCTGAGGAAACTTTTTTAATTGCTCTAAGGTAATTGTAATGGTCTAGCAACCTATGATTTCTGAAAAAAGCTTTTTTGTCTGACTAGTTCTAAACTAAATTTCTTCCTCATGATGACTGTAGGAAGCTGAACTTGATGACCCACATGGTTCATTTTGAGACCGTGTGCCTACTAAAACATATCCAGAGGTCCCAAGGGCATTGTTTTTTCATCATGTATGTGGTAAAATACTGTGAAGCGGGGGTGTGGTGGTGGTGCTGTTTTTTCTGGGATGCTAAGAAAACAACTTCTCTGATCCTTGACTGCCCTTTGGAGCAGGGCTGCCAGCATGTTTGTAATAGGCTCAGTGCTGCATTAAGTTGTGCTTACTGGAGGACAGTCCAGCTGCACATTGTCTAATACAATTATTCTGTCAACCCCTATTAGTATTGGTATAGTTTACACGAGAAAGCCTTTTTTTTTCAAATATAATGATTCAATGAGCAAAATCAAATATTTAAAAATTGAAAAGCCATACTATAGTATTTCTACAATTACACTAATATTTTGGAAAAACACAATAGTAGTCAAACTACTATCTTCCAATAGAAGCTTAGGCTATGGTGTTGGATTCTTCTGAGATACTCTTCTCTGCTAATAGCACACATCAGTTTCCCCAAGGAAAAAACATAGTTCAGACTAGTTCTACCATGTGGAAATTAACAGAGGTCAAACCTAAATTCTCTCTCTTGAGTTTGACTTTGACATGTGCACACATCAGCAAAACTAATTGCATTATCTTCACTGCGTCCTCAGGGAGCTGCAGGCCACTATTTTTAGCAATGAAAACTACACTATAGCCAAGGGCTAAAAGATGGTCCACTAATTAATCAATAACTTTTAATAACTTTCTTCAAAAGTTTAATACCTATTCAACATACTGCTTCTCCACCTAGTCCTTTGACAAGAAACAAATATCGTTCATGGATGAACATCCTTTCTTTCTAGCTAAATTGGCTTTTTTTAAAGCCAATATTTTTTTCCCTCATCTTTCCTAGTTATTAAAAGTTACTCCATGTGCAGATATCCACTCTGTCATAAATTTTTTCATACTCATATTAATGCATTTAATTTACATCAGGCAGACCCAGGTGAAAAGCTCTCCTGAGGATTAACACTTTGGGGTTTTTTCCAGATTAACTGTCAGTTGTACTGTAGCAATCAAAGCAGGAAACCTTCATTCTTGAGACCTAAATATTTCACCTTAATAACAACACAAATTAGAGGACAGCTTGGCATACTGTATCAATTCCTGAATCTTAGTTTTTACACAGCCTGTCCATAACTATTCATGTTACATCTAATTGACAAGACCTGGATAATTTGCTCTATATTCTATTTTCCTACTGTTATTCTTCATATTCAAGTATCAATGTGAAAGATTTATACTCCTTCTGACTGTTGAAGAATGGGTATTTTTCTATTACTCAAAGCAGGGATTTTGATAACTGTATAAATTCCATTAATACACTATTTTGGCCAGCTAACTGTCTTGACATCTGAAATACTCTTACTGTTAGTGGAGTTACTTTTTCCATTCACAGCCCAATCTGGGCAAACTCATCCCCTGCTGATGAGTTTTCTCTGATCAAACCTGTGGTTCTTTAACTATATTTGGTAGAAGTTACTGAGACTGATGATTAACTCACTATACAGAGAAGTGTCTTCAACTACTATAAAGCCATACCATGACAGGCTAATTATTTTGTCTATACAACCCTGTTATATTTATTACAGACATTAGCAGTAAGTGGAAAGAGCACGGTTCCTCTTTTACTGAATTAAATGCAAGTGATTATTAAGTGAAAAAACAGGAATACAGCTAACAGAAAAATCAAATTTAACATGGAAACCTTTCACTTACAAAATTGCTTTGGTATTTAACAATCACTATCTCCCAGAACAAGGGTGTGAAATAAATGGCAGTCTAAATTTTCTAGACAAAGGACTCTGATGTAATTAAAACTTTATTGGACAGCATTGTTTCCACCAAGTCCCCACAGGGGACTACAGGCTAATATATTTTTTGTTGGCATAATTAAATACTGAGACTGCATTTTAACAAGTCATATTATGTGTGGGTTTATATAAAAACCTTTCCAGTGTTAACATCATTTGCATACTTCACTGAGATTTCACTGAGATGTGAGATTCAGTGACCCTATACCTAAAAATTACTTCATAAATGAAGGTGTTCTATGTCCTTTTTTAATTGTTCAGTATTTTTAACAACAAAAACATTCTTTTTTCAATTCTAGAAAACCAGAATTATTTCAGCACAGTAACTTTTCTTAAACCTTCTATCCACGTTGCCTAATCTATGATTTCATCTATGTTTATTTCTTCCTCTGTGGGACACAGCAGATTAGACACTGCATGATGAAATGTTTCTACCATGAAGTATCTTAAGCAGGAGCACATGCACATAATATTGAGAAAATACAAGCCTGTGGAACATAAAGCGCTCTTTATGTTCCACAGAGAATAACAATGTATTTCTGCAAAATAAAATTGTCTGGAGATTCTGGCTCTTGTGTTGCAAAAAATACCAAACAAACAAACAAACAAAAAACCACTCATGTAAACACTGCTTTTGAGCAGTAGTCCAACTACTTACTTCAATATAAATCCTGAAGTTGACCACTGTCCTTTGCAATGACTAAAATATTAACTAGGCAATAGGGCACTCTTATCTGTTAAGTCTTAACAACATTAAAATAATAGTTTATAGCTCCATGAAGAGCAGGACTCCTTCATAATTTTGTCTTCTTTCCTGTGCTTTCAATAAGGGCATGAAACTCCCACAAGAGCAATCTCCCCCATGTCCATAAGCGAGGCCTGCTTGACTAAAGATGGAGGACAGGGCTTTTCACCACAGGTTCTGCCTCCAAGCCTCCCTGTGGCACAAACAAGCCTGAAAGGCCTCTGCGTGTGCTAATGGCCATCCTGAGAAACTTCCTCCCATTCTCTGTCTTTCAAATAAGTCTACAGACACCCCGTGAATGAAGAATTACAAGAGCTCGGGATCAGGTCTGTAATAGAGGCCAGTCCCCAGTGACATCAAGTATGGCTATCCAGGCATTTTCTCTGACAGCCAGGTTACTTTAACTTCTATTTAAATTTACAAATAACCTTCCTCTTTCTATTACAGAATATGCTGACAGATTTCACAATTTTCACCCCATTCCTCCTACAAAACTCCGAAGAAAATTCATGGTGGCAAGGACTACCGGCTGTGCATCCTTCTGCAAATCTCTTTCGGTCACTGGGATAGGTCTTACCATGTGCATCCATCCATATACATCATGATGGGATTAGGCTATTGCAGTTTGGGCACTCAAGCTTCTCATCTGCTACATGTCCTCTTTACTAGCATTGGGATGCCGTCCAACAAACCATACTTAAATTTGAAGGAGCTACTGGTGAAACAAGCCGTTTTAGTAACTTTCCTAGGTTTTCCTATACAATTTCAAAGGGATTTGAACTGTGTTTTTAAGTTTCTTCAAAGTCATCAAAGCTGAGGTTTACTAACATCAAAGATACGAGTATAACATAACACCTACCTGCCTAAGTTGTTCACAATTTCAAGCTTCATTTTTCTATCTCATTGAGCAGACTACTAATCTGAAATTAGATCTATGAGCTAATAAATGCCAGCCTTAAAAATACAAAGTAATGTCTCTCAGCACACCCTAACCCTAATTTCTCTCACTGCCCCATCAAATATTTGTAGCTTGGGTTTGTTGAGGATTTACTTTCTCATTCCAGTTTTTGGTTGGTTGTAGTTGTTTCATTTTTATTTTTTGCGGGAGGTATTTTGTAACTGCCAACACTGTGCATCTCCGTCCTGGGTTTCAGGTGACTCATTAAGACATCTGATCAACTTACTCTTGCTAACTGAGAAACAGCTTATGAAAGTAAACACAACATAAATGTTGCAATAAAATATGGGGTTTTTCTATATTTCTATGTAGAAATATAGAAAATATTCTATATTTTTCTATATAGCTATTCTTATAGAAAACATTTCTATATTTTTCTATATTTCTATATTTCCTTTTTCTTGAGGTCAAAATAAAGTTTTAAACTCCTTGCTGATGAACCTATCATTGTCTCTTGAGAGTTTTGAAAAGACCGAAGTCTTAAGTTGCTTCAATTCTGTAATACATTCCTGCCCTGCTAAAAGGCGCTGTTAAAAGGCATTTTATCAGTGATAACAGCTTCAGATTTTCATTCATCATAGAAATTCAACACAACTGTCATGACTATCTTCCTTCTTCAAATAAAGTTCATGCCTACAACAATGAATTTGCTGCTCACGTATTAAGTGCTATGTTACTATGCTTAAGATTAGATAAAAATGCTTGCCCATTATTTGCATGAATAGCTAACAAACATGCTTTTCTAAAAAAAATTAAAGAAATTCTTTTTTTAAAACAAGACTCAGAAAACACCAAACCTTTTTATTCTCTTTCCCCTGCTTTGACCCAAGCTACGGTTTTGTGATATTCATTAAAACTGACATGATTTGTAACAAAACCTTCATTATACAAGACAGATAGAAACAGAGTTGTCTTTAACAATGAATCACAATTCTAAATTTTATGATTCACCCAAGTATCTCTTTTGCCAAGAAGGACCAAATGTGATAAAAAAAGCTGAAGAATGGAAGTGTAAGTAGTAAAGCTGTGATATAAAGCAAGGCATGCATATGCTCTAGTTACAGACTCTTAAGATCTAATGAGTCACTTTTAATGATTCCTAACTTCCAGTTTTTTCCTTCGAATTTAATTATCTTTCTAACTAAAATATTAACAGTAACAGACTATTTTGTTCAAAACAAACTGCTAATGAATGCATGGTCAGATACGCCTTTTCCCTGTTCTTTCTTATTTAACACATTTGCTGATACGCGTGTTACAGTGTTTGTGCGTGGGCCATCAGACCAGAAACAGGACAAGCTGATAGCAATGGCAACATCCCTTAGCACTGAAAAAGAGAACTGAGAACTCTTCCCACATACAAGAATGCAATTACTTGCTCTACTGAGTATTGACATGAAATGAAAGGACAATCCACAGGATATCAAAGGGCAGAGATTACTTCTATAAGATTATTGTTTCACTCTGTCATCAAAAGTAAATTAGCACGAACAGATGAATGAATGTGTGATTTTTACATTCATGAGTGCCAGAAATTTGAAAGAGAACTCTTTCTCTATTGAATAAGAAATGCTACTATGTCAACAATATGATCAATATTTTTACAGAAATCACCAACAAACAGTTAAATGTGCTGTTCAAAATATCTGCATTCCAGTAGCAATTATAAATGCAGTATCAGAATGTTATACCAAATGGATATTTCAGTGCTTAGCATTTCCTGGGTTTGGGGTGGTTAAAAGGACTTGCATGGTAGTAGCTCAGTCCTTTCTGTATCTACATCATAAAATATTATTCAAATAAATAATTTATAGTACAGATTTTTTTAATGATATATTATCAAGCAAAGCTTTTCATGGCCTGTAGAAACTTTATTTATGAGAATCCAAGTATGCAGGAGGGAGACATAAATTAGCAGAGAGAGGGGACGAAACCTCTTCCAGAATCTTTCTTCAGAAACCGGTAAAATCTTTCTAACGCTGTCCAGGGTAGAGCTCAGTCAGACAGATGCTTGCTCTCAGGTCAATAATCTCCCTTCAGTTAGCACTTTGCATGAAATCAACTCTCGTGCAGGGAACCAAACAAAATAATGTGTTTTGCTAAAAATTAGCACATGACAATTTTCATGGTAGAATTTGGAATGTAAGAGGGGAAAGGGAATGTGTTGATGCCCTGTGTAGAAAATAACCTACATTAAACAAACAAAGAACACTATTCATTCAAAATGCAATTTTCTGATGTGTGAAGAAACTGATAATCTCTAGAATTACAGAAGTGTGTTTTCCAAAATGAAATTTACTTCTCTACAAAAATTCAACTTTTACTTCCAAATCATATTAATTGTAAAGGTAAAATATTTTATTTGTCTCAATCTAAGGAAAAGCTGTACTAGTTTATTTAGCTCCTCCAGGCTATCAGTTTACATTACTGAGGACAAAAGTAAAAGATATATTCAACACATTGTGAGGTATTAAAACATTGAGACTTGATGCATAACATATCTGTGTTTGAAACTTAGATTTTAATTTACACCACTTACATAAATGGGAAAGATATTGGGCAAAAAAGATCTCTGTCTTTAAGTGTCCCTGTAATGTTCACCACTGCAACAGCCTAAACAATATTTAGATTCATATTTAGATATTTGGACTGAGGCACAAACGAACTTTGGTTGTCCAGCTGAATAACTAGTTCTGTGAATTCTACAATAAAATTTATACATGGCATATATTTAAAAAAAAAAACAGGAGCAAACAAAATCTTCCTTTCTAATGATTTATCTCAGAATTATTGACAGGATTCTATCAAAACCACCTGCTTTCTTCAGGCTTAGCTGCAGCAGGGGTTCCTAATGAACGATTACTGATCCTACCACTTTATCACATTACACTAGAGAGCTACTACCATTATACTTGCTTGTAGGTACAAGATTACTGTTTGAATACATCATCTTTCAAAAGATCGAACGCTGCGTAGTACCAAAGAGAAATTCTGCCAGACTGTTCTACCAGATTTGAAAACCGCATGCCCAGTAATTCCAAAATCATGTATTATTCCATATGTGTGTGCCCTGCACATGATTTGAGTTACATTAAAAAAAAAAAAAAAAAGAAACTCTCATGACAGGAATAATAAAACCCAATCTGCATGCAGTACAATTAGCTATCTTTCCTTATTAACTGGCTCTGAGGAAAAGTCAAGAGATTTAGGTACTACCATGCAAGTACAGAAGACAACACTTTGTACTATCTGAACTCCTACCTTCTGTCTAACACAGAAATCTTACTTCTTCAGTGTGCAATTTGAATGTATCCTCCAGAGCTGCTACAAATAGATTGCATTGTGATAGACCTTTGAAATAATTACCACAGCCAGAAGTCTTTTGTGTTAGTAGGCAATTCCTTCAGGTTTCAATGCTTTCAGGCAATGCCTTCAGGTGGTAAGCCCTAAATTGATCTCCTGTAACACTTTTTTTAGTAAGCGGTAGGAGCTACTAGCTTAAGATTTACTCTATGACTTTTTTAAGTATACCATAACCTCCTTTAATACTGCAAGGAAGTTAATGACCTGAACATTTCACTTCTGCAGTTAGCAGTGTCCTTGCTCAGGAATGCTACAATCTGCTGAGCCAATAGTGATTCAATAGATAGGAGTTTGCACTCAAAAACTGGCAAAGGAGAAAAACCTTCCTGGAATTCAAGGTTGACTAGTAGTTCAAAGCAATTCAATTACTGTTACACAGTAAGAAGGAATTGCATCCTAAAAACCCTTCTCCTGACTATATTTAACAGAATCACAGATACACAATTCTGTTAAAACCACTGCATTCTCTATGAAAACAGGTGAGAGTAGAACTGTATTTGGATGCAAAAATTATTTGCTATGAAATGGAAATGGTGCAAAAATGTCTGGATTGTTGGGCTCAAAGGGTCAGTGGTCTCCAAGCCCAGCCAGCAGCTGGTTAAGAGTGTTGCACCTCAGTGGTTAATTCCAGGAGCAATTCTGTTTAGCCCCTTTATCAACCTGTACAGAAAGCATCCTCAGCAAGTTGGAGGACAATGCTAGTGTGAGCAGTGTGAGCAGACAGTTCCTGGAAGGTAGGGCTGCCATTCAAAGGACCTTGACGGCCTGTAGAAATGGGCTGGCACTGAACTTTAATAGTATAAATGCAAAGTCCTGCATCTGTCATGCTCCTATTGCTCTCTGTGACTACCTTAATTTGAGGGCATAGAGAAGAGATAATCAAACTGTTCTCAGACATATGCAGGGAAAGGGTGAGGGGTCACAGACACAAATTGCATCAGGGAGCAAGTGTCAGAGAGGCTGCAGGATCTCCATGCTGGCAGATTCTCCAAACATACTGAGATATGGCCCTGAGCAACCTGTTCTGGTCTGAGTGGGATTTAACTTTGAAACTGGCACTACTCTGGGTAGAGGGTTGAATAAAGGACTTCCAGAATTTCCTCTCAGATGAAAATTATTGTAGGGTTCTCCAACCCTAAACTTTCAAACAAACACAGGGTGCAAAAGCCTTTTATTCTGTCTAATGGATATACTCATAAACATGTCTGCACATCCTTACCATGAAAAATGTCACATTTTCACAGATGAATTTACACCTTTTCTACAAAAAGAAGTATGTAAAGTCAGCCATCCTTTTCTTCTTTTTGAAAACATACTTTCTACAAACACCTATGAAAACTTGATTCAAGTAAGGATGGTGAAAAAAACTGAACAAAAAATATCATAAAATTAGTGACTAATCTGGTATCTATATTTCAAAGTAAATCAACATTGATATTTTATGAGTAAAACATTGGACAAATATCAGTTATGATTCACCCTGCCATACTAGCATTCAGTATTTTCCTTTGCTGATGAACATAAAGGTAGATAAATTAATATTACGTTATAATGACTAAAATTTTAGGCATTTCCCACACCAGTGCAGCTATAGATTTCTAAGGAATGAATTACAGAAACAAAGGGTCTAACCTCTTGCTTGTAGCCCAGGTCCACAAGTCTCATGTGCTCCCGGACTGTCTTGGCGCACATACCATGGTACGAGCTGGCACCTGCGCCATTTGTGGGTCTTCCACCTGAAATGAGAAGGGAAGTAATCAGCTTCAAACAATCCATCTACATTTGTAGCCATCAAACGTGAGGCAGCACAAGTGCTAGGCAGTGTTAGAAACTACCATAAGCTGTTACTTGTTATTACTAACTGGACACAGACAATTCACGAAAACCAGTAACAATACCATAAACTTATCCCCATTTCTGTTAACTTTTTTTCTCCTTTTAGAATGAGGCCACTTAGGACACAGTGAAGAAAGGTGAAGGCAAAGGAGGGAAGAGAAAGTAAACCATATATATTTTCAAGGATTTCAAAGCATGAAGGTACATTAACACTACCTAACAAATACACAGTGAATACATTAACACAAAACACTAACACAGTTATAAGAGATATGAGAAAGAAATTTTAAAAAAGAAAACTATACAGAACAATAAAATTATATGAATTGCATACCCATTTAACAGAAGAACTCCTTTGCTATGGATTTATATCTGAGCATGCTCAGAGTATTTTACAAGTCAATAAGATGACATGCTAAAATTTGAAAAGGGGACTTAGCGAAGGGACACTAGCGGTTCTTAAAAACAACTTGGACCCATTAAGTAAGGATGAATTTTAAACCATACCATGTCCTAATAAACCTCCCCTCTTTCCCACTTTCTTTTACTTCCTGTCTTTTTTCCACCTATATGAAGCAAAGGTGTGTTGAAGTTTCCCAAATACATTCCAGAGATAAGACTCCAGGATTGATTTCTCATTAAGGCAATATTGTAATTGTCTTTTGGCAGTAAGTACTGTCACAAGAAAAGTGAATTTCTTTATCTTTTCCTTCTTTTCCCCAGGTCTTTTCTTCCCCCACTCCCTTAGGTATGCCTTGCAACACAACAGTAAATGGAGCAATTCTGCTTTGCTTGAGCACAAACAAGTCTTGGAGCTACAAAGATAAGGTAGGATGAACAAAGTTTTAGGATTTTTATTTTGTTTTCTCAAATTTACGAGGGTAAAGTTGTCACAACAAGCAAATTCCTTTGCTAAGCTTCATTTGCCAAATGCTATTCCAAAAGAAGAAATAAGAAGAAAAAGAGAACGGCAGCTACAGTAAAGTAGCTTCGGTCAGCTCTTCCCTGGCTGGAATTTTTTTCTACGCAAAAAGTTTTTTCTTAAATACGTTATCACAGAGGCGTTACTAAAACTTCTAATTGGCTCTCCTCCTTGGTCTGCACCAGGAATTCCGCCCTGGAGCCACCCATCATCGGCTCCCAGGTGGGGAAAACCACATAAACCTATGACAAGTTTCACTGCAACTTGCCTCTATGGGACAGCAACCGAACTAAGGCACGAGCCAACTGTGTGTGTGAGTCCATCTGCTACAGCATGTGTGCAGGTCAGAAAGATGTTAAAAGACATGTACAGAACATGTGTTTGGTATTAGTTCATGTCATGAAATATAAATGACCTCATCTACCACTCTCTAACAACTCTTCTTTCTTCTGCTCAGCACATTGTCATGCAGTTCAGATACGGAAGATACTGAAGAGATGAGAAGCAGCCAGCATTTTAAAAGATAAAACTCCGACTCTCATTTTGACTAGAAAAAGTTCTTGAGCTCTGTTTCTCTGATGTTTGGAGTACTGATTTTGGTAGCTTCCCAATGCTCTTTTAAATCTTCTCATATCTTTTAGTTGCATAGAGTGTGATCTCCGAATGAATTTGCAATGATAATTCTTCCCAGACGATGAAAGCAACACATTTCTTTAATCTCAATTTCTTTTCATTAAAATAAGCCTAAATCCTATTTGTACCTCTGCAACAGAGAGTAGTTTCATAAAACAAAACAAAAAAATCTTTTTATTATTTTGTCAAGTAAATCTTGACTAAAATCTAAAACTAGCTGCATCAGAATTTTCTAAACTTTGTCTGTATCAACAGCTAGATCTTGTATGATTGTCTGTATCAACAGCTAGATCTTGTATGACTAGACCTTCCCACACCACTCAGATGGATTATACAGAACTACTCACAAACTTTCTTAACCAGTGATGGTGGAGATCCCCACCTACTGGAATAGTCTTCAACATTCTGTGGTGAAGACTAGGACAACACAGAGGACACAGGGAATATGGGAATACATTCAATTCTGAACTATCTCAGGGCTTAGATGTATAGAAAGATGAAGGATACAGTGGGTGGCACAGTGTGGCATCAGAACTCAGCTCTCCTGTGGAAAAAATCTCTCACTCTGCACCCTTTGCAGTGAGTGAATTCAAGTGGGACAGAGTTTTGTCCAGGAAGAACTCTCTCGTAACTTTATTACTCCATACCTATATACAGACTCTCTACTCACCCTGGGTCCCAGCTCTCCAGCCAGGCAGATGTTTCTTTATCTCCCCACATACCACACACATTCATGTGACTGCTTCCAGCCACAGAGAACAACCATGCTTCAAGCGGCTTTCCAGCTTGACCTTGTGGTTTTTTTCACACACACACACTAATATTAGCTCTGGCTAGCTCAGGACCACAATATTTTTGCTTTAGTATTTTCTTCCTCTTTTATCATCCAGGTGGCTGGCGTTGTCCATCCAGCCGCTCCTACACTTTCCTAAACGGATAAGATTGCTGTTTGGTGCTTTGGAATTTAGAAAGATAGATTTTTTTTACATGTATAAATGTCAAAACAGATTCTAGGAAAAATTTATCCTGAAAAGTAATTCTTAGCTGTTACACTGTTCCTGCAAAGGAATTGGAACAAAATGAAACAGTGATTCACTATGGGCCCAACCAAGTCTACATATCTGTTCTGAAACCTTGATTTAGATATGCATTCCTTTTTTCTAAATAGTACATGTTAGAAAAGAACCTCCTGTTAAGAAGTGGAATTCAGCAAGCCTTAGAGGTAGTACAAGTTGAAAAATCATGTCTGAGCTATTTCTGGTGGATTGTCTCATACCTGTAGCTATGGCAGACAGGAGAAGCTTCACATTCCCTTTCCTCAAACAAAGAGTCTGGGCACTCTCGACCACCGTTGGCGGGGAGCTGGATGATGACTCGGTGACGGGATTGCTTCCTTACTGTGACACCCCCTGCAAAGAGTACAAGAGCTTGTTTCTCCTGCTACTATACAGGGATGACAGTAATTAGAGGGAAAACAGGACTTAACAGGTATTTGAACTGATTGCGATAATATCGACATGCTATTTTGCCCATAAGCAGAAAAATTAAGACTAATAGAAAAAATACTTTAGTTTCAGCTAAAGGCCAGGAAGCAGAACTAAACATAAAGCAATAGCGGCAATAGTGAAAAAATGACTGAACAAATGAACAGACAGCTGAAATGAATACACAGTTCAAGTGAACAAAAATTAAACCAGCTCAGTTTGCTGCTACACTTTCCAGTTTGAAGGTATAAGCTTGCATGTAAAACCAGAGACAGAAATTCCACTCTAGAATTCCTTTGCAGTTTACAGATTTTAATTATTATAGTCATTCATTATTAATGATAAACAATAAATAGTCTCTACAGGAATTTTGATTTCAGTCATCTTCGGGTATCAGTTCTTCAGGCAGAAAATTAAGAGAAAAGCTACAGATCTGTATTAGTTCCATGGCAATGCCTAATACAGAAATACTGTTAGGTAAAAATCTTGGATTATTTTTTTTTCAGTGAGCAGTAGAGCGGACATTTGGCTGACTTGGTTGATATCAGCTTTGGGTGGGTTATTACAGCAGCTGCAGCTTGTCTGAACACAGAAGAGTGCTGGACCACAGCCAAGGAATTGTAATTAGGAGCAAGCAGTAGGAGAATCCCGGTGGTGGCTCTCCAGCACCTGGCTGCTTTTCAACACATAGGAAACCCTTCACTCCTGAGTCAAACAGCTCCAGGAGATGCCAAGAGGTGTCACAAGGGACAAGACAGACATGCAGCCCAGCAAAGCTACTGACCAGCTTGCTGACACAAATGGGTAAACCCTATGAAACAAAAATTGTTTGTGTAGTATAAAAGGAGTTCAACCACTGAATGGACGTGACACCTGTAGTAGTTCACAAATATACTGTTTAATAGAAGTCTGCATGCTAGTTTGTAGTAAATATTTGTGAAGATATGCTCATTGCACTGAGAACTTTCTTAAAACTCGCAGAAATGAGAACAGGAAAGGATAACATTTTTGTCCAAAATGATCTGCTCTAACAAAAATATTTCAGAAAGAATAATTAATACTGCTGCAAAATAACACACTATTTAATGATTAATAACTATTTCATAGTTTCAGATTTAATGGTTTAAATTCTCTGCTCTTTTTCAAAGGTTATGGATTTAAGTCTTCCTAACCCTTTTTTTTCATTTGTTAAACAGTAACAGGAATTACTGCAAAAATGCCTTTTTGCTTGTGTCCTTTATAAAGCATATAGAATTGGCCATGACAATCCAAGTCTGTATGTTTGATATAACTGTATCTTACATTCTAATAATCTGGTAGCTGTGAGTAATCACCGTGTCCCACACAGGGATTAGCACCCTGTGGAACAGGATGCATTACGGAGTCTACCTGTAATAGTACATATTAGAAAAACAACTCCTGTTAAGCTTAAAAAAAGAAATAAGGCATAAAAATGTGGCTAATATTAAGCCTGTCATCACTCTTCATGTATGATTTCATGTCTCAACTTCATGTATGATTTCAATGTAATAAGAATTCAGGGGAGATGTGCACTGTTTTTAAGTGCTTTGCCAAGTGTAAAAAAATGGTATTGGGTTATATGTTTAAATCAGAGCATTACCATCAATGTAAAGTCTTCTGATTTTTATTAACTTTCCTTCAATTTTCCTTGGAGTAGAAGCAGCTAGCCAAAATTATAAACAATTACATATCTATTTATCTACCTGCTTTTCTCCTGGTATATAAAGCCTCAGTTTTCTGACGAGCAAACAGCCTAAGCTTAAGGATTTCCAAAGCCCAAATCTGTCAATTTTATAACCTGACAATTAAAATGCTACAATTGTACAAGTATCTGTTTTGGTGTTACATTAAGAGATACGTGTTTAGTCCATGACTAGTTATCTCTTTATCTGTGTAAGACGCAAATGAGAGTTTGTAACATTAGGTAAAAGGGGGGGAAAATCTGTAAGCAGATGCATATAGAAAATGTATAGAAAAACTATTATTTTCATCAAAAACTTTATGTCCTCCTTGCAGCTGCTGTACCAGGTATTACATGTCCTCTGTCACAAAGAGATGTGTATCTGCCAAAAGTGACTGTTAGTCTAACTCCACACAATGGATAAAATTACCTTCTTGACATGAAGAAGGACACATTGTCCAGTCACTGAATGGAGTCACAATACAGTCCTTCCTACAGGGAAGCAGACAAGGTCTCACAGTTTCAGGTCGAAGGCTTTCAGGGCATCTAAAAAAAAACGACAAAGCATTATCAAATAAGCAATCATTCTGCAGTGAAAGGGTGAATCATGAGAGGTACTGAATGCCTGCAGGCAGATGAGGGCAGTGCTAGTTGCCTAGAATTCACCAGGATGGAGCACAGACAGAAAAACCATTAGCAAAACTATCACCTCTGGTGAAGACAAGACAAGTCAAATCCAGTGTATTCTATACCTGGGATTTAACTTAAATAATCATTGTTCCTCACCCACCATGCCAGACTCTGTTCTTCTCAGGGTTATTTTCAAGTTTTCACATAATTATGAAGAAAAGCCACCTCATTTCGCTTAACAAAATACAGTTTTAGGTCTCATGACTTTACCAGAAGTATAAAATCTGGAAGGAGGCTTATTTAAAATAACACTGCTAAATCAGGAACAAATAGATATAAACTGACAATGATTATGAGGAGAAACCAGAAAATGATTTGAAACTGCCTGATCAATGAGACTGAGAAAGACTGTCAGAAAAGACAAAAATCCTCACTTGTTTTAGGAAGAGGCTTGATCAGCATATAAAAAGGATTATTGGACTGCCACATATGGGACTCATTACCCAGGTCATTTTCCCCCTTCTGTGAGGATCCTGTCCCTTTTCATCAAGGACAAACAACTCTCTACTTGATCAGAATGATGCAATAACTCTCACAGAAATACTGCAAATCTTTAAAATAATTTCAAAATTACTATTGCTCTAAAAGCATAAAGACTGTGGACTGTCAGAGGAATATGTGAACATGCAAGAACAACATCACTTCCATATTTCAGAGCTTTTGCATCATTACAGAAAAACATCACTGTGACTAGCTTTTCCTCTTGTGGCTGCTGGGCAACTGGGACCAGAGAGGTGAGACAATAGTTTAATATTTAGAGTTCAACAGCTGGGAAATCTTGGCTTGTGCAAGGCATCTTTCTTGCCAGTCCAAAGGAAGTAAAGCAAGTCTAATGGTGAACTATCAAGAAAATATGGTCTCCACGGTCAGTGGAGAACTATGCCTGTGCTATGTTAGGAGGAAAAAAGCTGAGTTGCAGCTTTTCAGGAACATATTCTTCAGCAATAACACTTGCTAGTTCATGTTTTTCATCAGTTGTTTCTGCATTTTCCTGTCAATTCACATAAGCTTCTCAATGTATGATCTATTACCATGAACAAGCACCAACTCTCGATGCCCTCTTATAATAACATTTCCATCCTTTCTCTTCTCTCCCCTTCCACCAATGTGAAAGACCGGGAAATAACATAGCTATAGCAACACAAATCTCCATCACTTTTCTATAAGCTCTCTCTACATTTCTAATTCAAATTGTGCCTTGTTTCTATGTGATTCATAAAATCAGATTCTTATATGCATGGGTGTACTATATATAAACAGGTACACTTCAAAAAAAACCTCTGCTACCAATCATACATGTTAACTATGTTGGCAGAAATTTTCTCTAAGGTGAAAATAAAAAATGTTTCTGAAAAGTATTGAACATTGGCTTACTAATGGCTTTTCTTACATTGGCTTTTTTCTTAAAGAACGGGAGGAATTATAAGCATACAAAAGAATTTGAAATATACTCATTCACCATTTCACTGAGAACTTCATCTTTCAGGAGCACTGAACACTACAATTCCTCTTCAGATACTTAAGCAAGGCAATTAGTTCAATTAGAACACCATTTCTATCCTTTATATTGTTTGTATTTACTATATGTGGTTTAAAGCGAAATATTGATTTTTTTGCAGTCCTTACTCAAGGTCAAATTAAACAGAAAAGATACATGCTGAAGTCTGTAACTTCTGAGGCAGATAAGGCCAATAGTATTGATTGTATGGCACCACAGTAATCCTTTTTATTAAGGGGAGTTTAAAACAAGGTTCCTATTTACATTTTCATGTTAAATGTCTGGGTCTTTAAAAATGATTCTGTGATTTTAATGTGACAATTTGAAGCATCAACTGAGACCTTTTTTCATTTCGCATGATTAATTTATAAAAGAATAAAACAGCCTTCCTCCAAAAATTTAAGGTCAAATCACAGGCAGAGACATTAACAATAGATTTCAAAAGAATTATAAATCATTAGAGGGTTTGGGGTTTTTTTAATGTAAATGGACCAAAAAAAAGATATAATGTTATCATGACTAAATAGAACAGCAACTTAATGCAGATACAGAACAATTTAGATTACTGAATGTGCTGGCATTACTCCCCATATTTCCATTTAAAGTAAATTAGGCTTAAGGTCTACTGCAGAATAAAGCAACAAATGGCAGGCACCATGCAAATATTTCGTGCGAGAATAGCTGCCTCATGAACTTTCTAAATGACCTCTGATATCAGTTCTTTCAGTTTTGAATCTGTCCTGAGTGGGATATATTTACAGACTGCCAATCCATACGGAGATATTATCAAATGCATTTTACTAGCAGCTAATCCATATTTAACCCTGGTTATACATTAAACTGTAAAATTAAATCACTGGGCCAAAGGGATCACTTAAAAAACTATATATATGGGGAAAAGAAATCACAAAGGTTGTCCAGCTAATGTTTAAACTAACATTTCAAATTAATGCCCTGTCAGGGTTCCACTATGCTACATCTCCTTGGTCTGCTTCTGAGAAGGTGCACTTACATGTGCTGTACTGGATTTAAATCTAAACCACTATTTTTGCATGGAACTCCACTAATCCACATATTGCAGTGCTTGCTTGAGAGTACCACAAGGATCTTTGGAATGATGCTGCTCTGCATGTCACACACATACCCCACGAATTTTACCTCGACTCAACCTGACGATGGTAAGGAGCCAACTGGATTTAGTCAGCAGAATCACCATTGCAAATATACCCTCTAAAAATCAATAGTGAGAAAGGTATCATCTAGTCCTCCTGTTGTACCAGTTTTGTATTTTTAGAAGATGAAGTGTTCACCTGTGAGAACACTCATGAGAAAGAACAGGGTCTTTTTGTCTTTGCATGTAGTCACTGGGGATAAAAATATAAAGCAGCAAAATCTGAAGATAATTACAGCATGAAGATATTTTTAAAGATCTTTACTTTTTTGGGCCCACTTGTCCCACATTGACTCTCACGCAGATGACCTTTCTTGTCTGCATCCCCACGGAACAGGTGGCCTCCCCGTTCCAGCTGGCAGAGGAGTTGAAAGCAGAGACAGACGTGTCCTCAATGCACTGTCCCCACGGGCCGGTTTGCCAATGATACACAGTGCAAGAGTGCTCGTTACAGCTGCGCATTTCCTGCAGGGCACTGATATTTGGGCACTGTATTCCTCCTGGAACAATAAAAGAGGGCAAAAATTCATTCAGTGGAAGGAGATTTTTTTTTAATCTAAAAAAACCCACAAGCCCACTTTGAACTCACATTAGTTACACATTATCAGTTTGATTACATGAAAAAAATGCTGTTCTCCTTTTTTCCTCCTCCCTATATTGACTTTGACAAATTTCAGTCAACAGACCACACAGAAAAGACTGTTCATGGACAGTATGTAAATCTGTACCATAAGGATGCCAAAATAATCATAACTTCTATGATACATTAATGTGCTTGGAGTAATCTACAGTCATTATTTTGAGGTTCTCTAGAAGGGACTGCAAGAGATCACATAAGGACATATAAAGGCTCTAGGCAGAAGAAATGGTTAATTATTCTAGTTATGCATGTGTAAAGACCACTGTTTATGTCTAATTCACAGATCAATTAAAAAGATTTTTGGAGCTCTTGTCCTAGCTCCCAGTGGATGCTTATCCATGTTATATAATTACCAAAGAGGATGGCACAGCTGGCAATTTCAGGTCCACACTGAGATAACAAAGGCTGTTGCAGGTTAAGATTAAAATGCATTCAAGTGTCAATAATTGTGAAGAAAAGCTCAGATAATGCTATCTTTGTTGTGTTTGGTTTCAGATAGTACGCTCAGTTTATTATATTCAAGCACTTTGAAGTCGCTCTGGCCTCCCAGTCCTCCACGAGAAGTGAAGAGGTTTTTCCTACTAGACTTGATCATAGGCTACTAGATGTCCAGCCTTGTGAGTAGACTGCATGTCTGCTAGATATCTGGTGTTACTAGACATACAGAATCTAGGCTTAAGAATTAACTTAAACATTTGTGGCCTACAAAGAATAATAGGAGCCCTATTTCCAGCTGATGGAAAGGCAGGACAAAAATCTAAATAACATTTCAGCCTTTCCCAAAACACAAGAAAAGTAACAAAGACGACTGAAAGAGGAGCTTTTTATTAGTTAATGCAGATGAGCCATAAGACTTCTCTAAAAAGAAATAGATATGCTCACACTAAATGCATGTTGGAGAGTATACTAGCCTAAAGTCCATTTTAATGAAGCCACAACATAAAATCCAAATTCTCAAATTTTTCCCTAGAGATATTTCTAACTTCTGTCTTTGGGCTAAAAATACTGATGCAACCAAGGAACAGTAAACATCATATTAATTGAGATGTTTTGCCACAGATCAGCTAATCTTAAATTTTGCAAAAGGGGATTAGAAAAACCTACAAATGTGTGAATGTAATTAAAGAATAACTTCAACTGATTTTGTTTTGGTTCAAAAGGGATGCAATTCAAGTCTATCAGAATTGCTTAAAATATATATCAGTCTGCAAAAGTTCAAGACAGAACACTAGATGCTTTTTTCTAAAAAAAAGGAAATAAAAAACCAAACAGTAAAATAAAATTATGTTTACGTAATAAGTTTCAAAAAGTTATGTAGTTAGTATTCTTTAGGAAAGAAAAAAATTTCCAGCTAACACTAGCAGATAGAAATATTAACAAGGAAATTAGGAAAGTGAGAGTATTTTGAAAAGAAAAAATAAACAGACACAAATTATTTGTCATGGAATAGAAAATAGATCCATATGAGGAGTCTAGACATATTCACCGAGCAATAGGGTTAAAAAAGGAAAATTTAAAAGACATAAGGAAGGTTACTAATTATTTCCATCTGATGTTAACTCAAGAAGAAACACAAGGGAAATATTTAAGAAATTTAA
Source organism: Pipra filicauda (assembly GCF_003945595.2). Lineage (NCBI taxonomy): Eukaryota > Metazoa > Chordata > Aves > Passeriformes > Pipridae > Pipra > Pipra filicauda. Next base: position 3,957,782 of record NW_024104831.1, on the reverse strand, counting down.
TAAATTAAAGGGGGGGGGGAGAAATGTTTCCCCAGAATTGGATGCCACAGCCAGCAGTTCCTAGGGCATTTGAGAATAAAGTGACAACTTAGGTTCAGTTTTGACAGCTATGTAAGAACGTATATTCAGGGAAAAAAATGAGAGTGACATTGACTTGTAAATGAAAAACATTGGGGCATGAATGTCTGCAGCTCAGTGGGAATCCAGTTCTGTTCAGATTAAACCAGGAGTTAAAAGCATGTAAAGACTGAACAAAATGTGGAAATAATATTACTAAAATAAAAACCAATTATCACTAGTACCAAATGTAGTAATAACCCCCCCCAACTATTTATTTATAAATCAAAATGCCATTCTCTCCAGGAAAACAGCATTCCCTTGTGCTCCCTCAAATTTAAATAGGTACAGAAAAAGCAGAAGTGGTTGGAAAACTGGCAGTTAGAGATGCCTTTTACAACATCTGTGTAGGGGTAACGAGATCGTGGCTGCTCAACATTAAGAGCATATCCCGGAAAGGGTACAGGTTTGACAGAAATATAAAAGTTAATGAGTATCACAGAAAAAACTAAAACAGACATTTGATTTCATCGGAATATGTGAAAAAGGGACATACAATAATAAATACATTCCTTAATAATACATGATGAGATGACAGTAAATAACTGCTTGGAAGTACTTAAAATAGTAATTTCAAGGTACAGAAAACAGTTGGAACTGAAGCATTTCTTTTTGGGGTTGGACACTTAAGCAAAGTAGACTTGGAAATGAAGGACTAGCTTTGCAGAGGGACTTGTATATTACTTATAAAATAGCTGAGATATGAAGGTAGTTTCCTTGAGCGCTTTAACAGAATTGTCATATGCTTAAATTGCTGTTCTGGCTGAGTTGGAGCTGATAATGGGCAAGACATCTCACTCTAGGATATTCAATGATCGGATTTTATAAGTCTTTTTGGTGACATTGACTTAACTTTTAAATTTTGAAATTATTAACATTTTTCAAAGCATTTAAGATCATTTTAATTCATCATTTTGATATCACTAATTTCTAAAAATGCATATAGTTTTATAAATGCATTTCAAAGCAGCTGGAATAATCTTAAAATCTGAGAAAACTGATGTGACTGAAATGCCTCTTGTAGTCTAGCAAGTAAGCAGTTGCTCCTTTCTTTGCTGGAGGAATGAGGTAGGCACTCCTCTAGGCAGCTGCTCTTCCTGAAGACAGACACAGTCAGAACCAAGACTATTCCAGTACTGCAAACATTGATGCTTCCCCATCTGCTGCATATCAGTTACACAAACCAAGCAGACCTGTCCTACAATACACAAAGTGTACCCATGGGAAATGAGAGGTCTGTCCTCAAGTCTTTTCATGGATGGGATTTGAACCCCAGACACCACAATACAGTCAAGAATCTGAGCTGATGGGCTCCTGAACAAAAGGAAAAGCACAGTAACATCCTCTGCCCCGGCTCACCATCACACACAGGTGTCAGGTCACTTTGTAAGTCTTCCCTGAAAAATTCAGGTTTCACTAAATAAATTTTTTTATTCCTGTTTCATGAGAAAACATGTGTTCTCCAAAACTTATTCTTTAGTGAATGAGCAATTTTGCTGGAAAAACAATTGCTCAGTTCTATGTTTCCATATTTAATTACCAAGCACTGTTATTTCAAGCCAGGAAAATACAAAAATTAAAAGCTCCTTTGGTCCAGCTATTCCTTACATATCCGGTAAATCAATCTTGCAGATATATGAGAAGTAAGAGCTATCGGTCTTTGACAAACAGAATATCTGATAAGATGGACAACTGATGTTCTATACTATCTAACTCAGTGATGTTTAATAGTTTGTGATATATGAGGTCACACTAAATAGTCCTTCTGGCATTATACTTTGCTAATCTATGAGCGTACAATAGCCAGAGTAAGACATTGCCATGCACATGCATCCCTGCCCTAAGAGAATATGTCGAACAAAATTGCCCTTCACTCTCATTTTATTAAATTAAGCTTTTATATCAGATTATTTTTCTCTTTGCATTTGAATCATGTTTTTTGTATGTTTGTTTTTAAATCCTTACTTTTCCAAAATTGGTATTACTGATAAAACTTTGAATGTATCCACAACATTAGTGTTATACTCTCTGACAGTGTTAATATATGGCAGTGTATAATCAATACAGAATCAATCTGCATAAATACTACTTACTGAAAAACTAAGATTCACTTAGTACATTTTAGTCTCAGGTCTAGTAGTTAGGTGAAGTAGTCTTAGTGTATACTACTGATTATAAAAGATTTATTGTAAGCAGGAAATAAAAAAAGAACAGAAATATTAAACAGAATATAAAACAAAAATAGATAAACATTCAACAAAGATAGGTTGAATTGTATAGGATGGCTTTACTAGATTTGTGCAGAATAACTATAGGATGTATCAGGTAACATCACTGTGTCCTTTGCTGTCATTTTATATTTTGAGACAGTGACTTTCCCGAGTTTCTTACTGTACCATGAAGATATATTTGACAGTGACACAAATTAGTGACCATTGTAGGCAGGCTCACAGACAGGCAAATTTATAAATCACTTTGCCTTTCAAACCTTCAAGCTGAGGACAATGATCTCAGAAAACATATCAAAAATGGTTATTGTGACACCCATTTCCACATGGAGTCATCTCACGAACCACAGTAAGTCTTTATCTTGAGAAAAGAGACCCTCTCTCTCCACTGAATGCAAGTAAATTAGCCCATCCCAGATGTGCATGACCACACCATGCTTGAGGCTTGAGGCTCTGCAGCCATGTGGTTTGACCATAAGGAAAATGTCTTGTTCTGAATGAGGAAATGATGATGAGAGTGTGTACAACTGAGGTGAGCTCCTGACTCGAGCAGAAGTCAGTGTGGTGTTGGAGGGGCAGTCGGTATCCCAGAGCTCATTAGAAAACTTTGTCACTATTGTAATTTACATATGGCTTATGTTTTGCCTGTGAAGTTATTCTTGTCCCTGAGGAATTATTATAATACTACTGAATTATTCCTATTCTAAGTCATCCAAAGAAACTGATTATACTACAGCAGTTTCCTGGTGGCCAGTTATGCTAACTTGATGGTTTCTTCAAACCAATTCAGCAGCATAGATAGCTGGGAAATAAGAAGAAAAATAATTTCTTCTGTGTGAAATGACATAGCTCTATTACAGGCAGTCATCTGCCAACATTAAGCAAAATGACAGCATACAGTATTTTTTATTTCAGAGAAGAGAGAAACTGAACAATCACAGACAATACTTAATAAGAAGCTGTCTGAGATCCAGATAAAGGAACCTATTTCACATGTATTTACAGATTCTCAAAAGTTTCACGTTTAAGTACCAAATGTTTTCATGTTTAAGTACCCGAATGAACAAGAATTAGCTGCTTCAGATACTTTGAGGGTTTGCAGTATTCCCTGTGTATGTAATGCCTGCAATGTTTTGATCTTCCTATGCTTGTGGATTAAATTCTCCTTGATTAGCAGGAGGATGTGGGTGATCAAAGACTTATACTGATAAATGTGGACCCCTTATGTCATCTTAGAAGACAAGTTTAGTCTTATTCATAGATTGGCAACAGCCTTTTACATTCTTTCATTAATTAATATCCAATCCTGATATGTATTAGGAATAGTATATATTTATGTACAATATATTAGTCCTATCGTGTTCTGAATAAAAACTCTCAGATATCATGGCTACATTATACAGAAATTACTATGAAATATCTTACCTATCCTGGTCTGTCTCTTATACCTACAGTTCTAGGACAGGTTCAAAAATCCAAAAGAAAACATCTGTGGGACTGTTCACCTGAACAGTACTGACAGCTGTTTTCAGAACCCAGTTTTAATGTGTAAATGGCATTATTGGTCTTACATTTATAAGAATTGGGAGTTTTAGTTATACATGATGCTTACAGAGTTTTCATCTATAGTACTGAGCATTTTTCCTACGTTATGAATAGAACTGAGAACTGTATGTTTGCCAAAAAATGTTCATGTGAAGCTTCCTTTTTACATCAGCAGAATACAGATGTTCAGATAATGAGTGTATTCAATGCCCCTAGAACATAAAATGACCTCCCAGCACCAACTACACCAACCAGTGTTTTGGGAACACGGCTGATCTTTGTCATGCAATTCTGGAGGTGAAAAGTCATTCAGTTATTTGTCATGTAGCAAATGACTAAAAGGCATAAGAGACATGTGAGGTAAAAGATGACAATAACTCTAATTCCAGTGAAGCATAAAAAATAACAGTTAAATTGATACATTTTGAATATAATACAAGAAAAGGTGAAAAGTACCTTCCAGCTAGAGAGTTGTAACAATATGCTAAGCCTTGGAATATTTTTATACTTCCATTCTCTGGAGTTTGTACAGAGTGCAAAAGAGCATGGTGTTGAAGAGATCTGTTCAAAATGTGAGGGAATTGCTATAAGCTATATAGACATACCAGCTTGTATCCTTAAAAAAAAAGCAAGGAATAACCTCATCTCAGAACAGTGGTAAAGAGGCCAGGGTTTGAGCAAAGCTCAACACCTACAACACCTAGGTAATGAGTTAGCTTTCTCAGCATTAGTTTAAGAACCTTTTCACTACTACCTATGTGCCAGTCTTTGTGATCACTCGGTGCTGATTCTGATCATTGCACAACAAACATAAATAAAATTCACATATCTAAAATCCAGGCTATGCTGAACAGTTTTGCTGCATCTGCACCTTTGTAAATTAACCTAGGTTGTATTAAGTATCAAAGTCAGAATAAAAAGAGTACTTTTTCAGAAGAAGTATAAGAAAGTGGAATAATTTTTTTAGTGATCTAGGTTTTCACTTCTGTGGCATGCTTGTCAGGAGTTTAAATTTCTGTCTCCAGTAAAACTACAAAAGTGTATCAAAAATCTATTGCTTTGACCTACATGGAAAAGCAAGAAGCACGTGAATGTATATTTATTTGAATTATATGGCTCTGTGTTTCCCTCAAAATGAGTCCCTTTGACACACTATAAAAAAAAAAGACAACATAAACTAAATTTTGTTTCTAATTTTAAGAGTTTCTACTTTGTTACATAGATTCATCCAAGTAACTTATTATTTGAATCATCTACTAAAATAGAGTTCTGATTGTTTCTTACACTTTTACCAAGGGTTCCCTTCAGGGAAAAGGTTAAAAAGTGCTCTGCTACTTATTTTTTTTTACAGTCACCTGAATTCTGTCAAATACACTGCATACTTTCATCAATGGTGTTACCTTTGTCTGCAAATAGCGGTGTACAGATATTCTGTTTCACTGCTTCCATACGTTACAGCTCTCACTTTTCAGCTAAATTTCATGTTAACATAAAGGTATAAAATGCTTAACAGCTTTAAAGAAGAACTAACAAATGCATCTGATCCCTTTATATTGAAGGCATTTAACTTTTCTGTCAGTAATAAATGTGAGTAAACATTTTCTAAGAACTCTTTGGTGGCTATGTTTCCTGGCTCCTGGTGTTGCATGAGGCATTTTATCAGTTGGACCCTGGCACATCTGATGTTAGAACCATCTTACGTACAGAATATATTTGTTCTACAGCCCAAAACCCTCCGCTCCCTGGCAATCAAAACCCAAACAAAACCCATTGCAGAAAGCATGGGAAATCATCAAAGAATAGATATTAGCCCATATCTAAAACCTTTTTCTTCTTTTCCTTTATATTTCAGCTATGTCTTCTCTTTGCATTTGCTGCAGAAGGACCATTTGCATGAATGAAAATCATCTACGAGTGAGGACTTGCAGGGCAAAACAAAAGTCCTGCTATGAATAAAAATGTTAATGGGGTAACACAAGTTACATGTAATGGGGCATCGGATAAACCATTTGCCGCGTTTAATTTTAGTAGAAAACAAGAAAACCATGTATTTGAAACAGAAATGGTAACATTAAGCAGAATAATAAAAAATAGCAGCATTAACTGAAATGAGCAAAATAAAATCTCCTGTTTTAAACAGCTTCAGGTACCAGGAGTAACGTAGAATTAGCATTTAATAATTTTTCTTTTTTTAAAAAAACCCAACTGCATCTAATAATTTGCTTCTGCAGATCGAGAAATTACTTTGACATTACAAAGACAGTTGAGAATTCACAACCAAACGAGAGCCTGCAAGGGTATGTGACCTTACCTTCACCTGCGTACGCCAGAATGGAGCGGGCACGCATCTGCTTCCCTTCTGTGGTTTTGCCGGAGCAGGTGTGTGAGCAGGAGGACCATGCAGACCACATGCTGAGCACACAGTCCTTTGGGCACGGAGCTTCACAGGCGACCGGGATTGGGTAGATAGCATCTCTACACAGCTGTCTGTCAACCTCTTCTCCTGGGAAAAAAAGGCCGGTAGCAGTCCATCATTTGTTAAATTAACTTAAAATGAGCAATCTAGTCCAGATGGACACACAAATAAATTAGATTCTGTTCTTCTATATAAACAAAGTAAATAGATTTTTTATTAAAATTACTTGTCTCCTCTGCCTTGATTCTGAGAGAACTTGCTTAAATCTAGTTTAATTTGATATTCTGATGAAGTGAATGCCAGCCTAGGTGGTCTTGAGGCTTTCATTTTGTAATACTTGATTCCACAGAAAATCCAAATGTGAGTAACAGAGTATATAACATACCTATGGAAAACTGTGTACATGGAAACACATGTCGTAATGACCTAGTTTTCTTCCATGTTTGTGGGAGAAGGAGAAAAACATCCTAACTTCCAGCTTAGCCAGTTTTGTAACCCACAATTCATCCTTTGAATTGCAGCTATTCATCAAAATATGAAAAGCTGCAGTAAAGTGCAGTCAGAGTGTCATTTGGTTAGAAAGATCTTCATTTGTTAGCAAACCAGCGACACATTACTCTTTGTGTCATGGAAGTATAAAACGATCTATGCGTTTGTATTATGTCACATCAAGGTACACATTTCATTATAGTAAAAAGATCCAGGCTGGTATAAATTGTTCAATGAAATATTAGCTATTAAGTAGCAGGGTTCCTTTTGTTTTCAATAAGAAAAATGGTGACAGCACTATGCCTAAGATCTGTCTGAACAGCACCCTAATCATAAAATGGATAGTTTTGTGAAATGACATATAATTTCTTGATCAAATAATTTAATACTCATTAAGTGAGGAATGAATGAGGGACCATATATTCTGATGTCAATAAGTCTCATGATAAATCTTATGTTGGAGCAGATGACGAAAAAAATTAACTAAGAAGGGAGAGGTTTGGGTTCACTTTTTAGAATTCCAGCCTTGTTATTTTAAAAACCAATTAGAGTGCTTGCAAGGAAAAGCAGAAGGATTGAGCAGTAGCCCAATACATAATGCCAGTTTCAAGGAACTGTAAAAACGTTGCATCTAAGAGCACACTGGAGTTCTGGGGCCCTGATAACCACCTACAATCAAGGCATGGAAAGAGTCAGTTCATTTGTAAACATGAAACTTATAAAAAAAATTTTCTATAAAGGATAAAATTGCAAAGCATCTGAATGCCTTTTGTGCTATATGATCCTTGCTGTACTAGGGCATAAAACTTCCTGCTGAGTTATGTTTTGCCTTCTGAAATACTGTTGAAGCATACTTGATCTTGCCAGGACTGAACAGGAGTGTCTAGAGCATGCACTTTCTAAGATCCATCATGTCAATCCCTTTGTTCTAATAGCCAATGTCAACAAAATAAAGTCTTATCATGATCTGCAAATGAACATAAGTCTTCAATCCAACAAAACATTTGTTAGGTATATTAATTACTCTATAACTGAATCATAAATGCATCAGCCACTGTTAATAATTATCAGCTGGATTCTGAAAGCTAATTCAGTGAGAACTGCGCATACTGCAAATGAAGCCAAAGCTCTATAAACACTGATTTACCCGAGTCTCAAATTAGGCTTTATTGCTTAATAGAATAATAATAATAAAATGATACAAACACTAATCTAAAGAGAAACTACATTTTTTGTCATTCAAGATTTACAGTCTTAGAGTCTCTCAAATAAGAATCTCTGCTAAACTGAGTTCCTGAAACTAGGAGGTTCTTTAGTACTTGTCATATTGTGAGTCCCAGAGCTATTAATGACCAAATTCTTTATGAAAGAGGAAAAGATGAGGGCCATCCATCCAATATTAACCAGAGTCAAATATTTTATTCATACAGAATATTTAGGCACAACAGAACTGCAAACATCAATCTTCCTTGGCTCTGAAAACCAGGGGAAATCTGCAGCTCATGTTTTTAAAATAACCTGAAGTAGTCATAGTCGTCTGAATTATAAAGACCTTTGAGATCAAGTCAGTCTCAACAGCTGTATTTTCCCATATTAAAAATAAAAATTTGAGCCTTGCCGAAGGCTTCATAGCTCTCCCACATCAAGTTCTGCTTCCCTCACTGGACTCAGTCTGCATCAATTGTTCCTTCTTTTGTATCACAGGTCACCACACTCTGACACTAGTGCAGGATAGATTTCTTTCTGCTTCCTCAGAACAGAATGTGTTTGGGTTGAAAGACAAGAGACAGAGGAGCGGACTGCAAACATCCTTTCCAAAGAAGAGGAAAAAAAAGCTAGAAAAGGGGCTAACCCTACTCTCAAATTGTTCCATTTCTAGGTAAGACTCAATGAGGTAAACTGCCAGGATACTTTCACGCTGGCTACTATTACAGTAAAGTGTAAACAAATGATACTATATTGAGCTTATTTATAACCTGCTAGCTGTTAATTTTAAACTCAAACTAAATTTGGGGCCATAATGAGAAATTCTGTTAAACTAGTTTCAGTCTGAGTTTATATTTCAAACAAAACTAAGCCTTGGACCTCTCTCAGAATCAAACCCTTCTTTTCTCCTTTGCTTTTACAGAGAAAATATCCTAGAGATACGGATCTTACATATTGGCATTTCATTTTTGTCAACTGTCCAATTCTTATCTGATGAATTCAATAGCATAGAAATGTAGTTGGAAGGAAGGTTTATAATGGGTACTTCTTATCTTCAGTGAAATATTTTTTTAGACTAAATTGTTTCTGACATTTCACTAATGATTTTATGAACAACTTGACCTTTTTTGCCTTCCTCTTTAAAGTGCATAGTGTAGTCAACTACCAGGAACCACTCAACCCTAAGCTGGGAACAATGCCAGTGTAAAGACTAAAACTACTCAGAAAATGTCCCATTTGAAAAAGTTTGCCATATGTATGGAAGCAAGTCCAGAGGAGGGCCATGAAGGTGATCAGAGAGCAGGAGTATGTTTTCTATGAGGAGTGGCTGAGAAAATTGAGGTTGTTCAGCCTGGAGAAGGCTCTAGTGAGACATTGTAGCACCTTCCAGTATTTAAAAAGGGCCGACAAGAAAGCTGGAGAGGGGCTTTTTACAAAAGCATGTAGTAATAGGGCAAGGAGGAATAGCTTTAAACTGAAGCAGGGTAGGTTTAGATTAGATAAAAGAAAGACATTTTTTACTGTGAAAGTGGTGAGACACTGGAACAGGTTGTCCAGAGAAGCTGTGGATGTCCCACCCCTAGAAGTGTTCAACGCCGTGTTGGATGGAGCTCTGAGCAACTTGGTCTAGTGGAAGGTATCCCTGCCTATAGCAGGGCAGGGCTGGAACTAGATGAACTTTATCCCTTCCAACCCAAACCATTCTATCATCCTATGATTCTGTTTGAATGTTATGGGTATAAATTTATGTTGCACAAGAGTTGAAGACAGAACTCCAAAAACATGACTGAAAGGCCTCTGCCCTGGGTTATTTATACTTTAAATGACAGAATGACAAAAAGTAAAAAGCAAAAAGATGAAAACAGAATATGACATTTCTGTCAAGAGAACTCCACCATTTATCAGTTGATTTGTTCTTTAAAACCTGGTATCTAGCAGTAGTCCATATTCAGAAACAATGTCTATGTTGTTGAACAATACATAGATGCACATTTTGGACTAAAATCTCCAAACTGCACTTAAGGGAGTGACTGTATGTAGAAATGGCAGGAAGCAAAAGAGGTTTCATTTTTCAAGAATTTAAAATGTCAAAAATTGTTTAAACCTTTGCTGGGATTTTTTTTTACAGATTTACATTAGTGAGGAGTGCTGAGCTAGCATTCCTCAAACTGGATCCTCAAACTCAAATGCTGGATCCAGCTAGACAATCAGCAAAACGAGTCACTGCATTAAAACCTCCTTGTGGCCGCCTTTTTGACATGAAGATCTCCTGTATGTGTGCACACAGGAGAGCCACCATTGAACTACTGAACAATTTAATTGCTTTAAAACAAACAAACACAGAACATCAACCAAACGAAAACCCCTAAAACTCCTACTGAATAGGCAAAGTTTTACAGATCAGAGAGGGAACTTGTGAATAGCATTCCAGAGCAACTGGCTGGTAAGTATCAGACTGTATTCATATCACCAGTTTTGTTTTATCATATTCACAAAACTAATGTGGTATCTGTGAAAATTTGGTCTAGATGCTAATGGTCAGTCTAGACCACAGAAGACCCATTTTCTGAGGTTAGTGCAGTTGAATCACGTCATTCCTTTGTGGTTTTGGTCACTCATGTAAAATGTGCCTGATATTTAAGTTTCTTGTAAAATGATTCAAGAAAGTTCCAATGGGAAACATCCTTAGAGTTGGTATCACTAGAGAGACATGGTAAAGAAATGTTCTTCCTTATGTGTATCTTTTAACATGATGCACTTCAGTGCACAATAAAAAATTGCTGTGAAATTCTAACCTGTAGTAAATTAAAAGGTAAGTGTTTAACAAAGAAAATTTTCTTTTAAAGCCTTAAAATAAGCACTAAAATAGCTGCAAGATTCAATGAAGCATAGAGAACAATTTAAAAAAATTCAACATAAAATAAAACTCCTGCTGGAGTTCTATGCAATAAGACAACAAGCTTGGTCTCAGTTCTGTATCAGGAAACCAGCTATTGTTTCTGAAAGTCTGAACTCTAAACCAATATAAACTCTGTAAAAAATTGACAATAACATCACAGTAAACAGGCTTAAATCAAGAGAGTGCTTTGAACATTAATATCGAACATTATTTTTAATATGTCTATGTAATCAGTAAAAGACAGGAATATCACACTGGTGTCAAAGCAATCTTACAGTTATATTTTAGAGTTTATAAAAGAATTAATGACAGCAAATGAGACCAAATGCTAAAACTGCAACTTCAGATTCTGAATTGCTTAGTACAATATGTCTAATTTACTGTTCTTCAACTCTAAGAAAAGAAAAAGTCTCACTTAGGTCAGTACTTTTTTGTGGTTCCTAGCACCCACACACAATAGTCTGATTTTAAGTACAACAAACCATAGAGAATCATTCAAGTGTTTTTAAAACTGCACATTTAAAATGAGGACATAAAGATACAAAGTATGGAAAAGACTAACAGCTCACAGCACTGCATGATCTACATGTACTGGTTATACATATTAAGGTATGTACTGTGTTGCATGTATGTGACTACATCAGTTATAGGCATCAGTTTCTCAGCTGATGCCTCTCTTAGCAGTTTTCTTGTCTTGCCATCAAAGCTGAAAAGGAGGCACATGATGAATCATCTGCTGGAAAACTGCTGGGCACCTAAAATACTTGGAAAAGCACCCGAGAGCTCAATTTTTAAAGTGCTCGATGTTTGTGGGTGAAGAAGGCTTGGACATTATTCAACTGCCTTCAGTAATGCCTCTAAGCTTGGAGGTTGCAGGAGAAAAATGCAGTTAGTTCACACGATAACAATATCTGTGAGCTGTGCTGATTGCCACTGACTGTTTCCTTCCTTTCCTGTGCAGAAAAATAATCAACAGGAAAGTCTTGAACTGTCTCTGCTGTGGGTTGCAAAGGCTGAAATGGCTGAGACTGTTCTTTATCTTGAACATGCAGCTTCCCACATACATTCTTCCCACATGAGGTCCTATGTGTGTCCTCACACATTCCCTCGTCAGTCTCAAAATGTGTTGAATGACCTCCTCAGTCTGGCTGAGGAGCCAAAGCTGTCCATCAAGAACAAAATATGCATATTTATACTCAAAACTTAGTAAAACCAGGACTGCGCTATGTGCTCAGTCCTGTTCTTCATATGGAAATAACTTTAATCACTTCCTGCAGTTGAAGTTAATAAAACATATCCTTCTCCACTAAAAAGTTTGTGATACAATGTTAATTTGTTTTGCATTATTCCTGTAGAGATATACAATGATAGTTTGACTAGAAGAAGGGAAAATATGGAGATTTTTGTTTGTTTGTTTCTTAATTTTCTTACAATTCTGAAGTGTCTAAATCAGGGCAGAAAAACAGAAAGAAAATCTAACTGCCTCAAAGTTATAGGAATGCTATGACTAGACTGCAACAATATAGACAGAGTATTAGTGAATTTAACTGTCATTATTCTAAATAAAGTGAAATAAAAAAACAACTTCAAGAAAATCACTAAATAAGAAAACTTACAAACTTATTCAAATGTGAAATTCCATACTAGATTTTAAATAGTAATAACCTTGTCTATGCATTGGATGATTAGTCTAATGCAAGATGGAAGTTCTTCATATTACAGAACAGCTATCAAATTTATCCAAAACCCCACATTTTTCACATGCTAGGACACCTTATTATCTACAAATGAGCAGACGTTAATCAATCACCAGGATAAACTAAGATTATGGTTTATATTTCTAATACTTTTGCATTTTTTTCAAATCACTAATTGATTACCCGTCGACAAAATTCACCACAAAAGGAAAAATCCTGCCTGCCTAGCATAAATTGCATGTAAGTTAATGTCACAGCAAATTAACTTTTTCTTCCAAACCTCAGTGTTCCAGCAGTAGTGTGGATTTTTCTTTCTAAAATGATCAGAAGAGGTAGAGAACTATGTTATGCACTGTGCATAGGAAAAAGTGGGGGCTCATAATACTTTCATTCAAATTTTGTCCTTTTGCATAATCAGACACTTGCGATGTGCCTTCCTCAAACCTTATCATAGTTCTACTTTATCAGAATTGCTGATTGGAAATTCAGTCTCTCACCATGACTTATTCTTTTCTTTTCCTTTTTTTGGCCATTCTGTTTTGTTTTTTGTTTGGTTTTCCTTATACAGGAGGAACTCTCTAAGGAATGTTATCTTTGTCAGAGAATGTCTCTAACTAAAATGTGTACACAACTGCGAAAGGCTGACCCAGATTTTTCAGTAGGCAGAATTTAGAAGTTAATCTCTGAAAACCTAATCAAATAAGCCACAGAAAGGGGAAACAATAATATTTACAAGCAATTCATCATTTACCATCTAGTTTAGCTCAACAATCTTAAGAGTATTTGGAGGGTAAAAAAAGCAGCACATACAGCAGTACCTGACTGACAGAACAATCAGTTCAGTACCTGCATATAGCAGATACTTTGACAGACAATAGGAAACTTTCTGTGTTCTATTAATCCCACTAGCCTTCATATCATCTTGATGGTATTTATTCATATCTGCTCCCAAGTCTGTCAATGTAAGCTTTAATGTTAGTAAAATGGTAATGCCTTTGAAAACCGCAGCAACCTTAGTAATTATTTTCTGTTACGGTTCTTGAGTGACCAGCTGTCAAAAATCTCTCTTTACAAGGTAGGTTGATAATTTCTCAATGTTTGAAATAATTTTAACCTCTCTAATTGAACATAAAGCCACATTAACTACAATTTATGACCTCAATATATTCTACTTCATTGACTCCTACGTTTTTCAACAAACACAACGTGAAAAGATGGTGTATTTTCCCCTCGTATTATTCTTATCAAGTGAAGTTTCTGTATTCATTTCTAATGCTTAGGTGCCTGGCTGGTAGCTCCAAGTGTTAAACCAGTTGCTGAGTCCCTAATCACAAGCCTTTCTCTCAATTGCTTTCGCTAAGTAGTATTTGCATTTAATTAAGTAAATCTTAATTAGCTGATGGTTAATATTCTTGAAGTCTTTTTCTTCTAAGAAGCCTAAGTAGAAATGGCAGTGATTCCAATGAAGACAAATACACTGGTTACATCTGTTCATTATGTAAAAATAAGAGAAAGTTGGTTTAATGGTTTAATAGTTTAATGATATGAAAACATTACAGGATTGTAAATTGTTTGATTTGGTGATTTGTGTGTGCAAGTTTACTGTGGTTTTAGTTTCAATGCAGTATCATACAGTCTATTCCTTACTAGAAGAAAAATGGTAAACTTGATACTTTGGTCACTTACTCAAAAAAACTATCATGAATCTCAGAAACACGTGGATGTATTTATTTTTTTAAAATAAAAATAAAAAGCACATAGACCTTCCTCTTATTTACATCTTTACCATGACAGCACATACAAATCAGTGACATAGAGAAAGGGTCACTGACTACTCTCCTTTCACTATGCAAATACTGGAAGATATGAATACCTTTTAAAATACTTTTATAATACTAAATTTTAAAACATGGTTTGGGCTTTTTGTTTTTTTAAGCAAACATTTGTGATGACAAATGATTGATAATGACAGGAACTAATAATATACAAAACAAAAATAGCTGGAGCTTAGAAACCTACCATATCCAATGTTTTTCCAATCAAAGATAACAGCATGACAACACACTTAAAAAAAAAAAACATGATCTTTTTAAGGTTTTCTATTCCTTAATGAGATGAAACAACAGATTTTACAAGGAATAACTTCTTGTTGATGGCTGTGTGCAATTTTCTTCTTTCTTATGGGAAAAGAAATTTTGATGAGTGGGATGACAGTGGCTTCAAGAACTCCCACATTCATGCAGAAATCTAATTTCAACAATAACACTTGAACACTTCTGCTCCTTCTCTGTAACCAAACCAGTAAATGCTACTGTTACAGCTCAGTTACAGCTTACAGAGTAGCATGTGTTTGCTCACCTTTCCCACAACACAGCATATTGCCAGCTGTGTAAAATAATGCAGAAGCAGGTAACCCCTTGCAAGTAGTTTATAGGAAAGCTAAAAGGTGTGAAAGCTATTCTGCTACAGAGGTAAGACAGTTCTAGCTACAAGTTTCTTCCCTGTCTTTAAGCTCATCCAAAGTTTCGATCAAGCAAATTTCAAGAAAAGTAAGGTACTCCTAAAATATCCAGGTCAGTATTCCTTAATGCATCAGGTAAAGCTTTGCACCATATACAAAACAGTTACAGGAATGACCAAAACCAAAATAACACTTCATACCTTGAAATAGTGACGACAACAACAAAGGGACAACTCCGATGTAAAAATTAAGAACTTATTTTAAAGATGAATATTTGCTGCTATAATTGCTTCCGATGGGAAACATCTTTGCATATTCTTTGGATGTAACTTAAAAATAATGGTTAAAAATAATGAACTAACATCTTCAGATACAATATTAATGCTTCCAGTAATCCCATTTCCATATCTGGCAATAGCAGAACATTTGTACCTCCATTTATATTGGAGTCATCTATCAGGATTACAGTCATGTAGATATCGTCTAAATTTCACAGAGGCAGATAAAAACAGGTAAAAAATAGTATTTCTTTACTCAAATAATTTTTTTAATGTAAAATGCAGTGTTATCTGGACAGATTAAACAGTATGAAAAAAAGAAGTCCATAACTATGTTAACACAGAAACATACAGAAATCGGGAGCATTTGGTTGGGGAAATTAATTCCATTAAAGGGTAACCTTCTTATTTGTGCTTGCATTCTTTACTCAGTGAGAATGAGAAAAGTGAAAAATAGCTGTTCTCTTTTAGTCAACTTAATATTTTGTGGTATCCACTTCGAAAATTTACCTCTTATTTCTTTATCCCCTCTCTAAATTTTCACTATTCTTTTCTAGATTTACTGAGGTTGAAAACTAAAATTACATATTTTCACTCAGAAAATATAGACAGGTTTTCCAATTCTACTTGTACTTATTTACATAATTTTCTAAGTAGTAAGGGTGACGCCAGCCACAGTATCTGTTCCCCTAAGCACACAGCAGTCACCTGACTACCTGTGAGGGTACCAGTTAAATAAATAATAAATGAAAAAATAAATAGATGCACATGAGGCAAGTTCCTTCAGTATACACACAAAGGCACACGGATGGTATCTTATAACACTAACTATGACTTAAAAAGTAACACAGCCTTTTTATCTCTGACACAACCCTGTGAGTTACTGAGTGCATATTTTGTATTACGCATCAAAGGCTATTGGAAAATTCTTCTTACAGATGACACCTTCTTTGATTCTTCATGGCTTCAGATACAATTGAATATTCACCAGCATGAAAAAGGCTGTATCTGAATTATTAGTGATAAAGGGAGTATGACTAAAAAAAGCCTATTATAAATAGGAATACTGAAGAATTAATCCAAACTAATTAAAATCAGACTTTGAAGGAGATTAGTTAAACTGTATTAACATTTTATGTTAATCAATAGCCCATTTTGTATGGCTATCCTTTTTCGGAATGAAAGAGAAAATTCTTGACAAAGAGAATTAAGGCCACCTTAACTCTGAATAAGAGGATTCACAGACACATTTAGTATAGTTTAATTATTTTTGCCATTAGTTTGGATCAACTTTTCAAAGTGTCTCCATGCATATAAGACAAAACAAAAACTGAGACATGATATGCCTTTAGCCGAAAATCTCCTATACTTTTTACTTGATGTCATAGCAGACTTGTACCACATGGATAGAAGTCTAGTATTTCTAATAAAGAGCACAGAGGAGTACCCATACACTGCTTGACAAAAGGAATAAAATTTTCTTACTGCTTGACAGGTATTTGAAGTATTTTCATGGTTCATTTGCTAATGTAGTCTTACTGAGAATGATAAGGAACAGAGAATACAAGTGTATTGATCATAAGCAAGCACAGTTGCCTTCTAGTGTCAAATAAGCCAATCAAATGTCATCTTGATATGAAAGAAAAAATAAGTTTGATGACAGGCAACAGTCCCATTGAGAATAAAATCAATATTAGTCATGGGACCAAGTGGGATCAATATGTCAGACCGATAGGCCATTTTAGGAGGATGGGGAAAGGAGGAGAAAAGTGCTGACAGAGCTATAAGGAAACAAAAAGACAGTGTGAATCTGAAGGATGAGATCACTTGAAAATTCACTCTACATTTCTAAAAGCACTTGTCAAAAGCACCAAGTCACATTAAAAAATATAGCTGATTCCAAGTTCAACTGGGCTGTCTCGTAAACTTTTCCCAATCAAGCACCAATTCATATAGTGAAAAAATTATATAAAAATATGACTTAAAAAATTTAAAATAATTTATTTGTTTGTAAAATGTTACAGAAACTCTACTGGGTTTAAAAGTGACGAAAAACCCTTTCACAGACTTTGGAAATACTGGTACTATTATTTGAATATTGTTAACCATAGGATTTTAATTACATGGATTTGAAAATGTAACATGCATGTATTTTATTGCAATATGTCTTTTTCATTATTTAGAAAACAAGACATTTTTCACTGGCAATTGTGGTACTATTTTTTCACTGCTGAGTATTCTCAAAAAATTTTAAAATTCATCTGATATAGACAAGTAGAGTGTTGTAGCCTTTTAAAAGGTTTCACAAGCATTTTATTGTAACTGCTATTTTAGGCATTTCCCCCTCACCTCCAATAAGCTCAAAATTAAGTGGAGAAGAAGTTTGGGAAGGGCAATGGAATGTCAATCAAACCAGTTTGATCAGAAAAGATAATTCTGATGTGCTCATCTGAACTAGATTAATATTCAGGGATATAAGTCAGGAATAGAAGCATAAAAAGGAAATAACAGGCAAGACTAGAAAAACAGTAGCATGAAAACAATGTGACAGTTCCACTAATGTCAGTAGAATGAAAGTGCTCACCACAATCTTTTCAAAAACTCCTTACACTGAGGTACTAATCTGCATATTTTCAGCAGTTACCTTAAATGGCCTGGTTTTTCATGAAACACCAAAACTTTCACAAACTTCAGGCTTCTCATTTTCTGCATAAATATGAGCTTTGGTGAATAAATTTATATATTTAAGCTAAAAGGTCCAAGAAGTTGCATCATAAATTGATCCATAAATACTCCAGCACTGCAGTTTCAACACTATTTTCCTAGAATTTGCCCATGTTATTCTTCTCTCTGATGCAAAAGCTTAATCCACAGCTGAAAAAAAAATGACTAATGGTATGCACCTGACAGAATATTAGGTGAATTTTTCAGTTTTTCAATTACTTAGTATTTCACAAATATGCAGTGAATTTGCAGCAAGTTTACAACTGTGCATTCACATATATCTGTCATACTTCTTGCCACACAAATATACATGTATCTCAAAGGGGAGTTTAAGAGAGTAAGAAAAATTATTTTATATTGGAAAAGATGATTTCAAACATTTTCTTTGCATTATTCATCCAGCTGCAGCTAGTAAAGAGTTGTCACTCTCTATGTAATCTGACAGCTCAATTAAATCACAGTTAAAACGCAGGGCCCAAGAGGTGTAATAGAGATCACTGCCACTGTCATGTTTACACATTTCTGAGGAATGGTTTTAAAATTAATTTCACGGATGCTTCTGTCTGTGTCCTACTACTGGCAGATAAAATGCAGTCTTTGGAGAACATCTTTTTATGCATCTTGCAAAGAATATCTTATCATTACAAGTAGAAGGCACAGCATGCCTTTAGGGAGCTCAGACACGAATTAATCTTCTCTTTTGGAAATATTTTCATAACTGATTCCAGAAGACTAAAACTAAGCCATCCTTTTGACTTTTCCATTCTCAATCCTCTCAGCATATAGATTCAGAGAAAGAGATGTAAGGAAAGCAGCCAGAGGTAAATACCATTACATCTTATATATGCGAAATTAAGGAAATATAATAACTTTGTCATAACTAAATCAGAAATAACAGGAGCACATTTGCAATATATAGGGACATTTCAACTTTCTTACTTTGTTAATAAGTTATACAAGCTAATGTCCTAAAGTCACAGAAATCTGAGAGATTTCACTGTAGATTTACTCCTACTCAAAGAAATAAATTGTTTCCTGGAAAAAGGATTCCCTTTCCCTACTGGAAGGACATCACTGGTTTTCTAGAAGCCTTCTGTAATATATGAGATGCTTCTAGCTAGTGTAATTCTTCTTTCCCCCTCTTTAAATAATAATAAAATAATAAAATAATGAATAACAATAAATAAATAATAATAAACAATAATAAATAATAATAAATAAATAAAAGCAATAATTAAAAAAATCCATTCTGAGACCCTCAGAACAAGAGATTTAATATAGTTTTTGCTTAATATCTTTTCTCTGGAAAACACTAATGCAGCAATTTGCTATTTATAAAATAATATCAGTACCAGTAAATTATGTCTAATATCAGTAAAATTAAACACAAACATCTGATAATTCCTAGGGAAAGATTTATATAGTTAATCAATAAATTACCCCCAAAACTATGTCAGGAAAGCAAACAAGAGTAAATGTCAGAATTGAAGTTGCCTTCATATAACGCAGGCTTTTTAATTGCATAATCACACGCTTATTTTTCCACTGGGTCCCTTCCTCCTTCAGTTCACAGCTTGGAAACTCCTTAATGATATTTGGTATTTTTAGTTTTATTCTCTTTGTTCAAGGCACAGGGCTATGTTTTATTTACCACATACTAATTCAAAGTGTTATTAAAACAGAATTGGTATTTTTTGCTAAGATCTTTCTGTCATGACTATCAGACGCCCACTAATACAGTGTTATTTTCAGAACACTCAAGATGTGATGGGTTCATATTATATTTGGCTGACTGTGGTGGGTTCACTTTGGTAGAACGCCAGGTGCCCACCCAGCTGCTCTGTCCCTCCCCAACTGGACAGGGGAGAGAGTAAGGTAGGAAAAGAAAACAACACAAATCGTGGGTTGCGATAAGACAGTTTATATTTATCCAAGCAAAAGCAAAAGCAGCGTGCGTGCACACAAAGCAGAAGCCAGCAGTTATTCTCTACTCCCCATAAGCATCGATGGTCGGCCACTTCTCTGAGAAGCAGGACTCGAGCACACGGCAGCCATCAGAAACAATGAGTGCCTCCAGTCCTGCTCCTTGCCTTAACTTTTATATCTGGGTTGACGTCATAAGGTATGGAAATATCCCCTTGGTCAGTGTGGGTCAGTTGGCCTACTTGTGTCCCTTCCCAGGATCTCGGATCTCGCCCTCGATTGAAGAAGGAATGTTACAGCAGTAGCCAAAACATGGGTGTGTTATCAACAAACCTCTAGCTACCAATGCAGAGCACGGCACTGAGAGGGCTACTATGGGGAAATAAATTCCAGCTCAGCCACACCCACCACGCTGATGCTGAACAAAAGTGGAGCAAAATTAAACCCTGAAGAATGAGAAAACTAAGGCTAGCTTTATCAAAGACGTTGTATTCATTACGACAAAATCCCCACTTAATCGCCAAAGGAGATAGATATATCTGTATCACAAATTAGTAGGTTCTGGGGGGAAAATGCCACATTGGCACACTCAAATAATTAAGTACTTCCATTTGACACATTCGCATAAGGACCAGACAAATAATTTTAATTTCCTGATGTTTGAGGGCTTGCCTTTGCAAGCTAAAATACTTAATTTTGACATAATTTTCTACTTTCCAATTTTCTACCTTAAAAGAGAAGCCAAATGAAAAATAGTACTTCTGCCATGGGTGTTACACTGATGCTGGACAACGCTGCTCTGCCTGGTGACCTTATGAGGCAAAAGCAGAAGCAGACTATAATCATTGTGTTCCAGCTCCAGAAGTTATGAATTTCCCTCTTTCTTCCCCATTCTCTCTCTTCTTATCCAGCCTTATTTTTTCTAGACACGAATCCCAGTCTGCCACCTCACTGTCCCTTTCACCCAGTCCTGCCAAATTCTCCCCAGCTGCTTGTCAAATTCTCACTTGGGCTGACCGATAAGAGACTAAATCCCTCACAAAATTCATTCCTTATCCCTGTCATGTAGAGACATTTTATAATTTACTTGGTCTTGATAAATTGTCCTGGAAACCAGGGTAAAATTCCACCTTTCCCCAGTTCTTAACTTCATTGTTTGGTCACAACCTGTTTCTTCCTCTTGTCTTCCATCCCCCTTTTCACCGAATCCCAGGTACAAATCTATTCCTTTCCCTCCACTACTGAAACTACTGTTTCAGCTACGTAGAGTCACAGACTACCTGCACCTCAAAATCTGGAACACATCACTGGGAACACTGGAGAGACTGGTATTCTCAGTTGTTTGCCCTGATTCCAAGTAATCATTGTGGCTGGGCATGTTTTAGTTTGAAGTTTCTGAAGTATTCAGTGGAAATAGTGTTCGTGCAGTGCACAGGAGTTGCAAGAATTGCAAAATGACACAGATAACATCTTAAGGCTCTGAATTGCCACTGGAACAGTTATCTTGTGAAATGAAATATTTTTGGCAGGTAAGAGTGGTTTTTCATTAATCAGTACTCAACACAAATTATGATCTGTAAGAAATGTCAGATAATGAGCTGCTTAAGGCTGGAAGTACTGAGAGTAAAATTGTTATTTATGCTGGCTCAACATGACTAGCTCATGACTGTGTTTTAATTGTCACAATTTATCAACACACTAGTTTCACGGCTTTGAAATTTGATAACATTTATTTAGAAAATGTACCATTAGCATGCAGGTTGTTGGAAAATATAAATAGGCCTGTGTAACCTTTTTCTCTTAGATGGAAAACTGACTCCCATCAAATCTAATGAGACGATACTGTCTTAGAACGTTTTATCACAAAGATTAATGACTAGTACTGTGTAATATAATATGTAGCAATTTTTTTAATATATAACAGTATTAGATGTAACATTATCTCTTCTAAATATGTTTTGTAAAAATATTTCAAGTATTTTCTGTGTCTGTTCTAGGGAGTTAACACCTTGACATACAAATCCAAAACCAAAGTTCAATACTGGGTCTATAAAATCCAGTTTTACAATCCATCCATAATTCCATAAACCCCTTTCTCTTTCTGTTTTCATAACAGCATAATTTGAAGTAACAAACTGAAATATTGTAAAGCATTAAACTGACCTTCCTAAAAAAACCCAATTGTTTTAAAATGTATCTACAATTATTCCCCTCTGAGTTGTTACCATGATGAAGCTTGGAGTCTAATCAGAACTGAGTTCCTGCATTGTAGAATGCTACTTAAATCAAAAAGTATGTTTCAAAATCCCCCCTCTTAATTTACCCACAAGCAGGTATCACAGTATCGTACTGGTTGTGCCATCAAAAACAAAAGCAAGTTACTAAGAGTATGCATAATATAAAACATGTAATTGCACTCTCTGGTACATTTTCAAAACATTTGCACTTCCCACCACATCAACTTCTACTCCTAGAAGTCCAATAAATCTTAGACCAGTGCAGCCTCTCTGCAAAGGTGTTGTAGTATATTTTAGAAGTAAACAGGCCAAAACACACTGAACTTATCTGACCAGACAGTCAAGTTATAATCTACGACATGAGAAAAAGATTTTGGTAATTAGGTTGGCCCACTCATTTTTAACTTAATTATATTATTTATGGACATTAATGTCTCTGTAGGCATTGTCCATAACAACTGCAACTCTGTCTTCAAAAATATATGATAAATTGGAAACAAAGGTCTATTGCACTGTCATAAGGGATAATTGTTTACTGAACTATGTAGATGAAACACAGTTACATTCTACTCATCACTTTAATTGAAATCATCACATCAAATTATAGGGCAACTGTTAAAGGCATGGACAAAGAAAGTGATGTATTTAATTCATTCCATATAATTTAATCACTTCATGTTACATAAACACTAAAAGCGCCCATTCTTATATGAAACTCAGTAGTGACATGCCCACCCTTCTAATGTCAAGATGAGAGACTAAAAGGAATTGGTGTTACCAATTAAAGTTGACCTTTTATTGACAGAAGAATTATCAATTATCAAACTTTCTGAGATTTGAATGAGATATTTTAAGTAGTACCGTGGACTAGTTTTTCCTTATATTCCTTTATATTAAATAAAGCAAATCTTGTAAAAAAATTAAAAGCCTTAAAAATCTAGTGCTCTGAAACATAAGGAGAGTATCAATTTTAAGGTCCTTTAAACTGACTGTATTTTATTCTCAGTAAGAAATGTTTACATACACCAAACATCTGATAAACTCATTAAATATCTTTTTATGTAAGCAGAAAAATTAAAGGATAGAAAGACTTGGTTTTAAATTTCATAGCCTACGTGTTTACAGAGATGAAAAAACTGTACATGTGACATTTGATTTAAATGCCTCAGATGGTCATCCAAAAAGCTCTCGACAGCAAAGAACAGTTTAAAGCAGTTCTGTTATGATATTAGCTAGGTAATAAATATTGGGAAATGATGACTAATGCCTATATAATCAAGTTCCTGTAAGTATAAGGCAAAGCTGAAAGTAGTCATTAACTACTGTATTCTTCTACTAATTGACTGCTGAGCATTGACCAGATTTTGATCTGGGTTTTGTTATAGGATTAACTGAATAATTCAATGTAATCTGAATTTGAATCTGGCTCTTTGTTCTTTTTAAAGAACTAAGTCGTAAAGTGACACGAAGTAGTATTTTCATTCCTAAATACTCGTCAAAAAATCCAACCAGTCTGATGGTTTCTTCATTTAATGCATATAGCCACACAATAAAAATGGCAGAAAAAGTAGGATCTTTATATTTGGGCACACCTATAAAATACTTATGCCCAGATCGATTGAATAAATGAAGACCAGCAGCTATTCATTTAGCATATATTTGATTCGAGCCATAAGTATACCAAAAGAACCAATTCCTAAAACAGCCAAAATATTTCAAACAAAAGTTGTTGCACCAGCCAATCTTCAGTTTTCCTGAAATTTATTCTACACGTTTCATGAACTCCCTATTTTAGGATGATATAAAGCCATAAGCAAAAAATTAATACAGAAAATAGAGATATTGATCAGGGAATAACAGAAGAAAATTTAAACTACATGAAGAAATTTTATAAGATTTACTTCAAAGTGAAATTCAACAACAGGAAGAGAAGAAATATTTCAGAAATAAATATGTCTAAATCTAAAAAACAACAATAAGGCAAATAAAACATATAGGACACTCATATGACTGAAGTACGGTGTCTTCAGCCAGTCTCAATAGATGAGAATAAACACAAAATAAATGAAACATACCCTGGAAATGTGCTCTGTTCCATTTTGGTCAGTAGAGTGCTTCAGCTCCAGACAAAGTAGTTAAACTAATTGTTTTGAAATGTATCTGAACAAAACAGACTACTCTACCTTCTATATCTTCTAATTAACTACTGACACCACTGTTTTATCCTCTAAAATTGCAAAATGGATAAAACCCACCTATTTACATGAGAATATATTCATGTCAGCGGTGGTTTGAATTAGCACTTCAATCTCAGGAAGACCAGACCTGTGTCACCCACATCCATCCAGGTGCCAGAAAAGAGCTCGTGCCACTCAGCTACATCAGCACGCACCTCTGCCTAGACAACTTCCAGAACAATTTTGCTACTTCAAAGAGTTGTAGGAATTTACATATACACGGACAGCCTTGCTGTTGCCATGGCTCCCTCTTCTACGGTGAGTTTCTCTCACAGCTGGGATACAGAAGATGGCAGCACATCCACTCCTGCCCATCCCCTGTCAAGCTAGCTGTAACCCAACAATTAGGGAGCTTGACCAAGATCTGGAAGAAAACTGCCCTTCAAAAGTGAGATCTGTTTTATCCAGAGTAGCACATACAGTGGCACAAAGTCCAGTATATCATAAAGGCTGTAAAGCAATTTATTATTTACATATTCTTACAAAATGAGCAAGTCATTTCAGCCGACTGTGAGGATCAGAATCACACTACTGACACTACAGCCACTGCTAGTACTTGTGCTACAGAATTCAGTCCAAAGATAAAACCAAAAATGAATGAAACGAGCATTTTGTAGGTATTTTCAGCAGTAATTAATTTAGTGGATTTTTATGTCAGAAATTAGTTTGCCCTATTTACATATGATTGGCACTAATGTGTCTGTTAACAGAGTGTGGAAGTGGCCAGCTTTCTTACTATAGACTTCAGATAATACAGAAATATTTTTGAAACTGTATTCTTCATAAATTGTCATAGCTATAGAGAAACAGAGCAAATTCATCTGTTCTAAACCCACTCTTCTGAACTATATTAAAATACTTATAATAGATAATATGTACATACCCATGTGTGTGCAAGTATGCCTTGCATATATAAAAAAAGATGGATAACAATTTATTTTTAAAAAATCATTCTGTCATTATTCAAAGTTAATCTGTAGAATGGAACGCTAGCAACAGATCTCTACTTATTAAAATTATGTATACAGTGGAGGAATTCTGATCAGTTTCTGTCCAGTCTGGGAGTTGCCACAACAGAAGGGTGTTCTTTTCACCTAAGGGAGCTCCTTCATGAAATTTCCTGGAAAATTATTCTGAAAAGGTTCTTTCCACAGTAAAAGACTGAAGTTCCTTTTATATAATAAAATACATCAAAGTTCATTATAGCCTCTGCAATGACAACCTGGGGTACTGACTGTCATGTTTTTTTCAGCCTGAATGAAAATCCTGATTACTGCCATCCACTGTGGAAAGAGAATGACAATCACAGGCCTCCAGCAATGAGACGGGAGGATAATCTATTGTTTGCTATTGTCTCAAAGGCTGTAATGACTCTTATCTATACACCTAATTGAAGAGAGAAGCTCATTCCAATTACATGAAACAATCTCACAAACACTGTTGCTTGATTCTAAATTGTGAAGTAAAACATCCAGGTCAAGACACATTATCCCAACTGATTATGCTTCAAACATATAGAACGATGGAACAGTGCACAGGAAGAGAAGATGCTAATCAGTGCAGGGTTTATGTTGTTAAAGCAGTACTTTAGAGTACAATGCTTACTCTCAAATATAAACCACCAGCCTTTTTCATTTTATAAAGCAGAAGCCGAGGGGAAAATAAACTTTTATTTTAATACACTTAGGTCCCTTCAATCCAACCTTTCCTATCCAGGCACTTTAAGATAGGCTCATTAATAATAATAATAAAAAAGCTCTTGAGAGACTGAAGAGAATATTGTTAAGCAAAGATTGGTTCAGTTTGAGTAACATAGCAAACTTAGGCAAAAATTATTGCTTTCCCCACACTATTTCTCTTCAGAGTCATTTTTTCATGTAAAACTAAATGAAATTCCCTGTGTGCTACTTAGATCAAAATTATAGCAACACATGATTATTATATAGATTATGTATCCTGTTAATTGAGGCACAGTCTTTAACCGAGTCAATGCAGTCTTCTCCAAGAAATGCTCAAAGAACACTGAATATCACAAATTTCTTGGGATGAGTAATTTAAACCATGATGTTTAGACAATGGAAGAGTAGCATTCTCCAAACTTTATTTTACTGCAAACTACCCTGCAGATGTAGGGCTTGAAGCAAAACCTGCCTGAATGCAAAGTGTTGCTCTCTTGTATTTTGCAGAGCAGAATTTAGACGCCTGCAACAAGTTTTTGGTGAGGGATACCATGGTTATTCTGTTGACTGCAGGGGTAGGATGCCAAAGTACTAGATGGAAACTACCTGGGAAGAGGTGGCAGTGGGTATTTAGAGAAGTATTTAAGCGTTGCCTACAGGTTTTTTAGCGGGTTGGTGTGCTGTGGGAGACAAAGGAGATTCTTGAGAAGAGACAGTTTGGAGGGAGAGAATGATGAGGTTGATGGGTCCTTACTTTGCACTTTGTTTGCTTTTACTGCATCATGCTAATCTTTCTCAGGAGAGACCTAAGCAAAAGATACTTGGTATTACTGGTGAAGTACACAGAATATTGGTTACTAAGAGAAGGGATTCAAAGAAAAGCTGGGGCAATCCACTACATTACTCTTCATTGCTTTTGCACTCTTTCGAAAGATATTCAACATGTATCTTTGTGGGTGATTGGATCTTTGCAAAACAAGCCATAATTGCAATTTGTTTTCTCCTTTCTTTGAAACTATGCCCACAACTCTTCAAATTTTAAACACTGACAGGCATATGGTCAAAGTCTGACTTCTTCTGGGGAAGACTGCTGACATAGGCAATGTATAATGCCATATAACTCAGAAAGATGGAGAGATAAAGATTACTACTGTGAGTAAAAAAAAAAAATCACGAGTCTTCAAAGTCAAATTTGGCCAAAACCAAAGCCCATGCAGCACAGAGAGCAAATCCTGTGAGTTTTCAACAGAAAATGCCATATACTTAAAAGATACCTCAAAGTGTAGTGGCTCAATTGCATGTTCCAAATATACAATAAGTTACAGTCAATATAAATTGCTATATTACAATTTAGTAAGCAGTTAGGTAACACATGAGAAAATACCCCTCCTCAAAAAAAGAAAGAAAAGGTAAACCAAACTAACCAAATCTAGTAAAGCAAAACAAACAAAAATACCCAACACTTTCTTTTTTTTACAGATCAATTTTTTTTGCTATTAAAAAAAAGAGAAAAAAATCACAGTTATTTAGGAAACACTTTCATTTATAAGGAAAAGGCCATTTTTCATCCAAAAACATATACAAACAAGACTGCCAATAGTTTCAGTGTTGTTGCCAAGAAATTATTACATTGCAAAGGGAAATATTTTTAGATAAGGACAAAAAATATAGTAGATTCAGTATTGTAATTTTAGCCTAATCTCTTTCTGAACTGTAAAAATTGTTACCAGTTCCCTTAGGTGTATGCAGAAAAATAAAGCTTACACTCTAAATCTAAGCTTTTCAATTTAAGCCCCAAAACTCAGTTATGACCCAAATTCTTCAGCATGAAATCCCAAGATTTAAATATCTCTATAATCAGTTTTTATTACTTCTGATCAATTTAATTTCAAAATATTTTGTGCAGCTGTTAACACTCATCAGATGTATCCTCTTACTTAATCTTCTGTAGGGAGTTAGAAGCCTACTACCATACTACACTGTAGTCAGTAAAATTATTTTAATTTATATGCTGCTATAGACTATAATATCACTAATGAATAAGGAATATTCTTGCAACAGTAATTCATAAATCTTCTGTAGATTAAAGTATTCTGTAAGCAGCTTTCAAAATTGGCTTTTATGACTATGTCATGCAAAATCTGTTTTCTCTCACAGAAGATAACTGAATAATGAAGGTATTTTTTGACCTTTTGTAGAAGCAAGACAGCTCAGACTGTCAACCCAACTCCATAACACACATCAAACCATGCTTTTTAATAAACACATTATTATTTTTCTTCCAGCTATACTTACTGCAATGCATCTCACTTTACTCACACTTTATTTGTTTCTGGACAGAGAGGATCAGCTTTGTTAGTGGGATTACATCAGGGAATTCAGTCACGCCACTGCAGGCATGAGTTTGATCTACTGATGAACAATAGCCGTTTTCTATTAATTTTCTCAAAATCTCTTCATTTAGCTTTGAAAACCTACAGCGTGTAGATGAAGGAGCTTGATCCTAGAGCAACCAGAGGTCTTTCCCTTCCTAACCAATACTAAAGGACATTTACCTCTATTCTAGACCTCTTGGTTTTAAGGATCAAGAAAGTTGAGAACGAAAGCTGCTACCCTTTTGGACTACATATTAGCATCTTCACTCTAGTTGGTGTGGACTGCAGGAAGAAGCATCTTACCATCACTGTTGACACAGACGACAACAGGAACCTGTGTACCAGGGCCACATGGCTTTTCATTGTCAGGAATGCATTCCTCCAGCCCTGTGATTCTCCAGTCATAGCATGAGGGCTCTTCACATGGGATGGCTTCTAGCAAGTGAGGGCAGTTTCCTGTTCCTCCTGTAGGCTCATTGGTGATGCGACGTTTCCTTAGTTTAAAGCCTGAAAAGTCCATGAAAATAACAATTCAATTCTAAAAGGCAAAGTGAAGCATTTTTTTATCTATGTGTACAGATCCATCTCATTTAATAAATCTCGACTAGATTGCTGGGCTGCCATTTCTCAAATATATTGTTTGTTTTCTTCTCAGGTACCCTCCAATAGGGACGGATTACCAAATGAAATCAGCTTATAAATACTACATTCCTGCTCCAACCCCCCAAAATAAAATAGAAGAATAAAAAGACTACATTGAGAGAAAAACAAAGGCATGGAAATAAAAACAAGAAGTCCTATGGACAAATTTTCAGTGATAAACATCACAATATTCCTTTGAAAGCATTTACAAATTTCCTTAAGACTACCCAAATTCATTTTGAGATGGAGAAATTGATGGGCCTTTATACAGTGTGTCATCTGCCAGGTCAATGTTAGTGACCAAGAGCAAACCCCTCTCCTACTTTCAGGATAGCATGTTGAAAAAGCCAGACTACATATAGTCAGAACAGCCTAACCAAATTGAATGGATTCAAAAAATAGTTTCTCATGTAATAACTTTCTATAGTTTCTATCTGATTGGAATATTTTTAACTTTGGCCATGGTTTGTTTCTTTTCACAGTCTCTTTTATATCAATATTTAGTCAGGTTAGTATTATACAGATATTGTTTATAAAATGCTACATATAACTCTTTCATTTCTATCAGAACACAAACTAAACAGGAGAGTTGTCAAACACAAGAACTGATTCTTTGTTTGAGGACATGCCTCTTAATTTAATTATAATAAATATTACTTTAAAAATACATTTCCATGTATCTTCCATTGTTGTTTGTGTGAAGTTTTTTTTCTAAACTGAAGAGATCAGCCAAATTATGAGCAAATGGTTTAGCAAGTCTGACACAAAAGGCTGATATAATTTCAAAAATAAAGAACTCCAATGTCTACAGCAACAAAGGAGGCAAGTGATCTGGAAATATGTAGAAAGACATGCTGCTAAAAGTGGGAGTGTCTGTACAACTTTTACATCATTCTCTCAGAAGAACTGTCAATGCAATTATAAAATAAAATGTAAGAATTTTCATACACAAGGAAAACATTGGCAGTTGAGAAAAGATCCCTGCTCATGTGTGCAGGAATAAAGGCCTGCATAATGTACATCCTAATATATTTCCTTTAGGCAGATGTCCAAATCAGTCTCACAAACCCAAACTTTACCCTCCAAAATGTAGCAAATCATTCAGTGATGGAACAGAAACAGAAAAAACAGACTACTTGACAACTATACTCAGAGAAGACTTAATCCAATAGGCTTACACAGTGAATTGCTTTTTCCTTCTTGAATTGATCAAGGTTGGGTCAGAGTTCTGCAAAACAGCTTTGCAAAACTTGCATTATTGCTGCCCACACAGAAGTGTAGCTAGCAGTATGCCAGAACTAAACTAACAGTAATCACAGTTGCTCCTTCAAGTGGACATATGTAGCTGCCCTTTCTTACTGTTGTTTTTAATCAAGGAACCAAGTCTGTATTCCCAGCTTTTGTCAGATAATCACATTGCAGCAATGACTAGGCCAGTTTTTCTCATTTATAGCCAGGAACCCACAGACTTCTAACATGAGGTCCCTGTCATTGTATTCTTGCTTTCCTATTTTGATGTCAGGTTACTACAATCTGTTCTGCATGGGAATAAGCTGTAAAACATGCTGAAATTGAAACCAGCACATATGTCATCAGTAAAACAGTGTCACGTACCAACAATGAATGGTCCCATTTCCTTGCCAGATCATGCTTTACGGTCTAATGGTGAATCCTTAAGCTATTACTGAACTGTAAATCTTTGAGTCACTTGGACACTACATAACTCAAAGGCTGCCTCTGTCCTCTTTTCAAGACAGTGCCAGAATTGTGATTTGAACACACAGACAAACTATATCCCTTTCAGTCTGAGAGAAAGGCTTGAAACGGGAATCGCCCTGTAAAAACCCAAACTGATCTTGAGAGTTTAGTAAACAGGCTACATTTTTGCCAGCTTTGGTGTAACAGTAATGTTAAATATAGTCCTAATTCAATTTTGATGCTCAGAGGCACTGAATATACACTTCTTGGCACAAAACTTAGCGTGCTTGCATAGCCAGAGGTTCCTAGTGACTTTGGAATATTAATCACCATTAAAAGGATCTGCTAAACTTTTACATACCCTTCTTGGCCTGAGGGTCGTCACAGCTTTCATAGGTGCATGGTCCCCAGGCTGACCATGCTGAGGTCTCACATTCTGTAGGACAGGGAATATGGCACAGCTGGGAGGTGCTGGGAAGAGGCGCTGTACACAGTTTACGGTCCACCGGCCTCGAAGCTGTCAAAACAAAGTAAAAACATTTCTCACATGTCAGCTTTACGTGGACAGAACCATCCTTCAGTCAGAAAGGCTGCTATCTCATCATTTTAAACTGGAGAAGTGACGGGAAAATGCCCACTTTGAAAAAAATGAAACAGAAGTCAGTTTACTCTCTGTATGAACAGAGTCAAATCCAATTGTGTGGAGTCAGGGAGACTGTAGATATTGCAGCACCCTCTTGGACTAGTCCTTTCACTTAAGGGATAAATTATGCTACTACAATGATTGTTCACTGTGCACTCTGTGTTAATTGATGTCCTGTATCTTACTACTTCTTTTCTTAAGAAACTGAAAAAAAAGCTGTATAAATCCCTTTTCACTTGTGTGTATATATATAGTATATGATACTATAACTTCAAAGGCCTGATTAATTAATATTTAAAAGATTATTTTTAAGCTATAATTTGAAACAAGCTAAAATTACAAAAAAAATTGTTGGTTTTTTTTACTCTAAAGACCATAAAATGCATACTCAGCAATAAGATTTGTGTAGTAGAAGCTTTAGTTCAAGACAGGCTTTGTTTCAAATATATATGGTTTGCATATACTATAAATATACATACATAATATATTCAAGATAATTAAAATGGCATAATTTATTTTTTCATTAAAGTATTATTAATCTATAAAGACACATCTGAAAGTAGATTCTTCTGCTCTTTAAAGATCAATAAGCCAGGCCAAAATCACCCTCCTCCTTACATACTTTAATCTTTGACTTCTCAGGTCATACAAATAATAGGACAACTCTAAAAGATGCCAGAGTAAGGTGCAGAACTCTAATTCAAAATGTACCATTTTACTGAAAGTAAGACTTTAATTATCTTTCATAATTCAGGACTTGAAAAAATATTACACTAAGCAGAGAATATCTGCTAGCAGGCAAAGTGAAGTCTGCCACATTAAATCACATTGGTTGATTGAAAAAACATGCTATTCCTTAACTTAAAACACTCTCATTCTACTCTCTCAGCACTTTTTTTCACAGGAAGGTTACCTCATTAATTTTTTGCCGCCACCACTACAAATAATTTCTTTTGATGGAAAGAGCTCTCTGATGAAAAAAGTTCAGAATATGACAAAATATCCTTTTGAAAGATGAGATCAATAACAACTGATATAATGTGAAAGTAAACACCAAGTTGTTAAAGTGTGGTCTCACTTGTAGACATTGTGTGTGTGTGTCTTTCTCTTCAGACTTTCTAAGTAGGTGATCTTTCCAGTTACAGAAAAAACATTCAATTCTCACTTTTTTAAGGGGAAAAGGGAATGAAAAATCCTCCCCCTATTCTGATTTCCCACATTGCCTCCTTTGGTGCAGTTATACACTGTGTTGCTACACATAATGAAGGCGTGAAGATGTCACATAGTCCTTCAACATTACTGCCTCCAGTTCACCAGTCTCTCAACACAAAATAATACAAATCCAAATATTCCAACATTTGCCTAATGCTATGTTGGAATTAGATTTTATGACAGAACATTGAATTTTACAGTAAGTTTGACATTCACATCTAACATGCATGATAATCAACATAACATGCATATTTTGTATAGAAAATGGATATAAATAAAAATAATTTGCCTGTAATTGACTTTGTATCGAATATTTTCTAATAAAAAAAGAAAACCAGTAAGTAATTCCTATCTGTACTTTTTAAACCTTGATTTAATCAGGGAATTACCCAAGTGAGACAATTGAAATTAAGGGTCAATTACACCTCTGAGATGCAGCCTTGCTTCAGGGAACAGAGAACGTATTCTGAGGAATGCCATGCTTCATCTCCAGCCTGCATCTGGATAAAGGACTTACCATCACACTAGTTCATGGGATGTTACTTGAAAAAATAACAAAGATCTTTCCTTAGGAAGCTTTAAATAGTAGGTTTTTCATATCACAGGTATCAATAAATCTCTAAATATGCCAAAATGTTTTTGAAATGTTGCTTTTATACCATAAGTGATATACAAATGTCTGCTAACAGATCTGTGATATATTGCTTTTAAAACAAAAGAATTCAACAGTAGGATAGATAAGCTATCTTTCAGGTTATTTAAAAAAAAGTGTTTTCATCATGGAGCATTAAGGATCCATTCAATCAGGATTACTCAGAATTCTGTCTTTGAGATGACAGTAAAATAAGAAAACAGCCTTGCCTTGGTATCTTATGACCATCTTGCTCCTATCAATTTAAATTGATTTCTTTCAGTATGAAAAAACTATAAATGAGCTCAGATTTGATGCTTACTGTTTATCAAAGACACTCTGAGAGACAATGATTCTGGACGCAGAAATTTACAGTTTAAAACCTTGTCTCATCTCTGTCCTTTCATAGTCGCTTGCGGCAGCAATAAGGATTGTTCCTTTTTAACTTGGAAGTGATGCTGAATGCTGATTAGACCGTGTGTAATACTACAAGATCTATGTGAAATTTGACCAAATTTTGGGCCGAGAATGGAGAGAAAAGTGAATGCATTTTGATAATCTCTTTCTCCTTTTGTCTAACTAAAAAATTAGATTCAATTTTCAATAGATTTCAAGTTTGAGAGTAGTGACCTAAAAACCAAAATAAGGTTCAATTTTTGTGTCCTCAAATTATCTGCTATATTAGGAAACTTTAGCTGAATATATTTTATACCCTTATAAAACACCTCCTCGAATTACTGCATTTTATAAAGGGCTGAAAAGAAAAAGAACAGTTTTGTTCTTATGCATTTGTTACATTTATCAAGATCGCAAACTCCCCATCCTTCTCTAGAAACCCTCGAGAGACTAGTGCCCAGTAATGACCAGGCTGGCAAAGAGAGTGTATTTGTGTGTGACTGCATCAGTGTAAGCAGACACAGCTTCATATTTCTCTTTCTGGTCATTTGTCACGCTGATTTCATAGGAAATTTCTCCACACTCAAAAAACCCAAGAAAAACCCAAGCCCAAAACACATTAATTGACCAACAATTAAAGAATTCACATTCTTCTCATTTTCTATAACATTGAAATCTATCATAAAAATTCATTAGATAATTCAGAACCCGATGGTCTAAGAAACAGGACAATTCCATGCATGTATGCAGTTCTCCTGTTTTTATTAGAGCAATGACTGTGTGTTTGCAGATGTAGAATAAATTTATGCCCGTAAAGGAACTTTCCTCCCATTCTTATTCTACATCGAGGGTTTTAAAGGTACTCCAAAAAAGATGACAAAATCCACCCCATTTTACAGTGAGAGAAACTTCATGACTAAACCAATTGAGGTGAACAGAGATGAAACTATTTAAGTCAGTGTCAAGTAAATGGCAGAATGACAGAATGACAATGAAACTTGATTGCCACCTGCTTAATTACTGCATACAATACTTCTTCTTCCTTCTGACCTTAATGTCATGAGGGATTCTGGTTCAGCTAAGTATTAAAAGTTCAAATTCTTACTGGAGCCCTAACTCAGTGTTTTGAATCTACAGAAGGGATTGGAAACAGCTGATATGATGAAAGCTGCAAAATGATTCCCAGAGTTCAGAATTGAAAGGAGTGGAGCAGGAAACTGTCCCAGCATCCCAGCAGGCTCATCGTCATTAGTTTGAATTTGGGCCTATCACTTCCAAACTGACCTGAAATTTCCTGAGAATGCATGAATCCATTTAAATATTCCAGAGCTCCATAAACATGTTAATTATACACATATAGCCAACAAGGTCTCCCAAAAGGGATGTTGCCTCCTTTGCATGCTTTTAATCAAAAGGCCAGGTCAGAGGCCTTAATTTACCTACCTGTTATTTCAAAAGTGATTGATAGCAGAGGTGCAGCACTAGCCTTCGACTTGCTCTGTGACTGACTTTCTGAAATAACAGGGAAACGCCACCATGAGTATATGAGAACGGAGGTCTTTAAAGCAGCCTTACGCAGACAGCATTCCCTATCATCAACCGCAAACTACACTGAAATGAAGGCGTTTCCCCACAGCTAAATCTGGTGGCTGTGTTACCTGGCTTTTTTCCATCCTCAAATTACTTTTCGTTTTCTATGAGTATGTTTCTATGAGGGGAAAGGGAGGGAGGATGAGTGAAGCAGCAGCTCTTCCGAAAATCTGTCCCCTAATATGGAAACAGCCCAGAGCTCCTTTTTAAACTAAGACCCACTTCACCCTCAGTTTGAGTTCTTGAAAAACTGTTCTCATGTTTATGCATTCAAAGACTAGTTACATTTTAATCAGCTTTCCAGGGCCTGCAGAGATTACCTCCTGATGGGCTCTGCGTATTCCTGTCACAGTCTGATAAGGGTAGATTTCACACCCGCCTAAGCCGGCAAGACTTCACAGCCTACCAAAATCCTAATCATCATTCTGAACAGTAAGCTGCCACTGGTTTTATTGTTACTTCTCCTTAGCTGGGAGGTTTTCCTCATTCACACTATTGCAGGGGCATCTAAACTTTGTTCCACAGAGGCGATTTACTAAAAGCCCTTGGGCAGAAGCTGATTTTCATTAAACGAAGAGGCTTGAAAGCTTCTTCTTTTATAAATACAGATGCAGGGCCCATGGAGCTCATAATGCTCAGTAGTTCACTGCTACTGATCCCAGCAATCATGCTGAAATGGTTGTTGGCATTAATATTCCCCACAAACTCTACCTCTACGGCAAGTTTGAGAGTACCTTTAAACCACAGCAGAAACCTCACCAGCCTGCAGTTTGGCCAACCCAGGTCTAAATGGTGTATTACACAGGACTTGTACAATGATGTTGCTTTTCCTGAAGTATGTGGCTGCATTTATTTATTTTTTTATTATTAATAATGTGTGTATGAAACAGGTGCAGAAGAGGATAAAACAATTAAAAAGCTAAATGCATTTAGCTTAATTCACTGATTTCTAAATCTGTAGTGCTGCATTAGCATGCAGTAGTAGATGTAACATAAACTAATCAAGTGTTGTTCTAAAGTACGTATATTACCAGAGGAATTAAAGATTTTGTCTCCTAAGCTATTCACTTTTTTCTTAAGAAGCTGTACAAGCTGTAACAGTGACAAGGAATAATCCCTTCTCTCTTTCAGTAAGGGAAATAAACCGATGAAATTATATTGGCTTGAAGTTCTGAAAGCTACGTAAGAACTTGGACAAATCAAGAAAAGAAGAAAAAAAATCAATTTCTTGAGAATGAAATATAATCATATTTTTACATTTTTCTATATTGAGTTTACATGCCAGAATTGACGTATTCCATCCACACATCAAAGAGCACAAGTTCATCACCCAGCTGAAGGATACACAAGAAATTTACAGCAGATGAAGGAACCAAACCTAGGATTTCTGACACACCTTCTCATGCTCTTTCTTACTGAGAGACATCCTTTATATAAGAGTAGTTTTCAGCAGGTATTAAGATAGAGTAATTTGTAGCTAGGAACCTAAATTTGCAGCACAGAGAATGAAATCTCTGCTACGTCAATTAAGCATTTTCATCTGAATTCAAAAATAGCAGTAACTCACAAAGTAAGAAGGCACTCATGGAAGAAGACAATGGCTGTCAAGGAGCTCTGGAATGCTGACATGCTCTGATTTCACACTAATTCAAATGCAATTGAATCAAATTTACCTTCTTTATCCTTGAGGGTATTCAGGTAGGAGAGGAGATTTTCATTAGCTTGCACACAGTACATTTCTCTGGTTTGAATGCCACCTCCGCACAGCGCCGTCTGGTTTCCTCGCCTCTTGTCCTGTTGGCTAAGGAGAGGATCGACACGGCATTCTGTCCACTCTGTGGTCCGCCAACCATACCTGTATCAAATTTGGTTAATTGGGTCTTTTGAAATCATGAAGCCATTTTACACAGCATTCATTTACACAAGCTAAAACACCTGAGTAGCTTTATTAATTTCCAAAAAGGCCAGAGCACCACAATTTCTTGCACACAGAGGCGCATGAACTCTCATATTTTATATGGTTGGAACATTTTTCCTATTATTTAATTTTTTAAATTATTACTCTTTAGGAATATCTTTTCTGTTCAATTCCTGAAGCATATCACACATATAAATGTTTTATTTGAGGGAAGAAAAACTTAATATAGAGACATATAGTCCATGTTAAGATAAGTTCACTTTCAAGATTGTGACTCTCAGCAATTTTTAAAGCTAGAAAATTTATATAAGCTAAAGCCGAAATATCAAAGAAATGTGAATGCTGAGAAACGTAAGAGCCAGAAAAGGAGGGGAAAACCCCACAACAACTCAATCCCCCAAAATTACCCAAAAGCCCATTGTTCATATTTGATAGGAGACATGACAGTTTCTCTCAGATATCAAGGTGAAAGTATAATGGTATTTTTTTATTATTACTACAGAAAAACCTTTCAGTAAGTTCCTTTTTCTCAGTCAAGAGGAAGATCGTTCTGCGGTACTGAAGCATCCCTGCTGGGTACTGATGAATGGCGAGAAGCTGTGAGCTTTCTAATCAGTGAATGCACAGGAAAGAAGATCTTTGACTCATAGTTAAAACCCCAACAGGGATTATGAACCACAAGAAATGCCACAGAATTCTCTACCCACCAAGTACTTTAGGGCTAAATCAAAGCAAAGTGTTTCCTAATGTAGCTGGAGATAGGGAAAGATGACATTTCGACACTTAAATGAAAAATATATACCACAGTCAAAGATGCTTAACATCAAATGACATTTCTTCAGACCCTTTTCTCAATTTGATAAAGAAGAAGCACAGTTAGGACTTTAATATTAATCTTGATTAGTTGATAAGGATTACAGCAATCTCTTGAATCGTAAAGTGCCAGCTGTCATTTCTCCTAAACTTTATTTACTGTCACTTTTATCCTCTCACACTTTCCATTTGGGGGTCAGTAATGCCTTTCTTGTGCTGAATACAAGTCTCACTAAAACAGTCTGTTTGCTAACCAGATGTCTATCATCTCTTTTCTGTGTTCAACATTTTGTCTCCAGACAGATAAGGATTTCAGAAAACAATGATTCTGCTAGAAATGTTATATAGGGAAAATATCACTGACAAATCAGTAAAATTAACTCATTTTCATCTTGTCTGAGCCTGCATATGCACAAATATCGTCTTTTAAAAACTGAAACAAATGAAAAAAATGTACTTGTTATAGTTTGTATTTAGAGGACGAACTGATTACACTATAATAGGGGCGATTTGCAGGCTTTGGGCTTTCAAGAACACTGAATACACAAACAATGAAAAAAAAAAGGTAAAGTCATAGCTATTATTTCTTTAATAATGGTTTGGTTGCTACTCCATCACCAGCCTTGTACGCTTAATTGAAATTGTTCATTTTAATATAGGGAGAACTGAAATGAACCAGCTTACGTAATGCACGGTGCTACGCCATCTCCTTGGGAAATACACTGCTCTGCTTCTTCTAATTGTGGGCATTCGCTTTCACTGCCAACAGGGAGCTGCTTAATGGTCCGTGATCTTGTACGATTCCCTTTAGGGGTTGTCATGTCAAAGCAGGTTTTGGAGCAGGGGGTCCATTCTGACCACTCCGACACCTGGCACTCCTTTGTGATCACACAGGACTGAAACGTAATGGGCAGCTTGTCCTGTTTGCAGAAGCTGTAATAAGAGAGCATTACAATTTTTAGCACACACATCCACAGACAGTCATGAACTCCTAAGGAAAAGTGATGTCCATTGAGCCCAAAAAGTCAGGCAAAAAGGTTTTTGGTCAAAGTGACTCAAACGATATACATTAGATTTACTACAGTTAAAAATTACCAGTATTGCCATATCTGTGATCAAAATACTGCCCTATCTGTGATCAAAATTAAAATATAAATTTTCATACATGTATAGAAGTACAACAGAGGAAAGAAACCAATTTTTCATTGCTTTATCTTTTATTTTTAGATATACTCAATTTTTTTGTTGGAACATAAAGTAAGGGAGGATCAATAACAGAGATGACTAAAGATGTTTTTGAAGAGAACAAAGTGCTCAGTGCCATCTTCTTTTAATTTCCAGATTACAATTTGTTAAAAAACACAACAGCAAATATGCTGAGTGCTCAGTTACTAATCATTTACTTTGCTAACAGCTAGTATATTGCCACAGTGATATCTCATGAACTAAATAGGGAATGATCTCTACCTTAAAGTGGAGTCTTCCCTGACGCAGCGAACACATAGTCCTAATTTCTTATGAAGGCCATCATTTAATTTCCGTTCTCCATTTGATTGTTTCATTCACATATTACATAGGTTGTCAGCAAGATTTTTTCCCTCTAAATCCCTCTGCATTTCAAATGTTATATTCTAAGTAGAAACTAACATTTCTACTTAGAAGCTTGATTAACAATAGAAAAATGAGAAATAGAGAAGCTAAATTACAGTTAAAGTGAACATAACTTTATCTCCTTAATTATAATTACAACATAAGTATTTTTTAAATTTTTTATCATATCTGTTTTGGAATAAAAATCTGGCTTCTGAAGCACTTAAAACAGGCAGGATTTACTGGCACTGCAGATGGCACAATGAAATGCTCTGTTCAGTACCAGTCC
Organism: Pipra filicauda; assembly: GCF_003945595.2. Taxonomy (NCBI): domain Eukaryota; kingdom Metazoa; phylum Chordata; class Aves; order Passeriformes; family Pipridae; genus Pipra; species Pipra filicauda. Next base: position 3,917,849 of record NW_024104831.1, on the reverse strand, counting down.
TATAAACAATAAAATGAAGACTCATTTTTTCTTTTTAAAAGAATTCAAAACAATACAGAATAATGAATATTTACTATTTTGTTGCTATAAAAAATTTTGCCCTACCCATATATTCAACATAATTTTGAACTGCTATTTACAAAGTTTTGTAATACTAGAACTAGGGATACTTGAGACTAATAGGAGATTTAAAACCACAATAAATGAAAGCATATTCATGCAAAAGTGACAGAGCAATTCTACAGCTTGCTAATAGAAGATCCTGGTTGTGGAGACAGACAGTGCCAGCATGTTCAAAAGGAGGTCGATGAATTTGCGGGCTGTTGGTCTACATATGGATTTGAGGGAGGAGGGAAATCCTAACATGTGATAGTCAACATTTATTCTGCTTAAGGACAGAAACTATATCTTGTTTGGGATGAATACACTGAAAGATTTTTAGAAAATTATTCTTTAATAGTGGAATTTTTCACCTACATATAGCCCCATCTGGCACAGTACTAAAGTACTGTCAAAATCAATATATCAGTTTCTGTACCTTTGACAAAACATGTAGATTCATTTATCCCACAAAGACACACTTTAATGACCAGAGAAAAGATAAATTCCTCATGGTTTCTAAGATGGTCAGTATTTGCAAACTGTCCTGTAGAACAGATGAAATATCCTCACCTTCCAAGTTCTTATCCAGTGTGACACCTTTGAGAGCAGACAAAACCAACCTCTTAACTTGCACTGTAACTGGGGCTGAGTTTAATTATAGACACTTACTGCCAGGGAACATGCACAAAATTGCCACCACAAAGTAGCTTTGGTGAGAAAGGAAGAGATCAACTCATGATGTGTAAGAGTCCCTGTGCTTCTTTTGCATGTGCTTCAAAACTTATTTGGGAGAAGTGTTACATGAGAAAGGGTAATATTCATTTTCAGAAGGTGACAGATAGATAGATAGATAGATAGATACTCTTTCTTCACTGAAGTTACCTTCAACTTGGGTGTATTCCCTGACTTTCACCAACCCTAAAGGAATCCCTGGCTCTAACTGGTTGCAATTCCTACACGTCTTCCTGCAGAGACTGCTTTCTTCTCTGGAAGAAGGAAGCCTCTACCACAACATAGAGGGTTCAAATTCACAAAATCACAGAATCACAGAATTGCTAGTGTTGGAAGGAACCTCTGAAAATCATCCAGTCCAATCCCCCTGCCAAGACAGGTCGCAGGTAACATATATAAGTGGGTACACAAAACGTATCCGGGTTTTGAATGTCTCCAGAAAGGGAGACTCCGTTACTAGATCATTCACAAAGAATTCAATATAGGCACTACCACAATTTTAAACAGCAAATTTTAGTTTCACAGATCCTTAAACTGTAATTGCTATATATGCAAAAAGACCTCCTGAAGTTTCTCACTTTCCAGTACCCTGTAATCTTGAATGCCATGATGCTGAAGTTCCTCTGTCAATCATGATGCAAAATGTTTCAAAAAATTTAGATCTAGATTCTTCCACAGGACTCAAATGAAGAGCTATTTGGTCAGTGGCACAGATTCAGCATTTGCATACCTTTGACATCATGCTCATATTATGTTTTAATAAAAGCTCTTGTTGCTACAGTTTATATAATTAGAACGGTCCTTTTATCTTTTTTGTTACTAATTATTTCCATATGTGGCCGTGAAGAGGACCCAAACAGAATTATGCCATGTTAATTACTAACTCCATTGCATATTTATGATCCCTGACAGAAGTAAAGCCATAGAGTTAAAGCATGCCTCGCTTCAAATATTTACTTATAAAATTAATCAATTTAAAATGAAATATAAAACAAGTTCTTAAGTCTTGTAACCAGAACATAAATATTACTAGGGAGACAAACAAGAGGTAGAGTGAGTTTCCATTTATTTCCTTACTTGCTTATTAAAATCATGCACCACTTGCAGTACCACATAAATACCAAGTAACTGATATTGTAAGTCACGAGCAAACAACCTCTTTACTGTTATACATGCTGACATTATTTTGTGAGAGGGCAGAGACAGTTACAATTAGCAAAAGAAGTGTAACAAAAGCCAATTAGCTGCTGTTTATTCTTTTAACACTTGGGTTTCTTTGAACAAGTTAGAGAAACAGTGAGAGCTAATTGCATATGGCCGTTATGAAGTTTTCCTTCATGTTGCAGGCAGCAGGAGAGGATGTGTTGCAGTATAGATCAAGTAAGGAAGGGAAGAATCACATTTAAACTCAGTAGCACAAATCTCTCTAAACAAGACCAGTTACAATTCTTCAGTTAAGTAAATGATTACAGAAGTGTTTCACTCCCTTTGAAGGTAATAGAGTAGCTTCCAGAGCAGATTGCAATTCCTTTCCCTGTCCCAAGTGCATGTATACCCATTACCAGCAATTGAACTAATCTAATTTCATGTTGCATCTCTACATACATCCCTTTCCCAAGAAATTTGGGAAGAATTAATTTGATGATCCAAAGTCCCCTATAATTTTTGAACATATATTTTAATATTTTTTTTTTACTCCTGACACCTTTAAAATATTTTCAAAATATTTCCAAACTTTGTTTTACCAGAAGAAACAGATGTTCATCATATCTTTCAGAGGAAATTACTATATATAGACAGACATTCATAATTAAAGTTTCTAATACTGCATGCTATAAAAATGCTAACTCAAAGATACATGTGCCATTTAAAAAAGCTCAGTATATGCAATACATTAGTTGAGAAGGTTGGCCACATTTCCTTTAAATGTCTCATTAAAGAAATTGCATAGAATGGTTCTTAATCAAAACCTGGGAATGTTTTTTTTTACGCAAAATAGTTTTTTTATGGGTTTGGTGCCTAATGCTACAGATTTGATCTTCACAAATAATGGAAAACAAAGCTTACTTTCATGTAAATCTCTCTGCACTTTCTGATGGATTTCAACTCTGATTTAGTTACCCTAATTTGAGGGAATCTTCTCACAGAATAAAATGCAAATGGGTAGGTAACACAACAGAAGATAAAAATAGACAGTTAACATTAATTTCATGATATCACCCAACTCACTCTGCATCAAACATCTCCATGCCTTGGGTACGTTCAGTAACATCTAAGTATGCATTATATGCAAAGTTAACCATTCAAGAAGCACAAATAAGTCCTCACTATCAACCCATACAGTTTTGTCCAGATAATTGCTTGGAACGCTCAAAGAAAATCACATGAATTGCATTAAAATGCTGTTAAAACTCAACAGAGTAGACTGGATAGAAGAAGAAGTAGCATAGGGATAACACGTAAAGTCTGCAAGAACTTGCTCTCAATCCAGTGAAAACATTCAAAGGACAGTGTCCTAAGTGTCAGATATAGTGGGGAACTGAAGCTTAAGGTATATAAGCACTTAAATCACACAGTAGAAAGAGAAAGCAATCCCAAACAAAACAAAAGATCACAGAGAATGAATGATCCCTACTGCTATTAAGCCAACATTAAGCCTATTTCTGACCTCAAAGACTGATATTAGATTAAATAAAACCATAGAAAAAGGCAGTTTTGATTCAAAGGACAACCTACAGAATATAATTGCTTCTCAGCCTCTTTTGGAGATGTGTGGTCAGCAATTTGTGTCTACTCACGTTCTGTAGCCTCATTTTTGCTCCTACAGCAATAAATAAAAACTAAATATCACTTTGGATAGGAAGGATACACCTGGAGACTTCAAAGTAATTTATGGGATAATTAAGGCTATAGACACATGGAGAACAAAGGTTGAGGCATACGCCCAGAACAAATTAGACCATAGTATGTGTGTACAAATGAGCAAGTTGTGCAATTGAAAGCACTCTCTTCAATCAAAGATAAGCTTAAAAAGGTGTGATAAAATTAGATTAGTCGAGAGATAAAAAAATTCTTTCTGAGGTATCCTAAATTTCTATTAGAGTAAAAAACACTTTTACAGTTTTTAAAAATCAGGAAAACTTGATTTTGTATGCCAATGACCTGTATGAGCATCTATAATCTCAGTTTCAAAATTTGTCTTTTAAGTTATGACAAAAGTCATGGAAGAAACCATTGGAATTTCTTCCTCTGCAAATTCAACTAGGAAAAAAAAAGGTTTTTTCTTTTAATCTTTTGCAATAGATAACGCTGTGCATACTGCATGCATAAAGCCAAATGCATGGCAATGCTTGAGGGTAGGACCGATCTCTAAATTTATGCAGGATGAATAGAAAAAATAAATAGGTTTTAAACTAGGCAGTAGGACTCTTTACTTCATGAGCATACTCCATACATAACTTGTACAACTACAGTACTACTACTGCTGGTGTTTCCTCCGTATCATACTGGACTCATAACTACAAAGAAGAGTTAATGAGAAGAGATGAACAGCAGCATCAGAATGGCTGAGGGGTTCTAACTAATAATCCATGCAGTCTGAAACCTTTCTTGGCAGTAGCAGATGAGGGCAAAAATGGAAAGACAACAAGTATTTGGTCACACTCTCCCAAGATACTCTCTGGTTTTCCAGCAAACTACAGTTTACAGACTTCCTGAAGACAAGCTGTACTACCCTTTATAGAGTTCTCCTCCATGAATTATTACAAATGCTTTCTGAACCTAATAAGATTTTGGTACCTACAACATCTTAGAAACAACATATTATACACTTTTTACTCACCAACAACTATGGATAGCTATTTTTGCTTTAAAACTGCTCAGTTAATTTCATTTTCTGGCTTCAGGCCTTGCATAACTATACTCACTTTCTCTGTGGTATTTTTGAGCTTAGAGACTTCTATAAGCTCTTTCTTTGACTGTCTCTGTTGGAGACACCATTTTGAAGATCGACTTTGTGCCTTTCCCTGTACAGCTGCTCTTCCTGTTCTAATGTAATAGAGTATCAATGCGAGCTTTGCAATTTAAACCTAAAATTGAACAATGAAGATTATGTCCTTTACAATAAATTCAATTAATTCACGTAAGTGCTGATATTTAACAAAAACTGCTATTTACTAGTTTTGACCATATTGTAAAGTAATGGAGCCCAATAGACAAGGTTAATGTAAGCCAAATAGTCTCTTCAATAACTTTTGTCTGCATTATTTTGCCTCTATTCCTTCACTGTTATCAGCACTCAGCTTTGGTTTTCCCGTTATCCATATTCAGCTTTGATTTTCATGAATGAAATTTTCACAGCTATTATTCCTTACTTTCACTATATGCATTCTCCTGGAATTCCGATATATTTGCTTTTTCTCTAGATGATTTTCCATTTGATTACACACAGAGATTTCCATTGTTCTGAAATGAATAACATGGCTACAGTTCAGGAGACTGATGCCAATATAAACTTTAGGTATTCACAAGAAACAAAACCATGGGTTAGGGCTCGACTGAAAAGGACTGAAGTGAAATTTTTCAATTTTTTAAATTGAAAACTGTGATCTTTCGATCCTGGATCAGTATTTGATGTGTTAGTGGATTATGTCCACAGGCTCTTGGGTCCTGTGGCTCTAAACTTCTTTGTAGGTGCACCTACAGATCTCCCCAGGCTGCTCCAGTCCTGGCATGACTGACCTACCCTCAACCCTGGTGGAGAAAGCTGACACCTCCACATCAGAGAGCTCAGTGCAGATGACATTTTTCAGAGACACTCAACAGACATCTATATTGTCAGACACCACACACAAAATCTAGATAAAAATGGCATTCTTCCTCCCTTTGACTCTCTCATACTAAATAGTATCACACTGACTAGATATAACATGCCCTTCATGACCTGTTCTGTCTACTGGGGGTTTCAACCCCAGTACCTTTTGGGAAGAAACTTTATTTTTATTTTTGAAGAAAGCTACTTCATTTCCAGCAAAAAATAAAAGTTATGCTTGTATTCTGCAAAGCAAAACCCCAACAACATAATCCAATTATTATTCAATCCACAAGACTGAATGAATTAATTAAAAACTTTAGGGGATTGAAGAAGACGTAAGCAAAAACTGTGTAACTGCCCGAAAGAAACTCATACTGAGTACCATACAAGGCAGTTCAGTATTTCAGCAGGAAAAGGGAGCTGATTCTGAAAGTTTCAGATCAAAGCACAATCAACATACTTAAGAAAATCCTAAATTCTTTACTGGGTTTTTACGTGGTTTCATTTAAGTACTGTGAAAGAAGAGTAAAGGCTATCAGGCAGATAAAGAAAAAAGGCATTAATGTGCTCCCTCAGAGCATAACAATTTAACCATTTCCTAGCCTTGAATATCCTGCACACCATCAGGCATCTCCTACTACCAGCTGCTTCATAAGGAATGATGAGAGTCTCTCTTGAATTCTTGTTGATCTCATGAGACATTACATCATGGAATACCATTAGCAAAATGGTCTTCAATCTTTCCCACCAGCCACAAGACAAGAACTATTGACATACAAGCCCATTCAACCAAACAAACTTGTCTGCAGAAAGATTCAAAACTGTAACAAATTACTTATAGAACACCAAAACTACATGATAGTTTAGCACTTGAAAATCAAAATTACACACAGAAACACAAATACACAGAAACAGGCTTGTTAAGGCTGCCATTTCTGACTGAAGGGCAAAATAAAGCTAGAGGAAGATTTTGGAAAATAATCAGAAAGTAAATTTGTGATTGAAAATAATGGCAATTGTAAATCCCACTAAAACAAACCACTAGGCTTGACAGAGTCCTTGCAAGACAACCTACAGGCATAAATGAATATTGCCCCAACTCCCAAACAATTCTTAGAAAAATAAGAAATTAAAGCAGGATTTGAATACAAGCATATTTTAGTTTTTTTCAGTAGAGCGAATATCAATAGTTCGCCTTAAATTTGCTTGAATCTGGGTAAACTGCTACAAGAAATGAGAGACTGTAAGGAACACTTTCCAAAGACCACTTTGCTTCTCATAACTGTAACCTTACAGTGAAGGAGGGGGTAAAACCTGTACCACACCACTCATTAGTACCACATCCTAGAGAAGCTCAGGCTTACACTGCTGGGAAATCTGGCAGCCTATAGGCAGTCCCACAGACAAGATGCTCACACCCTCAACAGAACTACTTCGCAGAAATAATCTGGTTGGGTCAGAAGGTCAAATCAACCTTTGAAACATACTTATTCATGTCTGCAATTTTCTATGGCAACTTTGAATAATTACTCACTAGAGTCAGGAGGCCTGGGGACATACAGCAATACTCATGCTGAATACTAATCCTTTGTGTTATCTGGAATTAAATCCAGATCTTAATATTGTGTGTTTAGAGTCTACTCCTTGCACTATATTGGACCACCATGGAACCTTAAAAGATGCTCTCTGTAAGAGTAAGAGGGATTTTGGAGTTAACTTAGGGATACAAGTACGAAGCACAATGTGATGCAACCTGATGTGCTGCAAAAAGCTATTTATTTTCCATGCAGTGTTCTCCTCAGACTTCATACAGCCTGTTGGATGTGTTAACCTCTAAAGCAAAATAATCAGATTAACACTATGCCATTCTTGGATCACAGTTACAGCTGGATTTTGAAAGAGACTCTTGGCATAAAGGAAAAAAAAGGGTTTTTTCTCATAAATAAAATCAAATTTAAAAAGTTTAATTTTCAGGTACTAGACAGGAATAATAGAAAGGTGATTTAAATCTGGAGGTTAGAAAACCCTCATGAGCTAGTCTGAAGATAAAAAATATAATTCACAAAGTCTAGTCATCCTCGAGAGATTTAGTTTATGGTTGGAACACACTTGTTTCTTTAAAGAAGTGAGCAAAAATACAGTGCCTGTACATTTTCCTAGTGGAAAATGACATAGTCCTGATTCATTTTCCCTGCAGCTGCACTGTTTAGTATTGGTCATATTGTGCATTGTTCTGAGAAACTGTTAGTACCTCCCTGTATAATGGGCTGTTACAATCACACAAACAATGAGGCCCCTTTATTCATTTACAATTCAAGTACTGTCCACCTAAGTGCTTTTCACAAGACTATTTTCCCATGATCCTTTCACGACTTTAACTAATTCTGCCAACAAGAATGCACAGCCAAAACAGTTTTGAAATAAACAAAACCACTCAAGCTTTCTACATTACAGGAGAAGATAGAAGATACAACTTCTGTATCAAGAAAAAATATATCATCTAACACAGGCAAAGCAAAAAGAAGTTCTACTACACCCAAACATGTATCAACAACAGCTGCTGTGGGGCTATCACAGACACCATGAGTGTTTGAGGAGACAAGAAACTAGAAGGGTTGAGTTAGAGGTGCTATCTTTCACAGTCCAGTAACACAGTGACATGCATGCACATCTCATCCTATAGACAATTTTAAAATTGGTAGAGCAAGTTATTTGGCAAGAGTCTACATAAATGACTTATTAAAGCTTTTGGGAGGGATTTCTCTTTGTCAGTGGAAATTTTTGTTACATAGCATTAATCATCATTTACTTTGACCCAAAACAACAGCAGTTTCATGGAGTTATTGGCAAAGAAAAAATAAACACAATGCCAAACTTTGTGAATAAAAATATGCAATATTGATGTTATGATGTCAAGAAATATATTACTGAAAATTATATTACTAATATTAGTTGTGTTTAAGGTATTATTTTACATTTGTTCCTTTTATTGATGCTTAGATTTGACAGTATCACTGGTTTCATCTCAGTCTCCAACATTTGGAAAAAAAGCAGTCAGTATTAGGAGGTAGGCTGCCCATTCTATTTTCAGTGGGACCACTGAAAGTTAGACACTGAAGTACTCAACCCTGCTGTTCTGAGGATCTGGAAGGGAACTTTGTGACTTCCCACCCTGTCTCACCTTGAGGGACAGTATGTCCCAGGAGGATGCTCATCTCACATGCAGCCATACCATAACTCTATAAAGCTGATCAAGAAAACAAGGGCATACTCTACATCCTAGACTATGCTTAGAAGTTATATAATAGAAAAAAAAAAAACAACACAAAAGAAATCCAAAAAAGTAATACATTCTAGTTTGCTCCTTAGGGGAATATTTATCATGAGATAATACCAATATAAAGAAGTCAAGAATTTAGAAAAATAATTCTTGATTCATATGTATTTATTTAGTCATATTGAAGTCAGTTAACATTAAAATTATCTGACGAGGAAGAAAATATGCATAAAAGTACAGTGCAGGAGAATCTTCATTGAAGATCACAGCGCTAATTCAATTTACCACTGTGTATCTTAATCTCTTACTATATTAAGGCTAGAAATTCAACACTGCATTCATTCATAGAATTCATTTATTCACTCATAGGATTTGTGGCCACAAGGGATTATTAGAACATGTAGTTCAACCCTCATTACATTACAAGCTATTATACTTTGCTAAGGAAGATTTTTTTATTTGAATAAAAATCATATTCTAGAAAGGCATCCAATCTTGATGTTTTGTACAGATATATATGGATGTCATACATCTAAATGACAGAAAAACTGTTCACTGTATGAAAGGAGTTAAAATATGGTGTGGAAAAAGAAATTGTTCATTGCTGATGTTTCAATTATTCAGCACAGTGTGTAGGTTTCCATCTTAAATCTAGATTTTGGCATGGTATGTCAAATGTGTAGCAATACTGACAAGCCACTGTCAAAACAGCAGCCTCGGTAAGATGATGGAGCAGGTACTTAGAATAGAAAGGAACACCCACTGAATAATATTATGCATATCCACAGAAAATACTGTCTCCACCAAAGTCACATTAAAAAACTACAGGATGCTTCTGACTTTCAAATTCATGGAAATTCTAAAGGTATAGTGGAAAATGGTAGGAAAGCAGTATGTTTGCATCCCGTTTCTCTAATATTTTACATTTTTATTATCCCAATGCACCTGACAATTAACCCTGCCGTTTTTAGTTATCAAGAGGTTTTTCTTCCAAGATTACTTCTTTCCTATTCTCCATTTGTTAACAGCATGTGCTCTAAGTGATTCCAAGTTAATGAATCAAGATGACTGTATATAGTTCATTATCCAAATATGTGATATTTACAGGTGTTCTGTAAGTGAACCACTTATTGCTTCTAAACCCTTACAGTGTGGTTAGCTTGCAGGCTTCCTCTACAAAAACAGCCGTAGAGCTGCTTTTCTAGTAACATAAAAAGCACATGCAGATATATATGCTTTCATCTGGTCCTCAATGAACAAACAAAAGATTTCTTATGCTCCTTCATCTCTATGACCCATCCTCTCTGCATTGCTGTTTCTCTCTCCTTCCCGCAGCCCACCTCCTTGAAGTTTTTTTACCTTAACCACTGCCATGTTCATACATATGACTCTTTCTGCCTGTTGCCTCACAGAGATGCTCAGAGAAGTACAGAGAATCTCTCAAGATCTTTTCCAAGCAAGGAGTACATTACAGGGTCCAACAAACTGAGTTGCTGTACTGTACGTCTGAATCTTTCTTCTGTTTGCTGTCTGACAGCATAACTTGTCTGCTTCTCCAAATAATAGAAGAAATAAAGCAACAGGTTTATGCAGTTTTTGTTTGTTTTTTTTTTATCTTCCTCCATCAGACAGTCTCTAATTCATAAGAAGAACAAAAGTCCATGGATAGAGACATTTGTTGTGTTATTTGGAAGGTAAGCATTGGGTTAAGAGGCTTCAGGACCTGGAAAGGAAAAGAAAGCTAAAATGCCATTCTAGAAGAGCAGATTCTCTATCTTTTTTCTCATGCTAAAACATCCTAAGTATCACTTGCTCATCGGTTAAATACTCCATTGGCCATTCTTGAATTCCTTAGTTCCTGGGTATCCAGCTTAAGACCTGTGGTCAGTATTGAATATAATGACACTGCTTTAAGCAGATGCAGGTCTACTTGAAGCAAGCTGAAAAATTAGGCATTACATATCTTTGAACTGCATGCCCAAAATCAGCAAAACAATTCCATAATTTTGGCCCTACTGTCATATCTCATGTCTTAACTATAATATTGGAATAAACAAAAGGTCAAATTCTCCCAAACTTCAAATTTAGTAAAGCACTACAACAAGACCATTACAGAAACTTCCAAGAGAGTTTGTTACAAGATGTGGATATAATTTGCTAGATATTTCATAAGTGCACAGAATCAATGAGAAGGATGAAAAGAAATAACAAAGACTTACTTTCTAAGACGGACAGATGTGAAACTAACGAAACATGATCATATGATCAAATGCACAAAGAGGCTAAACCAATCTGCTCATGAACTAGTCAGCATTTCTAAAATTTTGGATTCTTTTCTGCCCCCACCATTATGTTCCACTATCGTAATTGCATAAGGTTATTTCCCAACAAAGAAGTAAAAGTTCTGAATATATATAAAATTTCACTGTTTTTTCTTGAATTCTCATTTCAGGTCATTCAGGTCATCAGTAGTGTTCAGCTTCACAAACAGGTCTCTACTACAGTAGTGCTGCCAAGAGAATATTAACCAGTTCTGAGGACTGCGGCCAGAGCTGGCAGGGATGGTTTCCTACTTGGTCTCCTCCATTTCTCCCACCATTCAAACAGGAGTAGTTTTGGTCCCAGTCTAAGCAAGATAAACAAGCCATATTCAAATGATGGAGAAAGAGAAAGGAAATAGTGCAGAAATTCCTGGGATATCTTTGTTTTAAGAGGCAGTAGATGCTTGCAGAACTGCTTTAACTACAGCTCGCTTTCCAGTCATTTGAGCTAAGTGAGTCTTAGCGATGACAGGTTGCCCCCACACCTGTGGGCCAGCTGCTTCAGGGGAACATGATCTGCTTTGTCAGTGGATTTCAAAATCTTTGCTGAAATGCAGAAACATACAGGCCAAGAAGATACTCTAGTTCTGTTGCATGTTCCTACAGTTATAACTGTCTGTGCTCCAGTCTTTCCAAACACTTCTTCTTAGACTTGTAAAAAACCAGGCAAAACCAGGCAAACCTTTCTTGCTAAACTTTCCTCCAGAAGTCTGCTCAGGAAAATAAATATGAGGAACCATTTGAGACACAAAAATAACAATTTGGCAGAGTAGAATAAAGTGAAACCAGAGTCTATATTACAGTAGAAAATTATAGTCTTAACATGAGGCATAATCATTACAACTTGTAATAGGGCAAACAGACTTGCAACATAAAATGAACTTTTACATATGTTTTATGTTTCTCTACATTAACAGTTTGTTGTCTAACAGTTCTCTTCGGGACCTCTGGCAAACCCCACTTTCACCAAAGAGGAAACATTTCAGAGGATCAGTTTTGTCCTCTACTCTAACAGCAGCATTGTCCACATTTTGTTAGCTATCCAGAGCAGTCATTTTATAAGCCACCTTTAAAATTTTTTGAATTTTTTTTTTCCAACATTTCTATTTTTAAAATATTTTCAGTGCACCAGAATTTCAGACTAAGGGGAACATAAGGCAAACACAGGCCATATAACACCTACGTTATTGCAGAATGAGCAATACAAAATCCAGTATTTCATCCTCCACGGGAGACCATCTATTTTTCACTCAGCAATAAATTAAACTTTGATTTTCTTGTTTCATTTCTCTTTACCATGCCTGGTGTGCTGATGTGTCAAGAGGATTTGCCTTTTTTGAAGTTTTGCTGACAGCGTTACAGAACCATCTTCTCTGGAGCACCCTTCTGAAAGTTGTTCTGTTTTAAAACTCTTTTTATACTATACCAATTTTGCTATCTCTGCAAAAATTATTCCTTGCCTGAGGGTTTTTATTCTTCTTTCAGTCATGCTGCCAGGGGGCTGATTGTTTCTGATTGCTGAAAATGGACTATGCAAGCTGAAAAGCATTTCACATGAGAATGGCAGGTTTTCCAGTCACCTTACTTGTCTATATTATTTAGTAACACAGTTACTATGTGATGGAGATTATAAAATCATTTGATCTAGCTGCATTGACACTCTCGGCAGAAAAATAATTCTATTGTTTCAGATTCTAGAATGCCAGTCACAGAATAAAGCATTTGACATCTTGGTGAAGAGTGCAGTGCAAATGATGCAATAGATATATAGGTGATATACATACATAGGTCACTGAAAAATAAGTTATCAGTGCCAGAATTTCTCACATGAGTCTTTTAACCAAATTTTCTTGTTTATAATAAGCAACTGGGGAAAGAAAGTTCTATATTAAACTTTTGAAGACCACTAGAAATCCTTTGTGCATTTACAACATAAAATCTCACCCATTAGAAATTAAAATGCCCACTGCATCACTTATACAATTTTCTTCCCTGTGAAGAACTGCTCCTACATTGTATTATCTACTGTTTCACTGCCTCAGGCAAGAGGGTTTCATCCATTTCCTGCACCAGACTGAAATGTGCATAATACACTGAGGTATCTGAACTTAAGACAGCGTTACTGATCTAAGTGAATTCAAGAGTGAGTGTAAAGATGATGAGTAAAGTATACCATTGGCTTCCACTATACTTTTACTTTCTTCTACCGTTTATAAGAGCTTCAGCACATGGCTCTGTCATTCTTCCCTTTCTTTTTTTTTCTCAGTAAATTTTTTAGCCTTTCAAGAACCTAGGGACTTCCAAAAAGAGTGGCCAGTTGCTATCTGATAGCAACAGATGTTTAATAAATCACTCCCTGTATTTAAAGAGTAATAGTGTTCCTGGTCGAGGTACAGTATGGGCGGCATGATGTGAGGATGGAAAAGAAAGGAGTAAAGGCAACCTGTTTCTGTACCAGCACTGAGACAGTGCTGCAGCCGACACCTGCCTGAGCACACTGATTTTGAGATTTTTTATGCAGACATTCATCCAACTGTGGATCAAAATCTTAAAGAACTAAGGAAAACCAGAGCTAGAAGAGACTGCCAAAAAACTATGCTGTCAGTCCCTCTTCCATAACCATGACATCACTGACATCACTGTCTAGCCTATTCTTATAAACCGTCGAAGATGGAGGTGCCACATATGTCCCAGGTAATTTTTTCCAGAGCCTCACTATTCCCAGTATTGAGAAGCTGAGCCTCATTTGATACTGCTGGGATTAGTCCATTATTCCTTTTCAAATACATCCATATTATATAGAGAGATAATCTTATTCCATTCTTCCTTGTGATGGGTCTTTACATACTCCCAGACACTTTGCATCTTCACCCATATGTCCCTCCTTCCAACCAAAAAACCCAAACCTTTCAGTTCTTTCCTTAAGCCAGGGACCTGTCATCATTTTCCTGTTTTACTGCTGGATCCTCTCTTGAAAAGAATAAATTTGAAAAATATTTTCTACACATGAAATAATCTCTAATATATGGTTTTTGATAGAAAAGGTTGAAGCAGTTACAAGTTCTGTGATAGAATGTTTAACTCACACAACAAAAACTAGAATAAAATACCCTGAAGAAATCCATAAATACTAACGTAGCAGCAATGGGAGTCAGCCTCATTCAGCAAGATATCATAGTCATTTCACAGTTGAAGTAAAATTGATTAATCAGGCATTGAACTAGAGGTCAGGAAATAGAAAGAATCACATCACAGATGGGAAGATTAGACTCAAAGAAGATTTTTGAGTTGGACACAAACATTCTGGACAATAGGAAAGAAATACATGAGCTAGCAAGAGAATGCCAGATAAAACAAACAAATCAAAGATAATAGGATTCCAGAAATGCACCCAGAAGCCTGTACAAAGAATCACCAAAACATCTGTGATTGCCAAAACTCTTGAAAAGTAAAATAATAAATAAAAAAAAAATGAATGAATTAATATGATGGGGGAGGGTGGGGGGAGAGGGACCAAAAGACAGCCAACATAAAGGTGCAGATGAGAAAGTAACAGAGGAGGTATACAGAAGAAACCAAGAGGTTTTACAGTCTCTCTTTCAGAAATTTTGCAATAGGAATCAAGAAGGACAAACAATATTTCATGCTCTTCTATTTCAAAACAAAAATACTGGAATGAGTAGATACTGCCTTCCTGTGCAGCATCTTTCTCTCGTTTTCTACTTTTACTGTTTCCAGGTTTTTTACCCAGAGCCTTAAAAGCAGTAACATCAGCTCTTCCAAACATGCACAACTTGTTAGAGAGTAAATGCCTGCCTGAACACACTGAAACAGCAGACATTTGAGAAATATCTTCAAGCTTTTGGGGCTTTTGGGACAAAGAGACGCTAGGGAGCTAACACAGTTTAAGAGTGCACATGTATGTGATGCTTAGTATGATCCTCAACACAGTTTGCATGTTTTCATGTCACAGAAAAAAAACTTGAGTTTGATGATGGATGTTCAACTGGAAATAGTGAGTCCCATTTTGAGATTCAGGCTTGTGAAGAAGAATCCACTTATGCATGTTTTACTGTAAACAAATAAAAATTAGGATATGCAAATTCAGAAATAGTGATTACCTCAGAGCAGCAGTTTTCCCATTTCTGTGAGTACATGTGACCTGCCTTGTTTGGTACCCAATTTGTATGTCCCAATATTTGTTCTCCTGTCTATTCTGCCTGTTACGATTCCTCTTCTTCTTAATTAACTCACGAGCCTCAGGATCTCGAACTGCCTTTTCTCTGTCCTTTTCCTTGTCTTTGTTCTTCCCTCGTTTCCTTGCTTGCCTTATTTGTCTTGAATGGGGCACTGAGCATGAGCTCCAGGGTCCCACGTTTAGACTATACAGGCTTTCTTCAACAGTGCATGGGCTAGACTGACAGATTTGAAATTCGGTGAGGTTGGGACAAGCAGACCCACCGAACTGCGGTGGAGCTACAACGTGCCGAGTTCGATGCTGAAGCCCGTTGCCACAGGTCTTCGAGCATTCCGACCAGGGGGAGAATTCGGCCACGATGCAGTCCTGCCGGCACGGGATGAGGCATGCCTGCTCCTGCCGGGGCTTCGGCTCAAAGTACTCGCAGATGACATCCTCAGCTGGAACCCCATTGGACTTCTGTATACAGGTGATGTCCCTTGTCTGGATCCCTTCCTCCCCTCTGAGGCACTCCAGGGGTTTCTCATGGCTGCGGGAGAGGACAGGCCGGCACTGGTTCCAGCTGCCAATCTGCCAGTCGTACAGCTCCTTGTGCCAGTCGCAGACCCGAAAACAGCTCTGCTGGTTGTCTGGTCGCTCTGGTTGCTTGCAGTTTGTGGGCAGGGTGGTCCAGCCCTCCACGTGGGCGCACCACACGGCTCGCGTCTGGATGCCTCCGGGACCGCAGTCATCTCCCATGCATCTCCCCCATGGACCTGAAAAACAAGAAAAGATGCTTACATTGCACACTTGAATTATTTTTCTGGCATAGTGCAAAAGCAAGCTCACAGCATTTACTGTATCTCTAAGAATTTCATTGAGTTCATTTCATGAAATTCTCTAAGAATTTCATTCTTAGAGAAACTCAAACTTGAAAAACACAAGTATGGGATGACTCTTCATCTCCTATTTTTATGATTGTGGATACATTTCACTTTTTATCCTAGACAAAGTAAATATTTAGTTTCTAGAACATATACAGGAATTAATCACATTAGAGAACTAAGAACTTAGCAACCACAAATTCATCACCTAGTTTTGACTGCTAAGACAGAAGCTAAAGTTCTCCCTTCCAAGGCATGAATCCGATCTCTCTCACCTGTTTGAATACCCCTTCCTGGACTGTTTTGATTTTGCTTTTCATTTCTACTGTACTACAATTTATACCCTGATGCCAATTAATATCATGTTCTCTTCCTTCCATATTGTATACAAAAATGAGAACAACATCACAATACATTTTGAAAAATATTGGTAACACAAGTAGGCCACTTCTAGTCTTTATTATAACTAAAATAAAAATTAAAAGCCACTTAAAAATGTTTGTTCCACACAATCTTTGATATTATTATAGAACAGAATAAGTTCTTGAAGACAGAGACATACCAGCTGGTAACTCTCCAAAGAACAGAAGTTACTGAATCATAGACTCATAGAATACTAGGTTGGAAGGGACCTCAAGGATCATCTGGTCCAACCTTACTTGGCAAAAACACAGTGTAGACAAGACAGCTCAGCACCCTGTCCAGCTGAATCTTAAAAGTGTCCAATGTTGAGGAATCCACCACTTCCCTGGGGAGATTAGTCCAATTATTGATTATTCTCATTGTGAGAAAGTTTCCTCTTGTGTCCAATTGGAATATCCCCAGGAGTAAGCTATATCTAGAGGTAACTTGTACCCACTGCTTTTTAAAATCTCCACGGTTCATGACAAATACTCAATATGCAACACGTCGTTATAATAAATGTCAACAGAAATCAATAAAACCTATGTCATTGAAAGCTGATGTAGTTGTTTTTTTCATTATTAAAACTTTGATATTCACCCAGTTCAATTCATGAAATCCACAAATCAGAGGGTAAAAAAACCGTATATTTTTCAGGTTTTTTAAGACCTCCACTCGTACACATTGTGCGCTGACTTATTATGTAAGAGCAACTGAACAAACAGTTCAGAAAAACCCCTGTAATCATTTATGAAAAAAATCTGTCTATCTGCAGTCACTTAATCACACAGAAGACATTTTCTCTGACTAAGGAGTGCTCATGTTCTATGAAGAAACTGGGGCCAGGCCACACAATTCTCATTCATCTGACTGACCCCGGTAACAAGACTATTTGTGTGAGTAAAGCTGGGCTGAGCCTTTGCTATTTCCAAAGCAGGTTAACAGCATAATTTTAGTACTGCACAAGAATAAGTAAATGAACTATGAAAGACACAAATTATTTACAACATGTTCTTATTGAATGACTGGGAGGAATATGAAGCCACAACTTATTACTGATTCCCGTGTTTTAAAACTCTCACTGACTTCAACACAATTTTCATCTGTTCATCCAATATTAACTTTGGTACCACTTTGGGAATGGGCTGATGACAGGCCATACACTTAGCCTCTGCTCCTCATTGTTTCTTTTTCAAATGGACACTGTGCCTGAACAGTTTGTTTGTAGTTCTAAAACCCTAAGAGTGTACACTAAATAGCAATGCCAGCTGGTAGACTCAGCCCATGGAAACTCTGCTATACTTAAGTTTGAATTATGGTTTCCAAGATTCAGCTAGCTATTCAGAAAAATGAATGTATATTTAATACAAATACATTTCAGTTTTCATTTCAGCAAGATTGCACTACTTCATCTCTAACCAGCCTTCCATGAATGACATAATCATTATCGTGTTTAATTTAGGCGTATTTACACTGAGTTGAGAGATATAATTTCTTCAGAACACCACTTTGAACACTTGCCAATTTTTAAAGAATAAAGGCTGCAGAAAATCTTCAACTAGAGCAGAGATATAAAAATAATCGTGATTGAAATAAAGCTAAATTTTTATCCTGCAAACTTCAAATTTCTGTCTTACTAGGTCACTACACCTCGTGTGTTCAGTGAAGAAATCCCTCTTCTTAAAGACCAGGTCTTTAATCCAGATGAAAATTTTTCTAATTTGGGATTCTATCAAATTTACAGTCATCAATAATCTAAGAAATACATTGTACCTAAAAATTGTGCTTGTCATCAAAGTATCTTCAATCCAACTCTTGGGCAGGTTTATACTAATGCAAATGTTAAAAATTTCAGCCTCAATGCAATAAATACTGCCTTCAGCAACTTAAATATGAACAAAAAGACTGCATGTGACTGTGAAAACTGGGCAAAAATAAGCTCTTTCATTAGATTACAAGTATGTTGTTTATAGAACTGAATACAAAATAATGATGAGGTGCACAGATAGGCTCAAGTAGTAAATTGCATTATTTTTCTTGTGCTGTGAAGTAGCAAGCCATTTTATAAAAGCATTACCAGTGAGTACCAACAAACCACATTTACATGGACAAACAACTACTCAGTAGTTCTATGTTCATGTGCATTTTGACACAAAACTCTAAGCGATGTATCTGACCTTCCCTCTTACCTACATTAGGTTAATTTTTAAGTTTAAATACAAAATAATCCATTTAGAGACCAAGACTGCAAGTACACCAAAAGTACAAATTTTAATTTTATTGCACACTTCTTTATATGACTATGACAAGATCTAAGAGTGAACCACAGCTTTGGGGTAAGGATCTGTTTAAGGTTTTGTCCTTAGTGAGCTTCCTCAAAAAACTAAAGTGCTTCCACACTTGATCAAAGCAGATTTTATTTGCACAGAAAATTAAAACTTGTGGAGGGAAGAGGTGTTAAAGAAAAAAAAGCTGAATAAAAAGGTAGGAAAAACAAACAAACAAAAAAATAGTTATATATATATCTTCCCTGCCCTCTAAGCCTTTGTGCCTCTAAACCAGTGACTTTAAATTGCAGCAAACTGTCCTGTATCTCCAGAAATCACTCTGGCCCTGTAGTCTGGCCACCTACTCCCTGCCATACTCTCCACTTGCTCAGACTTTTTCTGTTTTCTATGCTATCTCTCCAAGCTCCATAAATGGCTCCATGAACTACTTTTTTAAAAAATGGCACATTAGGAACACATAGGAGAAAAAAAAAGTTGTTTGTGCTGCTTTTAAGCTGAAAAACTTTAAACACAAAACCAAAAGAATTTTTCTGTATATCTGTATGATAGAATCAGTGGTGAATATTTGTTTTTTAATGCAAGCTTTAATATGTGCAGGAACAAAAAAATTGTTACCATACTTCATAACTAGCTACACTTCTCTTTGGGGTTAGGGAACATATAGAAAAATTAAAAAATTAAGGAAAAAAATCCCACCCTAACACTTCCACACTCAGTGCTCCTTTAAAATAAGAGTTTCAAGCTAACTTCCAATGAATTGATTTCAAAATACCTACTCAGTAATTTCACCAGCTTAATTAACTCATTTGTCTTATTTAGGGTGTAGAAGAGGAATTGCCATTGTGTTTTTTCTTTAGTTTTTAAATAATAAAATAATATTTGATGTATTTCTAGTTATATGAACAGAAACTTATTTTGACCAAAATTATTCTGAGAAATACCAAATTTTTTTTTCTTTTAAAAACAATTTCTAGCATCTACATTAACCAATATTTCTGTCATCTTTCAGTTGCACAATTTGAAATCTTCAGTTAAATTATCCACATTTCCTTGTAGGATCACAAGTCACTCTTTTTAACCTCAAGCACTTGCTGAGGAACATTGTTGCCACACATTCTTTATGTGGACCTCACGAACAAAGAGAGAAGCTCCTCTCCAATTTTCTTTACAGTTACCAATCTTACTCTCTCATTTATCAAGAGTCTACAGTAATGCACTTCTAATTTAAGAGGCCCCAAATACATTGCAAGCATCAAGGCAGGACAGAGTTTTCATTTAAAAATAATCATAGAAAAAAAGGAAAATAAATGTCTCTGAACTGAGTAAAGGAGCTTTGTGACTTTAAAAAAAAAAAACCCAACCAAACAAGAAATAAATCCTAAAGTATTCCTAATCCATTGTTGTTTTTTTTTTCTCATTGTAACAGATAGAAGAGAAAGTATCCAGCACACCCTTACAATATTTCTTTGCCTGCTGGTCAAGACATTACTGAAGATAAATGATGAAAAATAGTGAAGGCAGAGGCTTCAAATTATCCTCAGAAGTACAAAAAAACCACCTAGAGATCCCCTGCAACATGCTTTTTGTATTATATCATTATTATAAGTAGTACATTTACCACTGTACTTGTAAAAGTCAAATTTTGGGATAAAATTAATGTCACAGAAACTAATGTAGCATAGATATGCAACTCAGAATGAAAGAGATCAGCAGAAGACAATGACTCACCCACTACCTTAACTTAAAGCCTGCAGGACGTAGTGGGTGGCTGGCTGCTCTTTCACAAATCCTCAGTTGATGTTAAACACTAGTAACAACAAGAATGTATTTAGGAAAGCTGTCAAGCCTAATCAAGGCCTCATATGATATTTTAATTTGCTCTTTATGAATATTCTTTAGGTTCTCTCCTATTGAAACAGTCTTCACATAGACACTCTGCTCGCCCTGCTGTATGCAGTTATGCCTTGCCAGTGGGATCTATGTGCACTCAAACCATTTCACATGGGGGGAAAAGGCTGCTGCTGTGAATGCAAAGTAGTTTTTCTTTGGATTTTGTTTCAAATATACTTAGATGAACAAATCATAGTTTGTAGCGAGCTGAACTTGTTTCATGAAAATACTATCATTTATCCACTCTAACTATTCAGCACATTACAATTGGCAATTAGAGAAATAAATAGGAAGCTTGCTTCTTGTTGTTGGGAGTTGTCACTGAAGTCTTAGTGAGCTTAACATGTCATTTGTAATTCTTTGTCTTCTAAAGAGATTATCGTAAAATACAATATTAAGATTCCGTCTAAGCTTCTGGAAGATTAACATTTAGGTTTTTTTAGGAAGCAGGAACATAAGTGAATTAACCATTACTGTAGGTTTATTTTGAAATTTCAGAGACTGATCACAATGGATTTAAAAAATGAAGACTAAACCTCCACTAAAGCACTGACAGTTTTGCAGCTGATAACAAAGTAAGCTATCACAGTATTTAGTATTGTATATTTTAATATTGTTTCAGGTATTAAAATTATCAGTGTTTGAAAAAGAAAGAACTTACTTTGAACTTTGATCCAGGGCAAATAAGGCTACATGAAAATCCTTTAAGCTTTTCTCCTCATACAAATACAAAGACAGACAAAACAATCCCCAAGTATCCCTAAACATAAAACTCCAAACATATCTTAAAGCATCGAGTAAGACATTATTCCCATTTTTAACAAATGTAACACTGATTTTATTTGAATTTTGCCATACTTGCCATGAGAACTGGTTTTGACCCGTTTTGTGTTACTGGTTTGGTGCCTGTAAGTAGCATTAACAGTTTAATGCCAGGAAGAGAGACTCAGACTGCACAAGACAATGAGCAGCTTAGTTTTCAGTATTTTGCAAGGATTGTACTTAAAGAGACTATTGAGAGACTGATTAGCAGAAATCTACTTTTTCTAAGTTCAGAAAAAAGATAACCTTACCCAGTATTGGAACCTCAAATGTCTTTGTATTATGAAAAGGTTATGATAAGGGCCAAGAAGGTTAACTGGGTGATACAGGGCTGAGAGTCAGAAGGACACGAGTATTACATGATACAGTACAAGCCTAAGCAGTAAATCTCGAGAGGGGTCAAAAAGACACAGATCAAGAAGTATTTGAAGAACTCAGGAGATGACAGTGAGTGCAAACTGCAGCTCTTGATAGCAGAGCTGGTCAAGGAGCTGGGTGAACAGCAGGTCACCAAGAATATAACAGCCTCAGAGCTGTTGCTAAAATCACTTGCAGATCTGCTTCGCTAAATTCAAATATGATAAGCACGTCTGTAACTTGGTACACTATGCCTGTATAATCTGTATTTGCTTTCCACAATTACAGTGACAAAGGAAAAACAACTGCTGCTACAACGAAGTATTTTTACCACAGGTAATACTTAATTGTGAAAATCTAAACAGGGAACAGTCTCACTGATACAGACACATTACCTGCAAAAAGTAGTACAGCAAAATGCTGTAATTCTAGATAAATTATTGATACTTCTTTTTTTTAAATACAGCACCTGCCATGCTGCCAACACAATGAGCTAGCCTCATTTGGAGAGACAGGTTCTGTAATTTATACTGTTGGGAGTGTCAAGAAAGTAAAGACAAAACCTTTATTTTCACATCTTTCCCACCCATGGCAGGACTCCCTGGGTGCTGTATGACTGGCTGTCTGCTCTCTTTGCCAGCAAATTCTCCCCTCTAGGAGTGCTATGGATCACCTTGACTGTCGTTTCTATTTAATCCTTTTGTCTTTCCTGGCTCCTCTTTCAGAGGTTGAAAAGAACATACAAGGCAGTGTCTACATCAAAGAAAATTAATTTGGGATATAAAAAAGAGATAAAAAAAGGAAAATATTCTCAACATCACAAAATATAACACCTGTGTTTCAGAGGAATATAATGGAGAACCAAATAGGCCTACAAATGATTTGGCTCTTAGATCAATTTTTTTTTCCTAATAGTATAAGGGAGAGTGTAAGCCCTGGCACAGTTCAAAGAATTTCAGAATCAAAAGAACAAGTTGCTGAAATTTCTCAAATTAACAATGAAATAAAAAAAAATACCATTAAAAAGTAATGTAAATTAATCTAATTTCTAAATTGCACATTGTTTCCCTGGCTTTCTAGAGCACACTTTCAAATAATGGGATAAAGGCAAACCAAAGTATATAAAAATCAGCCACTTAGTTACCTTTCTAGGTGTGCACTTAATTATTAAGGTACTTAATAAAACATGGGCCTTTTTATTTTTTTCCCTATTAATAACCGTTAGGAAAATATATTCACACGTGTTCCTGATACAGTTCATGGTATGGTAAGTAACATTATGCATTGTTTTCAAATTTCTCTTAAAATCATGAATGTAACACACACAAAATGAGCTAAGAGTAAACATACCAGTTTAAATTCTGACAGTGACATCACAAAAAGCAGAATGCTTATTCAGTGTTTCCCTAACAGCACTGTCATACCAAAACCTCACAATTACTGGAACCAGATATTATTTATTTTCCTCCAGCAAGGAGGAAAATAAATTTTGTATAGTAGAAAACTAGTGAATCTAAGACAAGGTTGTGTATTCCATAACAAAAATTTTGAATTTAACATGCTTTGCCATTGTTGATGCAGTGGCTTCTTGTGTTGTAAGTCATGGTAGTTTGAACACCATATTTCACTTGGTAGAGAGGTTATTTGTCTGCTTTGTGCTTTTCTCTGTGCTTTAATATTTTGACAACTATAATAGATACAGATTTTTTTTTTCCCTTTGTTATAAACAACAAGAGGGTAAAAAAGTATGTATTTCTACAGTACAAAAAAACTCCAAACAAAAACCATAAAGAAATAAAATGGTCTCAAAATTCTTCTCCCCTTTTAAATATAATGCTAGTTCTTCATTCCCCCCAGACAGGCAGGTCTGAGAACCTAATTTAATGCTTATTTTAAAAAAATATCAAACAAACAAAACCCCAAACAAACAAACAAACAAAAACAAACCACAAAAACCCACCAACCAAAAAAACCCCAAAACAAAAAAACCACCCCACTCACCACCTTCTTAACATTCTTATATTTGTCACTGTTTAGTATTTATTTTATTGCCCTGGTTGTGCAGATTCAATTTTTTAAAGAAACTGCACCAGGGTCTACACTTTTCATACCACATTTCTTTCCAAAGTAATTTGACTGTGCAGTGGCTTAACACCCTGAAAATTGCTATCTGCACCGAAACTATCGAGAGCCTCCAGCTTGCAGTAGTGGTGCAACATATTTATCTGAAGTACGTACTGGCACATGCACAAACATGAAAGGTTGACACCTCACAGTGCAGAACTATTTGGCTTTGTGTTGTTCTTATCACCTCCAAATCTTTTCCTTTAGGTTTATTATAACTTATTATAACTATTATAATTATTCAGCTAATTCTAAAAACATTACTGAGTTTTAAAACAGTTCTTCATCCAATACTTTCTTTTTAGAATAAGTTCCTCTCACTCTTCATTTTTCCTTTACAAAGAATAGCAGTAGAAGACAAAATGAATATTAAATGAATACACAAAAGGAATATTTAATTGAAGCAGCATGCTTTAAAGAGAAATATAACTTCTATGTTCTACAAAGCAATTACATTGCTTTGAGCTTCTATTCCTGTTGTAATAAATACTTCTGATATTGTAAGATACTGAATATAGTTTCTTCTAGCCCATAGTCTGTTTACATATGAAGCTGGTTCATGAACATTTCTTAGTTTCATTAGAAGTGATGTTAAACCATATCAACATATTCCTCACACTGCTTTCCTTATGTTGCCTCTCTAGTCACACTGCTGGCTGAAAGGCCAGATAATGCTCTTCTGACAAAATGATGATTCTTATACATAGCAAGCACTCTTGCAGGCTTTGTAAGTTGGATGAAAGGTTTTACTACCCTTTGCTTGTATCTCTCCCACATGGCTGTTTTAGTTTTCTTCTGATTACCCAGAAGAAAAGCTGAAAGTTGCTCTGCGTGTCCCCTGTGAGACAGACATACCGAGTCAGACCAAAGACCTGCCTATCCCAGTATCCATCTCTTACAGCAACAGACTTGAAGAAGGTATAAAAATGCAGTGAGCATACATGATGTCTTCCCCGGTACCCTCACAGCTTCCCATAAGTTCCAGATCATACACCACAGCAGACATGCTGGTACAAACCTTTTCATGTAAAAAAACTTATAAATAGATATCATATAAAGAACATGCATGTGTTCTTCAACCACCTTCTAAAGAAGATCAGTTTTAGAAATCATACTAGAAACTCCTAAACTTATTGTTCTTTTTTTCCATGCTACCAGAATGTAACAATAGAAATGTATAGAAATATCAGAAATGTAATGATAGAAAACATATGGCATTAACCTATTTTTTTTAATGCAGTAGACAAGGAAAAACAAAACAAAAACCACTCCCGTGAACAGCAGAGCCAATTACACGTAAATCCATGAAATCAGCAGCTACTCCCAATTACTATTCAGACTGTAATAATGAGTAAATATTATAATTTTATAATGAAAGCTCTATAATAATATGTGTAACAAAAAATATCACAACAAATTATTCTCATTTGTGTCCCTGTATATTTTTACAGCTCTATTTCTGTCAGAATCTGATTTTAAGAGATAGGTTGTTGCGAAAACAGGATCCAATGCCTATTAAAGGGGAGGATTTGATTTGTATAGATTAAAATGATGTTTTCTCCTTGGTTTTGAATGAAGATTCACTGTTTTCTTCCCATCGGCATTATATATTCAATTTACTCACAAATCTCAAAGCAAATTTTTACCGAAATGCTTCTGACATAACATCTCACGTAACCTGAAAATCTCATTATTAGTACTGTTCTCAGTGACCATATGAGGAAATGCAGATTTTTGCACTAATTTAACCAATTAAACCTTGCCTTCCACTTTTCATCAGAGTGAACCCCAACTAGATCTATTGAAAAAAAAACACCACTAGCGCTTGTGATGACACTTGGGCATCAGCATGTGTTGCAGCATCAATTTCTTGATAGTGTTATGAGAGTTTATTTCTGCACATGTCTCATGTAATCTAATGGTAATTACTGATACTGAACAGGTAACAGATTCAAATAGATCACTTTTGTTTCTATCATGAATAATTTTGCAATTCAGTTTGTTAAATGTAATTTTCCTCAGTACACACAGACTGATACATTAAAAAGAGAAGACAAAATATTCCTGTTTCAATTTTCATCAAGATCAAGTAATAGCTTTTATTTTTCTGCCTCTATCTCATTTTCTGCCTCTTGATTTCTTCTCCTTGTTCATTGTAGCCTCCTGCTGTGGTGCTGATGGCCAGAAGTGCTAGTTGTGAGGCTGCTGCAACCACAGGGTACATCCGTCAACATGGCCCATCACACTTGTGCCAGCCCAGTGGTTTGTAATCCCAGTCTCTGCTTACATTAAGCAAGGGCAAACAAGTCACAAACCTCCTTCACTGACACATGAAGAAATTCACTGCTACAGCTCTTCAGAAACTGGCTACAGCTTTTCAATGAAGCTACTAGAACCAGAAATCAGAAACTAAATGTACTATCTTTGTGCACTGACTTATTTAAAGGGTCGGACTTCCTGCAAGGTATAATGTCAGACCAGGTAGTGGGAAGTTTGTTATAAGAAATCTCTACAATGAAGTTGTAAGAAGTCAGAGATTTAAGTTGTACTCTCAGCCCTAATGCTAGCCTGCAGGATCTGTGTACACCATTTTCGTCTCCTTGCATTTCAGCTTCTTCTGCATAAGGCAAGGACAACAATATTAATTTTTAAAGCCCCTTTAGAGGTATTGATGGAAAACTGTGTGCAAGAAGTAAACAGCAGTAAGCATACATGCTCTGTCATTTTCTCTCTGGAAGTACACCGTTTACTCAATATCTCTCCCTTGAGTTTTGCCCTAAATCCTAGTTGTGTTGAAAGGTGCGCTTTAATAAAAAAAGCAAGAAGCCCAGATGATAAACTGCCACTTTTTCTTACTCTTGACAGAAATCTTATTCATAGAGCACAGCGTGCATACTTCTCATCTGTGTCTTCCCTCTGACTCTTTGGTCACAAGAGAGCTAATACAGATATTCAAGGATCAAATAGGAAGATTTCTCATATCTCTGGATTGTTTATAGTTTTCTTTGCCACTAATGGAATGAAATAAAATACCAGACCTGAACTTAATGAATATCACTTAGATAATGTAATGGACCAGTTATTCTTTTGGCTTTCTTCTAATCCATTGGAGCAAAGAAAATTTAATGAAATTGCATCTTCTAAGTAGAGAACACTATGCAAAGGGTCAAATGTATATATTTATATTTATTTACCTTTAAATATTTTATTACTTAAATTACCTCTGTGTTGGGCTGAAATAACAATCCAGTCATAACTCTTTTGAAGTGCACTAAGACTTTATGTCTTGCTGAGATACGTTCTCCCAAGCATATCCTCTGTTCATTTATTATTCATCATCTTCATTTTGCTAAATTCCTTTGAAACCCATTTCCAATTCTAAATGGCAACTTTCCCTTAAAACTGCGGTGCATTCATTATATAGGCATCGTACTTAAAACTATGGGAAGGAAAGACAACTAAGCCATGTGGATGTACTCAAAATACAGGTGCCACTGTGTATCAGACAAGCATAGATCTCTCTAAGTTTTGAAGAAGTCTTATCAGGACCATATGATACCTGTCACTGTAATGTGTGCAAAATAAGCAATGTCTTCATCTGAGTGCCCCATAATCAATCATTTTCATTCCACATACAATTGAGAGAACTAATTAGTTCAAGAAAATGATTATTACTTTATCACTTATTTTCATCTGGCAAACGTGTTGCAAAACTGTATTAAAACAAGTGGATTTGTCTATTTTTATGATGCTGGAAATATATCTAACAAACCTTCTGTGTAAATACTTTTTTCCAATTTTTGTTTTAGAAATAAGTAATAACTTGTATGAAATATTAGTGTAGGCAGTTATTTCAGTATCTCAGACTATATAATAATTTTGGCTGTTAAACAGAATGCACCACTAATCACAGCAGGGACTTCTGCTTAAAAATACATGTACTTAATCTGATATTACCACAATGATCTATCACAAGAACTCAAGATGTCCTTTAAAAAATACAACCAATTGCTATTAAAGAAAAATTAAAAGTACACAAGTATTTTAAGGAGTGCATCACAAGAAAAAGCTCATATCAGAAATTTCTTAGAATTCCTCTCACCCATCAAAGAAACAGAGAGAGAAATTCAGCAACCAACCCCTGGCTTTAGTCTTCCATTCTAGCACAAAACCCACTTACTTTTCCACTGCTAGTACTACCTTTGATTTATAGTTACTTCACAGAGGTTATTTCATAAGTAACAGCAGAATCTTTTAGCAGATGCTACTAGGAAACACCACATCTTTTACTCTTTTTTTCTTGGCAAAGGACGTTTTTCTTTAGCATCACCTTAAACCTGCTGTGGATTTGGAAGGATTTATTTCATTATTACTTTGGCAAACCTCCCAGTTAAGAGAAGGTGAGAGATGGAGAATGCATTAGAGGACTTCAAACATGAAGCTACAGAGCTGAAGGAAGGAACATGGTATCAGGGCAAACTGCATTTTCTCTCCAGAAAGGCAAACACAACAATTGAATTTTTGTCTTTTCTAAAAACTTGCTGGTCTTTGAAAACTGTGTTAAAGCATTAAAGTTCAGCAGTGAGGAATGTCATTGAATACTCCTCCAATACTGTATTTGTCACTACTATTTTCCCGTTCTAAATAGATTCTCATTTAGCCTTCAAGAAACCTGTAAACCTTTGATTTCATTAATGTATTCATGCTTAATTAGATGCTGCTACTTTGGTCTGTTTGACCACAACCACTTGTGAGAGTCCGTTCTTTTCCTGTCAAGTTACGAGAAAACAAGCACTGATAAACTAGAACTTCATCCTATAATTAATTGGTACCTCACTATTGGTTG
Source organism: Pipra filicauda (assembly GCF_003945595.2). Classification (NCBI taxonomy): domain Eukaryota; kingdom Metazoa; phylum Chordata; class Aves; order Passeriformes; family Pipridae; genus Pipra; species Pipra filicauda. Next base: position 3,888,814 of record NW_024104831.1, on the reverse strand, counting down.
ACGGCCCTCCAAGGGCATTTAAAGAGGAAAGTGAAGACGAGGAGGATGAAGTAAGCCCCCAGACTCATTTAGAAAAGACCCCCCCGAGGTGTGGCAGGCAGGCACAGGGAAATTCCAGAGTACCCGTGCACGAGCAAAAGAGATGCCACTTGCGTAACAGGGGGGAGGGACCAAAGGCCTCTAGCTGGGGGGTGCTGACCACACCTGCCCAGGTAGATGTCACCAATTAATTGTATAAAAAGCAGAGAGCTCACGCTGGGAGTAAAACTCAAGCTTCACATTGAAGGACAATGTTGCCTTCTGTGGGGACACGCACCATCTTGTGGGCCTGCCGACACTCTGAGGATGCAGCTTCTGCTATGGGGAATTCTAGACATTCTGGGGTCGGTAAGAGAACTTCATAAGCAACACCTGAGTGAGTGGGGGAGTGGTACTGAGGGCTTATTTTCCTCCTCCTCCCTCTCTCTCAGGTTTTCATTTTGTTGGCTACTTTTTTGTAATAAATATTGTTCTTGTTGAGCTTTCAACGGTGTACTGGTTTCAGTTTCAGCATCCTCCCTGCTACAAAGACATTGTTAAAGTCACTAGAAAGGAAAATATGACAGAATATGTACCATGTTGTAGTAATCAGATATTTACCAAGACAATTCTTTTAGGCTTAATTTTTGGAAAAAAAAAAATAGAAATTCTATAAAAGAAATTGCGACAACATTTAGGTCTGACAGAATTCTTGTGGAGATAAAAGAAAACCTTTATAGAAAAGAGAAATTCTTCTAGAGAATTTGGCATAAAGTAAAACATGGTAGGCAGGTGGGACTTACAACTGCTATTAAAATAAGTAGGGGGAGGGAGGGAGGAAACAAACCTCTGGTTTCTGCTCTTCCAGAAAGCCAGCCACAATTCTAAAAGCTCATTCAGTAAAGATAATAAACCACACAGTACTTCCTCTACTGAGTACACTTCTGTGAAAGGCAGGCAAATGCTAAAGTAATTAAAATTCACATTACTAGAGGATATTTAAAATCATCCATTATACTTAAAAAAGAACGGTTTAAATCTGACCTTGGCTGACGACAAATTTTCATTGTCAGTAGTAACTTAACAGATCATTTTATCAACTGCTGAGATAAGACTTGGCAATATTAAATGTTCTACAAAATACAAGACAAATACCTGATGGGAAGGTGCAAAGAGAATGGACTGAGCTCTTTTCAGTGGTGCCCAGTGACAGGACCAGAGGCAGTGGGCACAACTGGAATCACAAGAGGTTCCCCTTAACACTAGAGAGCAGGTTTTGGCTAGGATAGGGTTAATTTTCTTCATAGTTCATAGCAGTTCACATGGGGTTATGTTTTGGATTTGTGCTGAAAAGAGCATTGATAATACGAGATGTTTACATTACTGCTGAGCAGTGCTTATACAGAGCCAAGGCCTTTTCTGCTCCTTACACTGCCCCACCAGCAAAGAGATCGGTGATGGAAGGGAAGATAGCTGGGACATCTAACCCCAGCTGACTCAAGGGACATTCCGTATCATATAGTGTCATGGTCATCATTAGGAGTTGGACTTCGATGATTCCTGTGGGCCCCTTCCAGCTCAGGATATTCTATGATCCTATGATATAACACGGGGGGCAAGAAAGGAGGAACGTTCAGAATGAAGGTGTTTGTCTTCCTAAGCAACCACTATGCAGATGGAGTCCTGCTTTCCTGGAGATGGCTGAACACCTGCTTGTCCATGGGAAGAGATGAATTCCTTATCTTGCTCTGCTTGTCCATGTAGCTTTTGTTTTACCTATTAAACTGTCTATCTCAACCCATGAGTTTTCTCACTTTTATCCTTCCAATTCTCTCCCCCATCTCAACAGGGAAAGGGAATGAGCTGTGTGGGGCTTAGTTGCCATGACAGACAGGAAATGCATTTTTATTTTGAGGGTGACTGAGCACTGGATCAGGTTGCCCAGAGACAAGATGGAGTCTCCATCCTTGGAGATGTTCAAAAGCTACCTGGACACAGCCCTGGGCTTTAAGTAGCTCTGCTTGAGTGGGGGTTTGGACAAGGTGACCTCCATTGGTCCCTTCCAACCTCATCTGTTCTGGAATTCTGTGAAATACACATATCAATATGAAACACAAAAGTCACAAAGGCAATATTTGGTTGTGTATTTTCCAGAATCTCCTAAATCGCCTAAACTTCACTATGCCAAAGTTTAAACTGCTATATGAAAACTAGAAGACATTATGCATTTTCAAGTAGACATTTTCAGAAAGTAGACGGTAAGAAAATGTTATTTGTTAAGGTTTGGAGTTCATGAATTATAGAACTTCCAACAAAGTCTACCATTCTAGAAATAGCTGTCTAATTCCATGTCACAGATTCTGTATCAGCAAACTGACAGGAAGAACTATTTGTTATGAAAATAATCCACAGAATTTAAAAATTTATCTAATAGACAATTACCATAAACTTAAATGTGTAACACAGATTCACACTTCATTAAATATTAACTGCATTAGAAATGAATTTCTAAATACTTTTACAATTACTAACTCCAGCTGAGTAGAGAAAGAAATGTGACAAAATGCCAGAAAATATTTAAAATTATACATTGAGAAATCTTTATAATGCACTCTATGAATTCCCACAGGTTTTATATATCATTGTTTAAGCTTCATTGAACAATGCGTACTTATATCCATTTTTAAAACTCTTCCTCCCAGTACTCCAAAGTAGTAGATAAACAGAAATTAATTTTCTACATGGTGAAGGAACAGTCCCTGTGCAAGTTTGATTTAAGGGAGAAAAGTATTGAGAGAGATCCATATATCTGAACCAAGGTATGATCATTTTTAGTTGGTCATACTAGTAGAAATTTTAGGGTAATGTCAGAGTACCTATCAAGAAGCCACTGAAGGTGGAATTAGGAATTTATTTTTTTTTATATAAGTGTCTGTGGAGTCCAGGTCATCGAAACTGCGGAAATGATGCTGTGAAATCAGATCAGTCAAATTTCTAGGCACTTAAATAGTTTACTTCATATTCTTCAATTTTGCTAATGATTCATTAGACCCGAATTCCATGTGTAACTTACAACAGAACTTCAAGAAAGAGAGACAAACCCAAGAACATCTCTTTGTGATCTACTAATATTCAATTCCAGAAGGCAGCAGCACCTGAGTGGAAAGCTATTGTTGCACAGCCCAAGAAGTCTCACCATGCTAAATAACAAATCCTTTTAAAAGACTGAGCTAACATTATACCACTTTAGCACAGCTCCTTTGGCTACATCACTTAGGAAATTAGAAATGTCATTCTCTATTTTAATTCACCTTCAGGGAAGAAGGTTAACTCATTGGCAAGGAAATTTTACAGGTCAGATCTTTCAAAATCAATAATGAACTGCATTGGAGAGATCTTTCAGAAGGGATGACATCAATTAAAACAGCCCTCACCAGAGATAATGAGTAGAGAAGGAAGGTTACTGTTGGACAAAGAAACACTCGCCCCCTTGCCAAATAAGTGATGCAAAGATCCTTATCAGCCTGAATTATGATGAAAAATCTTCAAAAGGCTCTGAAAAACAGAAAGGTCATTTTGTCTCAAGGAGACTCTCTCTACAAAGGGGGAGGAGTGACTGCGAAGTCTTTCCTAATAATTTTTAAAACTCATCAACATGAAAATGTTCACTGGGCTCAGAAAAAAGGAAAAAATTGTTATGGGAGTTTCAATGTCACAAAGGACATTTACAGTGATCATACGGCCACTGTTTATTTTTCTGGAGGACATATAAGAGGTAATTATCCATCCTTTAAGAGGCATAAAATCTCTCTCACCTTCTTCAGATGCACTAGGGAAGAACAAATGTGTTCAAGCAGGGACACACAAGCATTTGGCTTAAGTCTCCATCATAATGTAAAATTTGACTCAATTCCAACTTTACTGGAGAATTGAAGAAGATCTTCCTTCTTTTTAAAATATAAAATTTACGGTTGGATAACAATAATTACCTCATAGAGAAGTATAATAAAATAATTATAGATCAAATACAGGAACCTAAATTTGTCTACCTTGACCTCATTACTGTATCCTCAATGCCACTGCCTTTTTTCCCTTTTTACCTTGTAATAGTACTATTTAGGATGCTTTCCTTTTTTTTTGAGTGAAAAACAGTCATCTAGAGAATAGTCTCGCTTTAAGCATGGCACAGTCATTTGTTCAACAGCAGGTTAATGTAAGCAAAGGAAAGTTCAACCCAGTATGGCACCGCTGAAAGAAACAAAAGTCAGCTGGGTAGCAAAGAGAATAAAATATACTCCCAACCACATGCATCTAATTACATGCAAATCACAGTACTCTACTTAATTAGTAAGCTCTGCACTTCTCCTTCCAGTTTGGATTTTTAAAGGCAATAAAGTTACTCCAGAGTAGGAGGTTATAGCAATAAGAAACCTAACTTCATGCCAGTTGACCAGAATTTCACTAGAGTAGCACTGGACCATCCATATCTTAGGGCTGGGTATTATAAAATAGAAAAGAAACTCAAATCAGAAATGAGACTTCTTTCTTGCGACCATTCAAACAAGTCACCAGGAAGATAGCATTCTCTCCCTAGAAATCTTGAGATTGAAACGAGACACTTTTCTGGAAGATGCATTCAATTACTTATATTCATTTTATTGGTCTAAGAACCAAACACACCTCACCTTACTGTGCTGGACATTGTGCATCTTCAGAGAACTAGAGTGTCCAGGTGATACTCCACAGAGTTCAAAAGCTAGATCAGGCTCAGGGGAGATATGTATAATGCACACACACAGAATAATCAATTTGATAACTGTTTTTGTTTGAATTGTTTGCTTTGCTAGGCTTTCCGGGGAATGTTTATGTCAAATAGAGAGAAAAAGGGAAAACTGTAGTGAAGAGGCAATGAGAAGTGTTAATGGAACTGAGGTACAGCAACCATGAGGAAAGCAAGAAGAAATGACTCAACAGTCAATCAGAAAAGAACAGGAGCTCAAAACTGGACTTCACAAACAAAAGGCTCTTACTCTACCTGCTTCTACAGCTGCTACTGCTGGTGGAAGTCTTCAGCTGCCTCAAAACCTTCTTGTTTCTGTTAGGCTGTCTGTTTCAAAACAGACAGTAATTGTACAATCCACACAAATTAGTGCAACGTTTTTGTTTTGCTGCAGAGAACCTAATGATGTTCACACAAGTAATTGCTTACTTACACCTGACACCCTGCCTCCAGACACCCTACCCCGACCAGCATCGGCAGCATAGGCAGACAGCCAACACCCTGTCTGACATCGGCAGCACAGGCAGGATGCTGCCCACATTAGTGATGTAAGGTTGGATTTTCCCCAAGCCCACTGCTGTTACTGGAGCCAAGGAGCATCCCGACTCCAACCCACATGCAAAACGCATTTGCAGAACTGGCTGTTGCTGCCAGATGACCCACACACCAAGCATCCCTGGCAGTTTGCCATGGCATCGTTTATGACCCTGTATTTGCTATCGGTGATTAGGTGAACGGCCATATGGTTGCGGTGCTGCTCATCTTTCTCACTGCCTCCTCGAAGCTGTGATTTATAAGGTGTTGTCAGATCCTGTTACTGTTTGGACCACAGTAGCTGACCATACATTAAAATTAAGACACCTGTTGAAAATCCAGAATGAAATTTAAGTTAGATGTTAACTCTAGGTGAAAATACCATTAATGGATCAGGAAGCATTTTGCCAGCATAAATTCATTTGAAGCACTCTATTAATACTACCCAAACAATCTGTTATGATTTCATATTAACTCAGTAAAATATGATATAAGAACCTGATTGAAATATGCTAATGGGCATGTTTGCTTTCTTGCCTTCTAAGGGAAGGTAATATACAACATGTGCTGTCTACAGATCAGTATTAATTTAGAGCTGCAGAGAGCACCATTTCATGAAGTAACTGAATATACTTACACTGATTCATAAATTTGAATTAAATTTATTTAAAGCAACAGCTTTTATTGAATGTATGTTTTGGTTTTTAAATAAGGAGACAAAATCCACACATTAAAGTGAGAGATTTGAAAAAACCCAGCTATTTCAGTGCTTTGCTTTTTCAATAATTCAAAGACTAATAGTTAAAATCCAACAATAGAAGTTCAGACACTGATTCTACTGCTCCCTTGGTGGCCTTTAAGACCTTGGTTTCAGTCACTAATCCAGATACTAACAGACCTTCCTCTATTACTAGGAATGATATCAGAAGCTTTCATAATTTCTCTGTAAGAAGTGAAACACTTACCCAAGCAAATTCAGTATTAACTGCATGTTTCACTTAAAACTCTCTACAGCCAAGAGGCTTTTCACTATCAGCAACTACATAGGTCAAACATATTGCACAACTTACCGAATAGAAATAAGAAAAAGTCTCAATGGAAATGCAAGAGATTTTCTAAAAAATTACCCCGTTTTTCCTTTAGATAGTACAAATTATCTGAGATGCTATGTAATAAAATGATGTCTTCTAATTATTTTTCAGGTTTTCTTTATTCCTTTAAAACATAAATGTTTGAAAACAAGAAAACAGTTTCTCTAACAGAAAATGCCTGTATTTCAGTTGTGCTGCAACAACCAGACTCATGTCCTGATGCTAGTTTGCAAGAAACACTTGCATAGCATAGAAAGACTGACCTCATAAGCCCCTAGAAATGTCAAGAGCAAAAATAAGGCATTTTCCTCTCCACTCCTTTGTTCAGGTATATGTTCTTTTATCAGATGGCAAAGAGCATTCCATGATTAAAAGAAATCTACTAAGAGCAACTCAGTCTTAACTGAGGCTTTATGTCAATACTTCAGTATAAATGAAAAATATATATATCCCCTTTTTTGGAAGTTAAAGAGTTGATTTCTATCATACATGTAACAGTAGTGATGGAGGAATGTTATTTTTGTTACTTTGTGATACCCACTTGTTCAATACTTGCAGCCTACTTCCATCTAGTGATGCTTAATAATTCCTGGTATTACTCTAACCTTTGATGAGGTTTTAATACCTATGGACCTCCTAGCTTATTAACTGAAAATATGTTGAACATTATAGTAAATTATTATTATTAAAAAAACTAAGAATGAAAGTGGTTGGGGGTACAGTGTTTGAGAACTCTGAGGTTTCAGCTTGGCATCAGCATCGGTGGGGAGCAAAGCAAAACAGTTGCCCAGAGGTGATGACTTGGGCCTGAAGAACATAAGATTATTTTTTCCATTTCCCACCAAGAGCAAGTAGAAGCAATGGAAAAACAAGCAGTTTTACACTAAAAAGTCCATATCCTGCAATGATACTGTGAACTAAGAATTCATTACTTCCATTTAAACATCACAGAACTGGACCCCTGAAAATTTGCTTCAACACAGAATTCAAAGAATCACAGACAAAACCAAGGGCCCTCACATTCCAGCTCAGTGCATTTTTGGTTCATGGGAAACACGTAATGCTTTAGTTTGACATTGCATATGTGTCAGAACTACTTTCAAAGTGGAGATAATACAGTAAAAGTTTCCATGATACATACATATTGAGAATAAACATTTCTGAAGTTGTTTATTTTTTTTGTAATTTTTTTTTTAATTGGTTAAAAAGATCATTTACTCAGTCAAAGAGAGTTCCACTCATACATTTCAAAAGAAGTACAAGACTATAGCTGCAAACCAATGGTTGCAAGCATCAAAGCCTCCCTGGAGCACACATATATCACAGCCAGCAAGACCTCACACTCTTATTCCTCTCCGCTAGACAGATGCATAAAGGAATCAGGCTAAGGCCTCTCACCCTGCTCCAGTAGAGTTTCTAGCATCAATAACAGTTTTATACAGTCCAGTTTGCTTTTTGCTGTCTATTTCAAAAGTTCCAAGATGCTCAATGATTAATACCCGCACAGGGAATGTTTTCTTGACCTGAAATCACATGCTTGCAGAGTGCTAGGCTCCAACTACTAAATGGATTTTGTTTTTCAGTAGCTCATGAAAGAAGAGGACAAAATGGATAGGTCGATCCTGTTCTAATAGGTTAATCCCAAGCCAATAAGCACACCTCTATCTTAATTACCCCAACTGCATTCAAAATGTGGCCAAAATGGCATCTCTTGAGACTGTCCAAGATGAAAAATGATGATCCAACAAGCCTTTGCTTTCTTTATACACATTCCTATATCACCTAACACTATCAAAAGACCAGTTGCTTCAGTGTCCACATATCTTTCCTACTGAGGTATCTTATGATAGACTAACATTCATAAAATACATGGCAAGAGAGGAGATGGAGGCTTTGCAGAGAGAGAGGTGATACCATTCAATGGATTTATCTTGCGAGACATACTTTATGCTAGAGGCAGCAAACACAAGTCACTGTGAGCTACTCTCTGGTGACTGAAAATCTCAAGTGTGTACGAGCTCTGGGCTCTTGATTTACAACAGGCTGTCAAGGGCACTGAGGTGTATCTCAAAGATGCACACCCCGAACAAAAGCTTGGTTCAAAAGAGGCAGATCTCAAACACCTTCAACTAGGGAAGTTAGCACTCGGGAAGCCCATCATCCAAACTTGCCCTATCACATCAGTGATAATACCAGCTTTTGACACACTTGCAGAAAATATCCCACATGAAGTCCAAATTTGTAATCCAGACAATCTGAGGCTCAAAAGAGAGTAGCTGGTGGCTGGAGAGTAACAAGCCATGACTAAGCAGCAACTGCTGGTAGATGCTTCCCCTCGCTTTCTGCTGATGTCTCTTTGGAGACACTAGCAGGACTGCAAGCCCCTCTACCCTTGTTATTTTAGACATGCTCCATTGATCACGCCAAGGTCAGGACTTGGGGAAATCCTCCAACACTGCTGCAACAAGCACAGTAGAAGCACAGCTAGTAAATCAATCTGCTCCACAACTGTAAAATTGTATCATTGGCCTGAGAGCTGTAGGTTAAATAAATACTCTAAAGCTGTGGAAAAACAAACAAGTGGTCAGAAAGTTGGTCTACATGATCTTTGTAGGTCCATTGCAACTGAATGATTCTATTCTATTCTGTATGACCATATTTTACCTGTTGTTGGTCTCCTTAATTGTATAAATACCTATTTCTGCAAAATCTACTAAGTTCTTGTTCTTAACAACATCATTCTCTAAACATCTGCTATTTCAGAAGAGATAATAACGCCTAAAGCATTTATTTATTTTACAGGTGTCATAATTGCACACTATTCCTGTAAAAAACTGCAGAGATCTGAGTTGCTGGATAGCCACACTGGGACTAGCATTTACACATCTACATACAAGCATTTACACATACAAGCAAGATGATGGAGATCCATGATGCTAAGATTCAGATTAGCCTTGTTTTTCACGAACTTGTTAATAAACACCAACTATTTACCACATTTTTTAAGAAATGAAGGTGGGTCTTCAAACATAAATAGAACCAAATTGCAATTAAAACCAAAACAAACCAGGATGTTTCCTATGTAACATTGTAAAAACACCTTGGGAACTTCTTGTTGTAGGTGATCATGTGCAAAGAGTAGCAGGACATGGGTACTGACGAAAAAAATTACAATAGTTATTACACAGAAAGGGATTACCATTGGTTTAGAAAGACACAATTTGCTGGAGGCAATGAATACATTTAGAGGCATATCGCTACATAATTGTCCTCATTTCATACTCTTCCCCAGGCATCCAGAAACAGGCAGTGTCACAGAAGGGATATTCTGTTAGATTCACCTTTGTTTTGATTTGATATGATGGCTCTCTTTTTTAATCAGCATGTATAAAAATCCATGCTGATTAAATTCTTCTTCCTTCTATCCCCAAATTATTATGTATGCTTTCATCAAAACCTGAAAAATCCACACTGCCCAGTGTGTACCAAAGGTCACCGCACTTAACACAGGGAACTCTGTAAAAAATGTATTCTTACAGAACTGTGAGATGGAAGAGCATGAAAAGATATGTCTTATCAAGAAAGTATTGTTTCAGTGGAAAAGGGATTGCATATAAAAATTCCAAAGAAAGCCTAAAAAACCAGAAAACTATAAGTTGTTACATGTCCTAAGGGAAAACAGCCAGATCTACTCCAGGTTTCCTTCTCCTTTACTTCTGGATATTTCAGTAAATCATAAGCAAGGTAAATGCTTGTAGAACAGAGTTTTCTTCATTGTTATGCAGAATGAGATTAAATGTCTTTCCATGACGTAGAAACAGACAACATTTCCATGACTACCTTTTTTTAATACATTTACATATGTGTGTATGTGCACCTATCAAAAATAAAAAATCAAGAATTATATGGTGGGTTGGGGAAACATATATATACGCTATCAAATTTCCATAAAATTTAGTTTACTTTTAGTATTGCATACACGAAATGTAAAGTGTGTTTATATGCCTTATTAATTAAGGGGGCAGGAGGGTAAAAGAACAAAAACTGCGTAGGAGAAAGGAAATATTCCCTCAGACCTAAATACAATTATCTACCACTCTAATAAACAAATATGGAAGTAAAACATACACAGCTCTATCTAGAATCAGTATCTTAAGGCTCTATAATATGACAGTCATTTTGCTTAATTGTTCCTCACTCAGAAAATATAAAGGAGCTCTCAAGAACCAAACCTTTAGGGAGCTTGAATATTTTTCAGTTTGAAGCAAATAAACCTCTCATTCTATAACAGCAAGACCCCATTACAGAACTTGCTAATTGGTTGCACCCTTTGGGAGCTCAGCATGCTCCACCTTTTGTTTCAAGGCCGACACTGCACCTTAGTGTGAGGTTATCACATTAGTCAGTTCCTGTTGTGAAATACCATGTGTGAAATTACAGTGTGAGTGCAAAATGACCAAGATTCACTTTGCCTGTGGTATCAGCACAAGGTTCCTGTCATATGTCATTGAGTGCATGCGAAGCACTAATGTGTCTTTGCCCACCTTACTTTAACAAGTATCATCAAAACTTTTCAGTTTGGATAGTACTGTCACTTTATGAAAACCTGTTGCTACTTCCTTCATGTTAAAAAGTGACTAGCATTGAACAGGAAACAAGTTATCATCTGTTTGTATTAGAATATTCTTTATGAGCTTTGGGAAGGCAAAAAAACCCTGCAACAGATCATAATTTTCACGTAGCCTTATTCCTGCATATTTAAGTACAGTGAATAATATGGAAATAAATCTGCATTTGAAAGATGTTAAGGTGCTAACAGAGGCTGCACAAGGTGTCGTTGTGAAACATGCAAAAAAAGCTGGTTGAAGAAAATGAGAAAGGACACAACTTTGATGTCCATCTACTAACTACTGTAGAAAACTAGAGGGAACAATAATAAACCTGGAGATTCATCACTGTAACAGCTTAATGAGAAAGAATTAAATTATACGCACACATCTAAACACCCCTAAAAGAATTAAAAACCACTATCCCTACTCCCTCAGTGTAAGAAACGCCAGTCAACTGCATGTATGAAGCCTAACAATAAGTTAAACAGCATCAAACACAGCTGAGGCAAAATGCTACTTTTTAATAACTGGGCAATCTACCTAATAATATAAAAGCTATACAGACAAAAAAACCCAAACCCAACCAAAACCCTAAGATGTGAATTTGCATCTCACATTCTTTCTTTCTTAGTCAGTTCTGCTATCCTATACAAAGCCCACATATTTCTGTTGCTTCTCCTCAATTCAGGACGATGAAAAATAAAAAAACAACCTACAAAACCAGTGTTAGCAGCCACACTAAGTGCAGACTGTTCTCTCTTCCAGAGGCTTCTGAAATTCCAAAATGTTGAAACCTGGCATAGAAATAAACTTTTGCTCTGAATCATATGAAGTAAAATTTTATAGCTAGACTAAAACAAGAAAAAATTTTAACATTGACAAAATCTTTTATAACATCTTCTGATATATAATTTTTTAGCACCTACTGTGATTCAAAATGTGGCTGCCACTAATGAACATCTTGTCCAATACTTGCACATGACACTGGGTGGCATTCAGGGAAAATGTCAGACATCAGTGAGAGTATTGACATCAGAAATGGATGCAGTCATTGAAAGATTTTAGATTTTTATTTTTCAAACTAACTTTTCATTTTATAAGGAGAGATTTTTAAAACTTCAGATACTTTCTTGTATTTAGACAGGGAGAGGAATATAAATACATATATATCAATCAGTCACAGTCTCAGAAACAAGAGGAGAATGAGGCAGCTAAACATATTCTCAGGTCAGAGGATATATCAGGCACTACCATCCTTTAGATCTTGGTTCAGTTTGTAACAACAGAGAGCTGCTACTTCCTAAACCAGTAGTGACATTCCTGGCTTTGTTTTCCAAACCATCCTTCTGAATTAAGGGTAGTTCACAGCTTTTTATGAAAAAGTAGGGTTGTCTTTCATTTTTGCAGAAAAAAAGTCTGCATTTAAAATCCCACTTCAGAGTGCCTATGTGTTTACATTTCTGTAAAATACCTTTATGACTTAGCACCATGTATAGTTTTTATTTTATTACTTACATTTCCCAACTTTTTTTTTTTTTTTTTTAAATTTCTTTTAACAACAATAGTATTACTTTCATGAGTTTAGGGTATTTTATCTACTCTGATTTTGTATTATAAGCATTGTGCCTAATACCTCCTTCTTTTTTTTTATCCTTCTACATATTCAAAGAACTTATTTTCAGGCTTAGAGTTATCTTGGAGATTATTTTAAGTGATTACATTGATGCACATTCACTTTCTCAGAATAATGATTATTTGCCAGATTTGACTGTGAGCCTGTAACAGCGTTTGATCTTTCATGATCTCATAGAATTTATACTGATTTTTGCATATAGCTTCTATTCAAAAGCATTAATAAAACATTTGTAAATCTCAGATCAGCATTTTTCTTGTATTTAAGAAGGCTATTTCATTCACTGAATGTTTCTTTTTCTTCTGAGTGAATGAACTTGGAAACATAAAAGTTGAAAAAAGTAAGGAGAAGAAAAGAGTTACTAAATTGATCTCTAAAAAGAATGAATAGATCAAACAAATTAGGAGATTATTACCAAAGAAGAAACTCTTTGGAGCAAAACAGCACTTATGCCTATAAATCTGTACTTTTTCAGTATTAATTTGCAATGTCAAGGAATTTTATGTAGGAAAATGTGGGAAATTATTAACATTTATGATATATTTTTGAAAGACAAAAAAAGTTCAAACCCCAATGAGATTTCTACTATAGAAAAAATATTAGCTGCATTAAGAAGAAACACTTCATGAACCTGTTTTGACAGTAAAACAGGGACTAATGGGATTGAATTAGCAACAGTCAGAGACTGTTGGAGCAACAGAATAGATTTCTGAAGTTATTAGCATATTACTTAATTAGTGGCTTCTACAAACCATAAAACATGTTGATACGTAACCTACACAAGAAGAATTTAAAGGATAAGTCTAAGTGAATCTGCCAATTTGTTTACAGCATTAGTTAAGCCTATTTACACAAGAACTTTGTATAAACTGTAGTGAATAAACCATAGAAAAAACGAGGTGTGTTTGTTATAACTGACATGTCATGCCTATTAGACAGCCTTGAAGACCAAATATAAATCCAAGATTTTAAAAACTCATTAGCTGAAGGAAAATGTACCATGAGATACACAAAGAAACACCACATAGAAAATAATCATAACATTCCTTATGACGAAAATACAGTGGATCAAAAATAATCCTTTTCTATGGAATATATCTATTTCTTGACATTAATGAATGATGTACTGCTTGATGTACTGCTTATACTGCTGCAGTTTTTAGAGATTCCGTTTGGAAGGTAAAGAAAAGAAAAAGAACCTTTACAGGTTGCTTTGAAGGCCGGGAGGATGAACTACTATTCTTCACATCTGCAATAAGAGCAGTAGCAGAGTGCAGTATGATACTGCAGTATCATCCATTTCGGATTTTAGGAAAAAAAAAAAAACAACTTGTAGAAAGGGTAAAGAAGTACTGAATTACTTCATCTCATGATGTCACAGGATTCCCAACTCTGGAATCCCTTAAAAAGCCATGGAGACAAACCCCCTTCAGGATGCCCATGGGCAGATAAGGGCACCAAGTCACTCTCAGCTTCACGATTCTCTGTTTATGTAGTGCAAAATTTCTGTGTAAAATGTAATTCCAGTCACCGTGTGGTTCAATGAGTTTCAATACAACTCTGCAAGGGAGCAATACTGGGAAAGTGTGTAAGTAAGGCAATACTGATACAAACATGGGGACTGAGGAAGGGATCAGAAACACACAGTTGAAATAGCAGTGCACAGGTTAGTTTGCCAGGGAATGGAGCTTAAATAATACTGAGAAATCAATGAGAAAACGCAAAAGGCAGTGGGACAGAGCCAGAGTAAGAAGGGCCAGAAGCAAGAGGTGCCATTCAGTTCACCACAGCTGTAATGGATGATCCTGAAGCTGTTGAGCAGATGAGAATATAGAGAGGAATAGAGAAGAAGGAATATGTCAGAGAACAGCTTTGTGATAAATGTACTGCACTGAATCAGCCTCTTCAATACTCTTTAATTCCTGATGTCATCTTCCTTTCAGAAATGGTTCGCTCATTTGATAAGCTGGACAGTGATATTCTGATGTGCAGAGACTCTCTAGGAGGTAAAATTTCTTCAAGAAACAGTGCTGTAAAATGAGCAGCCACACCCTTTGCATAAGGGGAAGAAGACAGGCATACAACAGAGCAGAAACTAATTGCCAACATATTTGTTAAGGGATTTCTGTCTAGTGCTATGGCTTAGCTTATATAGAAGATGTAAGCAGAGGCAAATAGAGTTATTTGGAAAAAGTGCTGCCAGTAGACATACTTAGATTCTGGTCATGTCTGAGTGGGTGGGATAGCATTCAGCAAAAGATGTAGTGACTAAGGATGTATTAGGGAACACGACTTGTGTTTCAAAGTATTTAGAGAACCTGAGAGCCTCTCTTACCTGACAATATCCTCAAAATCCACACATTCAAAACCTGGTGTATTTATACAATATTTAAATGACAATTTGTTGCTTCTAGTTAAGGTAGACACAGATTTGATTGACTTCCAAAATATTTTTTTTTCATTCTGTGACAAGGGGGTAAGAGAGCTGAAAACAAGCTTATTTGTGTCCTCATTTTAACTCTCTTTTGTTCCTTCCTTTTTTGCAATCAATACAGTTATTTCTGCAACACACACATTCCACACACAAGGGTGCAATGGCCTCACAGCTCAGATGCTATCAGGGATCAGCAGACTGCAAGTGCAACGAGAAGTGTACCAAAACAAGGCAAGTAAACAAGGTTGGCCCAAAGGACAGAACATGTCTCTCCTAGATAATTTGCAATTACAGTCATATCTTCTACAGGTCTGTACATCCAAGCCAGTGAGAAAACACAAATAGAATTTATGTTTTTAACAGAGCAGTTTGGACAGCAGTGCAATATAGATACAACTTTCTGTCTTTCTGCCTTTGGTCTTTTTCAGCAATGACCTTCTAAAATAGGAATGTAACAGTGTCAGCAAATACAAACTTCTGCTGCTTGAGGTAAGTACTTTATTCCCTTAAAGAAAAAATCATTTGTCTAAAATATTTCTGAAATTTATGAATTTTTCTTGAAATAATTAGGCCTTTTACCCAAACTGCTTCTACTGGTATAAAAACTTGAAATCTGTTTCCAACTCTCCCTCTCCATTGCTATTTGTTACCATATATACACATATATATGTATTCTGCCACCTTCAAGCTATCTGTTCATGCACTATTAACTTTTTCTTTTTTGTTCTGATTATTTCTTTTTCATGTGTTCAAGCATAAAATGAAACACATTTGCTTTAAAGTTTCACTTTCTGATTAAGCAAAGTAGCCTCATTTAAGCCCTTCCTACAAGGCAGGCTGAACATCTCCTTGATGCCCACAAGTACATGTTTTATGCACCAGTCTTACATATTGAGTGGTTCCTCTTGGTTTCCTTTATGCAGAAGAGGCCTGATTAATATAAACACATTGCCACACTAAATAGCAACATTTTAACCACCATTTTCGTGTCACATTTTCAGTAGCTACATGGAACTTTCAAGCCAGAACTTTCCTAACGTGTTCCTCCAGCCATGATCCTGAATTTGGCAGCAATGAGACAAAATTTCACCTACGTATCATACTCAGAAACTATTCAATGTATATAAAGTTTTTACCACACTTTAAATTTTTACTTCCTTGAATAGCCAAAATTTCAAGCCGTTGCAAGAGTTAATTGTATTAACTTTTTTCTTTTTTTTCCCAAACACCAGAATATTGATGGTGAAATCAATCTAGATATCAGATTTAATATCTGATTAGATGTCAAAATGCTGTAGCTATGCTATATAAGTTTTTATTTTAAGAGCCTCATGAGTTAAAAAAAATTAAAATCACAGTCGTACCACCATTTTTAAGATCTTACAGTAACCTGCTCATTTAGTTCAAAAGCAGGAACAATATCAGCTCATAATACCCAGAAGGCTAAATGAAGGGAAAACCATCTGCAAGAATGCTTCTTTATACATAACATTCTCTTCTGGCATTTCTGTACTCATTAAACATTGTTGATTGCATTTACTGCTGGCTTTTTGAGATCCCAATTTAAATCTCTGAGAAAAATATTCTGTAATTCATGTGGCAATCAAAATGCAAATCTGTAATGGTTTACAAGCACTACTAAAAAGGTGAAAAACTATGCTTGTTACATAGTTAAAATGCTGAATTTGGGAGCAAAGGAGGGTAATCAAGTGAGTCATATATTGGATAACAATGTCTGTGCAGCTTTCACATAAACTGTAGTGCTGTGATCATGTCAACCTAATGTTCAGAAAGCATATATGAATTTTCTCCAAAAAAAAAATCTAAACTCAACATCAGCACTCATGCTTTTTTATATTAAACAATGCTTCAGAGCTCTAGGACAGTACTGCATCTGCACAAGAGGCTATGTTGAATGTATGTAATCTAGAGAGACTTCTATTACCAAGCAATACACTCCAGAAGATAACTGTTATATTTTGATTTGACAACCTGACTCTAACCCAAAGGCTGTGCCCACTGCACTTGCAACACAAGTCCAATCAAATCTGTACCAAGCTAAAAAGTAATCACCTTCTGTGAAGACCATTAGCAGATTAAGCCTGGGATAAAAAAAGAAAAAAAAGTTCCATGCATTTATCAAAGGGCAGAAAACCAATGGCTTGTATATAAGCCATCTTTTCAATTGTATTTAGGTAAGTGATTAGTCTTCCTCTTATCACTATCATTTTACTATTTGACTTCATTGTGGCCATACTGTGACCCAAATACAGCAGATATATCAACAACCAGATCAAGTCTGATTCCAGCTGCAGGCTTTTTCTGTCTACTGATATATTAGGGATGACTGATGGTAGCTCTCTTGGCTTTACTTACAAATAGTTTTATTGAAATTAAGTGCATCTATGAGAAAAGTAACCCAAATTTCAGAAATTATTTTGTTCTACCAACTTGAACAATCAAAAGGAAAATGGATTATATGAGTGAACACGCACAGTAAGGATGTAAATGTACATTATTAACATACACTCAAAGGCTGCTGCATTATGAAATTATGTATTTCTGGACTGGGTTAGGAACAAAGAACTGTTATCCGTTACTAATAACTTGAGATCAAATCCTGATATTCTGGAATGAGGTAAACTTGCAGGGCAAACCAAAGGGATGAATATTGTGAGGTTGCCCTGAAGATTTCCACTGGGTCATCTTGTTCCAGAGATGCAATGAGGATTTTCCAAATGAAGTTGGCAGTGATTCAGTGCCTAAACCTCTTGATCCTGTGAACTCTTAGAAAGATGAGACCATCTGCCACAGAGACTTTGTTTCCACCACTTGCAGTATGCACCCATTCCTAACCATGCCCTTTGATTTACATCTCACTATCAGAGTTTCTTCCTGCCATAACTATGAAAATCAGAAAGACATGGTTCTTGATTAATCAACCTGAAACCATGCAGTGAGAGAAGATATTTCTCTCTCCTGTATTTTTACAGTTGCCTTATATTCCTTGGAGGCCTTCTTTCACTCTCTAGTGCATAGCGTAAACTTTCATTTATTTTATTTTTTGGAAGACCCTCATTCTTCTCCAATGAGACAACAGATCACAGAAACTTTTCTTTTATATGCCTTTTTTTACTTTAGCACCTGGCACAAAGTTAGCTTTGACTTTGCTTTTTTTTTTTTTCTTTTTTAGCAGTCAGTATGCTTTTTCCATAGGCAACTAAAACATATTCATGCTTTCTTTTAGAGCAGATATCGTTACTGACTTCCATGTCCCCTAGTCTTGTAAAATAAGTATCCTCTAATATTTTTACTGTTAGAGCCTTAGGACCTTGCTCATGCCATACCCATTGACTTTGGCTGTCACAGGACAGTAGGAGTCACTACGTAGAACAGTATAATTTCTATATTTTTTCTAGACTGTATCAACTTTTCAGAGTCTAATTAATATGGTTCATAGTTTTGTAGTCTGTTGTATGGTTTTGTACCATTTTGTATGGTGCTAATGTTATGAACCCTTAAATGCTTTCCACCTATTCATATCTGTAGCTTTCATTAAGGGTCTGGCTGTCCCCTAGTCTCTAAACATACAAATCACAGACTTACAGGGCTGGTGGAGTCTATCACATAAGCTGTGTATTTGTTTTGCACTGTGAATACATCTGTGACACCTAAGTAAAGCTATGTTTGGATAGTCATTTAGCATGTGGGAAAAACAGACATTGTGCCATCACAGAAAAAGAACCACACAGAGCAGTTAATTCAGGAGCTGTAACCAGTGTCAAGCCCTTCACCTTGCTGAGTAGTTCAGACACAGCTACAGTTCTGCCAGGAGTATTTTTGTCTTATGATTCAGATCTCCAGTTTAGGTAACAGCTGAAGCACACACACATACCCACATGCAGCTATAATTAACACTTAACTCAGGAGATACAGAAATTTAAAAAAAAAAAAAAAAAAAAAAAAAACAACAAAAAAACCACGTCAACTCTTATCACTTGCCTTTGTCTCTTATCTATTATTTCTCTAAAGCTCTCTCCACAGTGAGCTCAGGATCCCCAGATTCTCTCTTTGGTTAGCTATTGGAGTTATCCACGTCAAAAGGTAAAGCACTATTCCCTTAGACAACGCGCTTGCAACAAACGTGGGTAGAGCCCTTCCCAAATCTTCGTTCGCAAAGCCCAGTCATGATTCCCTTAGAGTATGAAAATACCTATCTGATCCTTCTCAGAGCCTACCGTACTCTTTCTTTGACCTGAGTGTTTACTCCTCTCACAATTCCTTTTAGAAATTTTAGAACTTTGACACTGTCATCCCATTTGCCAGATTATACAATTGTAGTTCACTGTAGAGAAGTCAGGATAAGTAGGCTTTGGAACAGAGTTCTGTCAGAAACAACACCTGAATGGATAAACTACTAGTATCTGACAGATGCATGACATCACTTTTATCAATTCATGCCAGGCTTTCTACACATTAAAAATTTCAGCCCAAAGTAAGAAGTTACGTATATTACAAATCATTTACTTCTAATCTTTTACAGAAAGAACAATCAGCAAATGCAATGCAAGGACAGACAAGTTCAAGCCCTTAGAAAAGCAGCTTGGTTGTAGGACATAAATAAGACCAGAAATTAAATTTAGAAAACCAAATCAAACCAAAACCACCACAAAACTAACAAACAAACAAACAAAAAAAAAAAACAGATGCCCATACTCACAGTTCAGATTGAATGCTC
Source organism: Pipra filicauda (assembly GCF_003945595.2). NCBI lineage: Eukaryota > Metazoa > Chordata > Aves > Passeriformes > Pipridae > Pipra > Pipra filicauda. The sequence continues at coordinate 3,868,976 of NW_024104831.1, read as the reverse complement.
AAGAAGATCCAAAAATCATCTCAAATTACACAGGGGGCCGATGCAGCTTAGAACTAGCTGTTACATCATCCAACTCACACATAAATGTACAAGGTCTAGAGCTGAGACTGCCAGTACAAGCAGCTGGTTGTAGCAAGGAAGGCTGAGGACCACCTTTTTCACTGGAACCCTGTACTTGTGCAGAATGAAGTTCCAGATTTAACGCAACAATGGGACATGCAATTTTACTACTTAATGCCAACAAGTAAGATCTTTCCCTGCTCATGGGAATCTCAGATGCATAGGCTGTACACTTCCTATCTGTATCAGAGCCTTTGGTCAACAAATTATTTATTTATTCCATTCTACTTCAGCTTTCTATTCAGGCAGACTATTCTCTGTAGAGCACATAATTCTGTAGAAGAACAAGAATCACATCAAATATGGCTTTCAGAAAAGAATGAGTCATTTATCTACTTCTCAAATTCTTGTATCTGCACACCTCACAGTGTCTGAATAGTTTGCAAAACTAAGTACATCCTTCAGGTACAAAATATTTATTTTTGTTTTACTTGAAATATATATACCAGTACCAGAGGCCCAAACACCCCAAGGATTCTTCTGCAGCTTTCAGCACATCAGCACTTTTACCTCAGCATAACTCACTGTCTTTAATCTCTTTCTGAAAAGATTTGACTTCTACTGAGGCTGTTTCTCCAAAAAGAAATAGACATTTGGAAACAAAACCTTACACAACATTAATTCAACATAACATACCATTTTTTTAAAAGTCCACAAGGCAGTGAACCTGACATCCTGAGCTTCACAGGACTTGTCATTTCAAGTGCAGCTCCTAAAAAAACTGCTCATAGCACGAGCCTTTGGCTGTGGGAGAAAGCATGCTAACAAGGAATCATGAAATCATTAGCACAATCATCCAAAGGATTATTGGGTCCCAAAATCACCCAGGAATCCATTATCTCTTCCTATTCTTGGCATGTCCCCATCCTTTAAGGTACAAAACACATCTTCCAACTTTCTGCTGCACGGAAATTCTCATTTCCTTTCTGCAGAGCCAAAATTGTTTGCTGTTGCTCAAAGTTCTTATTCTTAATATTAAGAAGATGCTTAGACTGAAAGTACATGGTAATCATGTGGATGCACACAAACTGCTACATCGATGTTTCATTGCTACTTCAATACTCATTATCTGTGTGGAAAACTCCAGCCTCGACATTACCAGTTACCAGATGCACAAGTGCCCCTTATAATTTGGGATCTCATTCTACTTGTGTATGTAGTTCTTAAGGAAAAGGTTAAACAGTCTCATTGTTACTCTCTGCAATTCACTAAAATATTACATTGAGAATTCTACTCAGTCTAAGATAAACTACTTGACAGTAAACAAAATTCTTGCCCAAACATCACTACAGTGTTTCCTGAGTCCTCAAAGGACATTAGCTCTTTCTATGAGTTTTCTAACTTAAATGACCACTTTTGGATTGGTGAGACAGAAAGCACAAATGATAGCCAAAGAAACATATTCACTTTTATCTTTATTTGTATCCCATGTATATTTAGCACTTCTAGACTGCCTGATCAGATAATATTTCCACCTACAATGTTACCATCTGTTTGATGAAAAAGGACTTTTTATATCTGCACACACACATAGCTCTGAAAACGGAGATGAATACGCAAAACACACACCTCTATATTACTTTCCTATCACAGTTTCAGCTATGAAATAGATCATTCATGACTTAACCATGATGCAACTTGGATTTATTCCACGTTAAAGTTGCATGACAGATGTTAAAATTATAAAAGCTAATGGTTAAATTGTTAGAAACAACAGAAAACAGAAGTTATTAATGGAAAAAATATATTATAGACACTTTATGGACGACAAATATTACATAACTGTTTCCATTCTATACCCCACCTGCTAGTAAACGTTCCAAACCTCCAATAAAGAGTTCTCAAATATAGAGTTCTTCCTCCTCTCACACTCCCACAAAAATTAGATGATCCAAGGTCAATTATGGGTGCTATTCAGTACTGAGCCAAGGTCCAATTTATTGTACAATATATCATAATTTTTCAGTGTCAAAAAAGTCGACACTGTTATTTGATTAGCCGAATCCATTCCAATCTGAAAACGCCTCTGGCTTCAATATTCTGACAAGATTGTCACCTCATTGAACTCTAAAAAATACAAGCATTGACCCCTGAAAGGAAAGGCAGTTTAAGTTGCTTGTGTGACTTAAGGGAAAACAGAACCAGGCATATACCATATATATACAATTAAATTACCAGAGTATCTTGGCATGTGTGTAAACAAATACGAGAGCTTTCAAACTGTAGGTATCAAAAATGTAAGTCTTTAAGCAGGAATGTATTTGTGCTACATTATGCTGCAACAAATAATTCATTTCACAACAAGAAATCTGTTTCAATGAATTTCATGTATAAGCTCTATTGAAATTCAGGTTTAGAACCATTCCCAGAGACCATGTCACAAAGGAGGTGTACAGGCTTCAGATCTCACTGTAAGGTGCAGCAGAGGATACAAAGGTAGCTACCTTCAGAAATGGATTAACCACTACTATACCCTTGCTTTCCAAGCCAATATGCTTACCTTTTGTGGCCTTCCTTTCTCTGGGATTGTGAAGGAAGACAAACTTACCTAAAACGACAGTTGTATCTAAACAATAACCACATAACTCAGATTTTCCACCTGTAGGATCAGATCAAGTTTCTTTGGTACATTGATAAATAGCAAGTGCCAGTCATGCTGACATCAAACAGCAGCCGTTTTGGCATGCGTTAATCCCTTGTTGGTCTGAAATTCAGACGCCGCTTTCAAAGCATCTCACGAACAACTTTATTCCACCAGTGTAGTTCAGTTTTCAACTATTTTCGTCTTCAGCCAAAATAACAAGGAGGAAGGGCTGAGTTTCTTTTCCCTTAGTCTTAGAGAAAATATAGTGATGAGGTAGTCTCTCAGATACACAGCATTTCACAACACTTGCAAGTTATACACTAGAAGAACTAGTAAGCATTTGAAAGCCCAGAGCAATTCTCAAAAATCTGATCCATGAATCTCTGAATAACTTTTGGAGTCCTGCCAGACCAATAGCTTAAAGGAGGCCAAGACTAGTATGTTAAATAGCACCATAATTACTTTATATCTTCTTTATTTGGGATAGTTGTAGAATCAGCCCAGCTGCAAGCCAAGCATGACTTTTAAGTCACTGACCAAAAAAGAACATGCTTGAGTTTGCTCTTTCTTTTCATCTTGAAAGACTTTAAGTTTCAATCCCAAAAATTATCAGTAGCAACTACGAAAAGAACTCATCAATTGTGTTTTTTTCAGTAAGCTGAAAATAGCAAAAGTCACATGAACATAATTTTCCTGAAACACTAGTGGAATTATTACTGGATTTTATAATAGTGGCCTAATGCTTCAAGTCAACAGCATCCTCTTTTTCAAAAAAACCCACACAATTACTTACCAATTTTAAAAAGTGAATACTGAACAGCATGCGTGTGGTGGTTGCACAGAATGTACTATCATGAATGGAATGGGAAAGATGATTACCTAATTGAGCCTGAACATCATGGACCATCCTCTTCCTTAAAAACAGCACTAACTGTAGCATATACAGAGAGATTTATGTCCATTATCCTCCAAGCGAAAACCTTAAGTTTGAAATTTCGTGTCAAAGAATGTATAGCAGTATAGTCTTTTTATTTGTTACAAGATGGATTTATATTACATTGTGGTTTTTAATCAAAGCTACAGCAGACTCTTTCACTCTTCCCTCATATATAAAAACAACCATCCTTTGTCTTGTATTCACATTGTGTTGCAAAATACTGCTTTGTTTTGGTGTTGGGAGACTGGAAGGTGAAATGGAGGTCACCCAGTTCCCCGAGGTCAGCCAGCACTAATAACACCAGCCTCTGGAGAACGCCAGCAGTGTCCCATTTCTCTCAAGGTCAAGCAACTGCTGCAATCATTCAATGAGAAACTAATAAGACAATTCAAAATTCTTTTTTTGTCAGGGGTAAAGGACATACATCCATGCTGTTCCAATGGTTTTAAAATCTTGTAAATAAAAGATTTTAAAAAATGGAAAATATGTGCAGTAACTAGAGTAACAACCACTTGGAAGAAGTAATTTTTTTTTCAGTAGAGATAATTATTAAATATATAATGATATAATGAAATCTGTGCACTTGGGCCTTAATTCTATGTGTACATATTAGAGTAAAAAAGAAAATCAAAGAAATATGTTAATTCATTTATTACAATTATGCATGTGTTCCTGCCCTATCCAGGATCTTGGTTACCTGTATCCATGCAGATGCTGGCCCTGCACATCACACAGTCTCTCCATCCACATCTCTATTGCAGACCCACCTGAGCCAACCTCTTGCTTCTCAGAGCTTTTCCCAACCCTGTTTACCAAAGTCCCAGTACAGCATCCAGATCTAAACTCCAGAGTCCCTTACTCCTCCCAACCCATTTTGCCCTTCAGCCTGACCCCATCGTATCCCATACTGGTCGCTCCGTGCACACAATATCCAGATACAGACTTCTTTTTCCAAACAGCCGTGCACAGGTAATCAAACAAAAAAAAAATTAGGGGGTATCCATGAAGGAAAAACACAAATGGTAGCCTGGAATTTGGGTATCAGTATTCTAGCATCCACTTCTAAGCCATTAAAGACAATGTAATTCACTTCAGCAGAAATGGGATCAATCAAAACCCAACTCTCTGCACAAATGCGTTCTTATCCAAAGGTTTCCAAAACTCAGAAAAACTCCCCAAGTATTATGAGTATCAATGGATCTAAAAGTTTGTGCAACTAACTTTAGAAAAGCATAAAGAAAGCAAAGCTATCTTCCTGCCTGCATGAAAAAGTTATCAAAGTATTTAATTTGTTAGGGATATTTTATTTTTGTTTTACAGTACAGTATCTCCAGTATGACTACTGCTGAATATGACTTTGGACAATTATTAGAATACCCACACTTAGAGATGAGAATATTGCCAAATTATTTTGCTATGTTTTAGCGTAATATACATACATATGAGTATGGAATGTATCATGCTGTTACACAAAAATATCCTGCTACGCCAGAATCTGCGTAGCAGTCTAAAGCAATGTTACAGGAATCCTGAGTAGGCACAGACTTGTCTGTTGTATGAACTGTAATAAAACCTCAAAGTTTTATTATGTCCTTTTATGACACAGGTGTCACAAATCACCAGGAGTTATAAGCAGCTGTATGTGAAAACAAGATGCTGTTATTATAGTCAGTTGGGTTTCAAATTTGGATAAAAACTGCTTAATTTTCTTTCTGTCTTGCAAAGTATTTTGCTTCTGATTTCACTAATTTACTTGAAGACTTCTGGGCATCTCAGTCACAAGATACTGACTTTCCACTTCTGCTCTGAAGAAATGTATTGTGTGGTAGAATGAATTATTTGAGTCAATATATGATTACTTGCTCTGTGACAGTGTAGTCTTGCAAAGAAGAGCTTTTCCTCATCTTTTCCTTTTACTTTTAATACATTACAACAGGTAACCATTCACATTTTTTCATGTTCACTCTTTTTAGTGCAATGCACTTATTAAAGAGCAGCCAAAGAAAGCTCATGTCAATATGTTAAAATATGTCCAAGATCTGCAGGTAAAGTGGTTTTGCTCTTGTGTTTCAGATACCTCACTTGAAATTGTCTGTAAGGCTCGACATAGGAACAGTAGTTTGGGTGTTCTTGCAGACAAAGCGGTCAGCAGAACAGGGAAAACAATAAATCAGTTTTGGGTTTTTTGGAAGGAAATTCTAAAATGATCAGTGTTAAATGTGGATAGAATTAACTGTATATATATATATAAAGAGGGAGTTAAGAATTGTCTACACCATATTAATCTTTTTCAAAAGGAAATATTACTATTAACACTCTTCTATATTTTGTGCACATAACCAGAAAGCACAAACCCCCTCTGAGAAGATACACTCCACAAAAGGACAACATATTATCTACAGCTGGAGTTCCTATTAGATGCTTATTTAACATGGTTTTTCAATGGTGTGTATCCACATTAAGTTATCTAATTCTGCCCCTCTCATGACCGTTCTCTCCAGGGCAAGTTAATGGGTCAGATATTTTGCTACTTAAACTTGGCACATTAGAATTGACTTTCATGAAGTTAAAGGGTTATATACCATTAGCATCTGACCTGCATATCTGATGAATTTAAAACTCAGATTGCTGTTTGTGTGTCTATTTTAAGTTGCATAAGGACAGAAAAAAAAGAGTTAGTGGTAGGCTGGTATTTTGGGGTTTGAAACTGGGGGCAGGAAGGTGTTATATATGAGGAACAAAAATTATTTCATGACATGGATATAATTGAAAGCTTTTTTTATTTTTAGCCTTTGGAATGGAAAGGAGGAGAGCAGAACGGTAACTATACAGCACACATATATATGTATCTAATGGTAACTATAGCAAAACATATAAAGCCTTTTCCCGCAGAAATATCCATCTTCTAAAGTATTAACTAATATGTTCAAAAGATATGCTTCCTACTTACAGAAAAAAATTGAAAAAACCTCTCATCAACATATTCAATTATTAAATCTGACCAATATAGCTACAAAGAACTAAAAAAAAAAAAATAAAACGTTGGGGTGCTAATAAGTCATAAGATTAGCTAAGAACTTGGTTTTCATCTCACCATCACTACCAGTTTACCATGTTTTAAAATGCTGGGACATCAAGAAAAATGAAAGATCACTGAAGCAAAATAGATGAACAACTGTCACTACTAGAAACAGTTACCATGGGAAAAGCAGCACTTAGCAAACATTAATTTTATCATTTTTAATGATGCAAAGTCCACGGTTAACTATAAAGCTTAAGCTATAGTTCCTGTAAATGTTTGATTAAAAATCATTCACCATCATTTTCACCGATAATTTGTTAATAAATTACAGAACATATCATCCTTCTACTTGTTGCTGAAATCTTTTGACAGGTAGGTAAACTGGACAAAATGAGAATTTGTATGACAAGCCCAAATATTTCACTGAATATTTTCTACCAGATGGCTGAAAGCAACTTTTAAATTCTGAAGCTATTCTTATTTTACTGCTGGCTTTTGATCAAGATTAACCATCCAGTTTTGAAAACTTATTTCTGTTTCTCTGTACTTGGAATGGAAATAATATTTACCCTCACAGTGAACATTTCACAGTTGCTTCTCAGTCTAAACCATCTCCGCTTATTAAAACCATGTATAATTTTGACTCAGACATCAAGCTGCAACTGTAAACATGCTAATTCAAAATTAAGGGTTCGTTGCTCACATAATAGAAGACAAATTGAAGCATTTCATAATGACACAGAATTTCCCTTTTGACTACTTTTGATCTTCAAGCTATTTTGGCCTGAGGTCAGCTGGCAAAGAGATACCATAAACTGATTTCCATGTATGTGTGTTAATGATTCCCCTTTCCATCCTTTTGCTCCAAATTGTCCTAAATTGGCACTGACTATGACGATATTCAGAAAATAAATTTCAAAGAATAATCCCAGTGCTGGTTATAAACAAAATTTAAGGTTCAAAAGAAAATAATTCTTGATACCACAAGGGATTACTGAAATTGATCTTGGTAGTACTTAAATATGCATAGTTTAACTGGGTTCACCACCTTTCATTCACACCATTCCCATTTTCTAAGCACAGATATTCTTACTATTTTAACAAATCCAGCTTTTCCTGTAAACAATGGATCCTATTTGCCTTTCAAAACCAATCACGATTCACTTTGAATGCACCAGCCTAGGAAATTTGAGCCCTGAAAAGGCTGGGCCCTTTCTTTGTTAGTAGGTAACCTATAACATCAGGCAATATCACATGGTCAGAATGTTTAGTCACGCAGCACAACAAATGCTTAAACAATCCCTTAACTTCTGAAAGCACTTTTTCCTCTTGCAACGTTAACTCAAAAATCACCAATAATGAAATGACAGCTCTCTAGCAATTAGCATGACAGAAAGTCTATAAGGGAGTGTACATGCAGAGTTGGCCAGAATAAAGTTTACTCTTTCCAACAGTCATAAAGAGTTTACTCAACAGAATTACTGAATAATACCAACAGAAGCATGTGGTCCATGACCAGATATCATAAATCTACATGGACCAAATTACAATCTCTGTGTGAAGCTTTCCCTCAAGCAAAGTACTGCTGCACTTCACCACAAGTAGGACAGGTGCTTGGCTGCTGGTAGGCAGAGTGTTGTGCCTCTTTCAATATTGCTTTGGCAGCATTTGAAATAAAACAATGGAATACCTGACTGTCTGGAAGAATAAGCAGCAAAACACGTGTATTCCTCTTACGCCAGCAGGCAATTCCTTCATGTTACAGCAACCTGGTCTGTTGGTTGGACATTTATGAGATACAGGTAGGTAGATTTGATAGGAAATTCCCCATCTAAAAACGGCCAACTCCTGTAATTTTTTTCCACAAGCTGATTCTTCTGCACTGTGACTGAAATAGCAAACAAATTGAACAGAATACTTAAATATTCGTGTTTTAAATCTTGGGTTCCCCTTCAGACTTAATCAGCTATCTTTTCTCATTTTATATTGAAGAACACAATCTTTAGTCTATCTATATGGATCATATCATATTTAGGTATTCTAATTTCCAGATTCAATCAACTTAGCCTTACTTACATATTTATTAGGAGAAACGTGAATACAAATCATTCTGTTTGGATTCAAGTGCAACCTTTTTGGGTAGCAGCAGTATAAGTCAAGTGCAGCCAAAGCTAAATCACTAATAACCAACTCCCTGAAAGTTTGATTTTTACTGCTCCAGTTTCATATGTTGAAATAATTACAGTGATAAAATGAAATGGAACTTTAAAAATTGGCTTATTATTCTGATTTACAAATGAACAGAAAACCTTTGTATCATTGTTAAAAAGATTGTGACAATAAAGGATTTTTATTATCATTGCTCGGAATCTGAGGAAGTTCATTCTTTTCTTGTATATAGACCTTGCTTATCCATTTTCATGGACTTGACAAGAAAACAGAATTATCCAACTGTCACTCAAATTAAATGAAATTAATATATTACTGTCTATAAGAAAAGTGAATGCTCACCTAGGAAGCTTATCCTTTTGTAAAGGGACAATATGAGACCTGCATGACATTCAAAAAGATTATTGGAATGATAACAGAAGAAATAAAGCATAAAAATATTAATATACTTTTCAAAGGAGTGAAATATTACCCTAATATTCAAGTTCAGTTAAAGTGCTGAGTGCTGGACACACATGCTATATATCACAGAACTGACAACATACTGGAAAACATTCTAAAATTACCAAAACACTATATACAAAAGATGTGCACTATATACAAAACATATCCCCAAATGTATAGGTTGTGTATGTTACATCTTTTAAAACGCACTCATTTAAATACATTGTCAGCAGGAAAAGGAAGTTCAAAGAAAGCATGGGTTGGAGGTGGGCTGTTTAGTGCAGGATGATACAGCAATCTGACACAGTTTAACAACTTCATTGCCTCAACCTTTACAGACCGTAACAGCGAGGTATGGGAACAAGTGTGACAGCCAACACTGGTGAGTAACAGGCTAGAAAGTTTTAAAGAAATCAGATATATAAAAACCCAGAGAAGTAGAGAGCATTTAGGTGTGGGTGCTGAACACAGGCTGCTGTGCCTACAAGGCCGTCACTATCTACAATCTACAAAACTGGAGGAGGACAATGGGAGAAATGGTAAAGCTGGGCAGGCCCAGGAACCCACAGGCCTGGCCAGTTCCAGCATGGCCACAGCCCCAGCCAAGGTCATGAACAGGGTGGAACTGAGGTTCCCAAACAGGCAATGTCAATGCAGCACAGCAATCTGTTTTTCCAAGGACTAGTTCTAATTTGGTCCCATGGACCAAATTCCAGTTATAAGTAGGAGACAAATCAAGTGCACTCCCAAATAGCATAATTCAGTTTAGATTCACCCAACGGAAACTAATGTGTGCCCAGCGATTTCCAGAATGAAGGTAAGCACGGTAAATGGCGATCAATGCATAACTCCATGCTAAAAACGCATTCCTGTTCCAAATTAAAACAGTAATGCAAACGTACCTCAGACATCCTGTAGTACCAAGCCTGGCTTACAGGTGTTCCTCTTAAAAAACAGAGGTCTCACAAACCAGTACCCTCAAAATTAAAAGGTTAGGAAAGGTATACAAGAAGACAAAGATCAAAAGTTCTCATAAATGTCTCAGAAAAGTTGCATTTGTCCTATTTAGGTATCTGTCTTCTGCCCATTTCACAGTCTTTGCTTGGTCTTCTCATTGCAGGCATGGGCCTTTTTCAGAAAAAAAAAAAAAGACAGTGCAACAAAAACTAAGACTCTAAAAAATAATTAAAAAACCTCCCACAAACCAAAAACCAAACCCACATTTTCTTTTACTTTCTAATGAAATACATGAGACAGATCATTACCTAAAATTTAAACAGCAATTGATTCACTTCAAAAAATTACTGCCTGTAATCAGAACCCACACCATTCCCAAAACCAAACCAAAAGACCTCACAACTGAAGGCTCCCTTCAATCTAGGAAAATTTTCTAGCTAGCAGAAAATGCAACTTTCAGATTTTAAAAATCTGCACTTTTACTGTGTCATTTGCACTTGGCGTGATTGCAAAGAGCATTGAAGGTTGTTACTAATAAGTATCCCTGCTGTTGTTTTAGTCAGTGATTTATCACCTTCACATCTAAGAAGGAGGAGGTCGGGCTGCAGAAAGGAAACAATTCATTCAAAGTGTCGTTTCTCCTTCCATGGTCAGCTGCCGAAAAAAATTAGCAATTTTTTCTTACTTCGTGACAACATATAATGGCAGCGTGACTTTCTAGTGTTAACACATGATACAGAATTGCCAAGTGGTACCTTGCTTATTTTTCTAATGAAGTGGAAATAATTAATCCCTCAAAGCATAGAATGTGTCATCATATCCCTCTTCAAAATTTTTCATAAATCTCCCAAGTTTTTCAGTCAATATCAATCAAATTTGCAAAACTGTCCCTGAAAAGTTTTTTTGTTCTCTGCAAATAGTGGCTAACAAAGGGGAAGCTCCACATAGTCATCTAACTGTAATTTGCTCCATTTTTCCAGCCATGGAGGTTATTTTCCTGTCAGGATTACAGGGCATTTCCACAGAAGGTGGATGACTAAGTGAAAGACAAGATACTGAAAAGGCATATCTTCCAGAAGCAAGCAAGGAGTGGTTTCCATTTTCTGCTTATGCCACTCTTCTCCCCTTACCAGCAGCATCATCCAGAGCATCTCCCTCCCCATCCCAGTTTTATTTTCCACTTGTGCTTTGTTGGAGTCAATTCTCTGCAGCAATAAAAGATCATTTGGAGTTTTTGTTCTGAGTGGCAGTTAGAGGAAATATAAAGTCAAATCATGCTAGAGGTGGGTGGGAGGGGGCAAGGTTAATCATCAGGGTTGTCCCTAAAGCCAGCTCTTGGCACTGTGACATAGTCTGACTTTGGTTTCACCTTAAGCAATCAGGAATGCTATGCTTGGAATTGTTTTTTTCACTGTCATTGTCTTGGATAAGTTTTACACCACATTTTCTTTACTTTTTAAAGAATACAGACAGAATGCATAGATGAAATTTTAGTTCAGACAGACACACCCACAACTTTGTTGAAGTGCCATGAGTTTTTACTCAAAGGGTGAGAAAAAAATCAGTGCCATAAATAAGTCAAGTCTAGTCTACAAGGAAGCTGATGAAATCTTTTTATGAAAATGAATAAAATTAAGACATTATGTATTTTTTCTTAGAAAAGATCTTTCTAGAGGTGGGGTGAAGTATTCCTTGTGTCTACATTCAAAATCTCAAACCAAATTAATTATTTTTTCTGAAATGTCTCAGAATTATGTCTGACTTCTGTACAAAGTTATTTCATCAACTACCATTAGAAATATAAATCAAATTACCATGCAAGTAAAGCTTATCTAGGACTCTTTTTTTACCAGAGTTATTGGACAGAATCAGAAGAATAAGAGTAGCAACATCTATAGAAAACAAAACCTACTGCAAGGACTGAAACAAAAAATAAAAGGAAATCTTTGGCTTAAAAAGAAAGGTAATTATGGCAAAACAGACTTCACAGAGGAAAAAGGTTGCTTCATGAAGGAAATTAAAAAATGTATTCACAGGGAATAACACAAATAATGAATTTAATTTGCTTTGTGAAAGCTTAGCTTAGACATTAAGAAGGGAAAACATTATAAAATAAAAAAGTAATTTTAATAGCAAGACAGTTAACATACTATCAGATTCCCCATGAATACCATGAAACCTCTACTAACATAGGTTTAAGACAAATTAATCTTGCCAAGGCTGAACTTAATGTTCCTTCTAGTTCAATTTTCTACATCGCTTTCACTTTGCTTCCTAGAACGGCATGTTCAGAGATTAACAAGAAATATTACAGGTGTCAGACTTGCCATCAAAAAATATTTTTAATGGCATAGAAATTAAAATACTGAGCTTTGTGAAGTAAAAAAAAATCACACCAGCTGAGCTTCCACTGTAGCCTGATAAGACACTCACTGTTAAGTATTGTAAAGAATGGTTTGACAATAACAGGGATTCCTGTCTGTTCAACACAATACAAGAGTGATGGCTGACATAAGCTAAACTTCAGACAACTAGGATAAAAGATGTGTTGTCATAGTACAGAAGGATATTGAAGGAACAACAAAGTAGAAGACAGAACTGACATCTGCATATATCTCATTAGAAAGAAAAATTTGATTGAATACTTGACTAAGTGTAACAGTTCTTTCAAAACACAAAGCTTGCAATTAAATTAGTCCTATCTCAAATAAACAAATGAGAAAGATGCATGACCATACAGAAGAATTTTAACACTGACAGTTGATGAATTACAAAGAAAAGCAAATGCACAGGTCAGGAAACCAAAATGTATTAAGTGCTGCCATGTGTGTACATATGTGTTATACGTAATGTGTCTAACATAGTAGAAATATTTCATATTATACATTTTATATAGTATCATAATAATATTTTGCCCATAAAATATAATTTATTTATTGCATTGGTAATATATAACATATTAATGTGTTATATAGTGTGTTACATGGATTATATATAACTTATTTTTAATACGCTATTTATATGCACATATATATGTACACACGCATTTTTGCCATGTGTGTCAGGATGATCTCAGCTCCAGAAGAAAACATTTGACTAGATAAATGAAACTTGCTTGGATCAGCCACAGATGGTATGAGAATGAATCCTTTGTTTTCAACTCACAAGGCTACAGTAGCTAAAGCAGGTAAAGAAGGAACTTGAGTGTAGGTTTGCCGTATCTCCAGTGTACCCTACATATCTGAGGTCACACCAGTACTTCAAATGTTTATACTTCTTATTTGCATTTATTTTCATTCTGTTGGGTTGCAAACTGTCTGCTTTTAATGGTGAAGTAATTTTTTTTACTTTATTAACATATTGCTAAGACTCTGATCTAAAAGTAGGCCTGCTGTGCTACCTTATTTTAGTTTGAAGTTGGGGAGATTTATGTCATTTTACTTATGAAAATTTGAGCACCTGCTAAAATAGCACTTGGGCTTCTCAAAGATAATGAGACACTAGTGAATTTGGAAGCAAGTTGGTTACAACAAATCAGAAGTAAAATTCAACAGCGTAACCTTAACCTCTGTGGTGGAGCACAAATACAACTTGCAGCCATACTTTTTTATATATAAATACACACATGCACACATATGTAAAGCTACACAGCACATATCTACAGAGTATTCATAAACTGTAGTTCTCTTCAGTTTAAAATCATCCGGAAAATGACTACGGACTTAAGAAAGATTTTGTGGTTGACAATAACAATATTTTTCTACTTGTATTCTCTCAGCTATTAATATATAGATTTTTAACTATTCTTATGCCACCTTGAAAAAGTGTCTTTGTAAATTACAAAACACTACTGGCCTGCTTTGTCACAGGAGCACACTGCTGGCTTATGTTCAGCTCGTGTCACCAGGACCCTCAGCTCCTTTTCTGATGAGCTGCTTTCCAGCTGGGAAGCCTCTGCATATACTGGTTGTTTCTCCCCAGATGCAGGACTTTGCACTTGTCCTTGGATGAACTTCAGGAGGTTCCTGACAGCCCATGTCTCCACCCTGTCAGGGTCCTCTGGCATACCAGAGGACCATGTTTGGTGTTATCAACAAACTTGCTGAGAGTGCACTCTGACCCATCATTAGATCATCATTGAAGATGATGAACAAGACTGTATACCCCCCCTGGGGTATACTGCTCATTACTAGCCTCCAATTACAGGTCACAAGATGTAATCAGGATAGTAGTTTCCAGATCCTCTTTTGCATTATCTATGTGGTTGCTCCACAGAATGCTATAGATGTCATTTTGTGCTAACAGTTCTAGTTCTACTAAATGACAACACAAAGAAAATTAATTTATCCACACTACAGTAGCATGAGGCACATCTTATGGATATAATTTCTATCCAAGGATCACCTATCCAAGGTAGTATCTCTATGAAGACAGCTTAAGAGAAGTTGCCTCATCATGGTATTCATATAAAAAATCCAAACAGATTGGGATAGGGAATTCATCCCTTTTTTTCTGTACCTAAGAGAGCAAAGCAACTCTAGCAGCCTGAGGGGTCAATAGACTGAATACTAAATTTTTCATTAGATTTTTTTTTAACCCTCCTCATTCTCTCTTTGTGCTTCTTTTTGTATCTCCAAATTCCTGTTTTTATTTGTATCTAGCATTTATCTTTTAGAAATCAAATCCTGATTCTCTCTCATTGCACTCCCATATTTACCCTGTCCCCTAGTTCTAAATATATTACTGGCTTCATGTTACATTCAAATATTTGGATATCTGGTTTGGGTCATCTTGTGATGAAGTAAAAGGAATCTGTAATTAGATGGATACATGTATAAAAAATATTGAAGCTGAAAGCATGACATTACATAATGCATGTGGTATTAAGAATTATTTCATAGGTTGCTTGGGATTTAAAGTAAAATGTCTTCTCATCTCTCTTTCTCAGTTCTATATGTTTCATTAGTATGAACAGTTTTTGACAGCATTTTTCTCACATTCTGTACATTGCTGTGTATTTGTACAAACACAGGACGACGAAACCTGCTATTTATAGTCACTGAATTGTACCTTAAAAACATCCCAAATCTCTAACAAAGCAGATTCCTTGCCACTACTGTCATTGGCCTCTTCACTACCAGTGGCACCTGAAGTAAAGTTTAGATTTTGGGAAGGTGGAGGAAAGGGAAATGTTATGCCATTGCTGCCAGAAGTCTTGTAGCAGTTACTTGCCAAGTCTCAATAAATCCTATAATTTCTCTAAGTTGGTATTAGAGTTGGAGGCAACAATTTCAACATGGAGGAAGTTTTTTGTCCCAGACAAGAATTTACCAGTCATGCCAAAGCATGCATTATGGCCTGACAGGGCTCTCCCACTCTGTTCACAGATTGCTGAGTGCCCGCTGTAACTATTTAAAAGCTTGGTTTGTACTGGCAGCTTCTTAAGAGAGCCAGCAAATCTGGCAGTGTTACACAGATAATTATATGATGGTTAAATTAGGGAAGGAGAAGGATGCTGATGCAGCCAGCACAGGTACTATAGCCACTGGCAGAATTTCTTTTGAGCAATTTCTTAGCTCAAATGACACCAATGAACTAGAGTGCATGATGCCATGCTCACTCAACAGCCAGTACCACTCACTGGTGTGGGTGCAGGGCAAGGATATCAAGACTTCCTCTGAAGTGCTGGTTTGCAGCATCACAGCTTCAGGGTCAGGTACAGACCCAAAACGCTGGATTAATTTTGAACCACTGAGAAGAAATTTAAAAAAAGTATTAGATACAAGCTGTGAATTTAGGGTAAGTCCTTTATTCCAGCTGTGGGATGACTTTTATAGACGGATATACAAATTTGATTGGTATTGAGTGAAAAAATGCAGAAGAACTGATATACTACTGATAGAGAATGCTGAAGTGTGGCCAGTATATGTAAAAGCTGTTTACCTGATTACTGTCAGTGGTGACAGTAATTTGTGGCTTTCCTTCCTGGATACTCACATTTACATATTTTCTAGGAACGTTTTATTGTCTGAAGTGTCTTTCAGATTTAAATTGTGCATTTGATTATTTAACGTAATTAGGTCCAAAATTAGGGAAACAGATGACAAGAGAGTCAGTTTCCTAGAAAGGCAAACTACAAGAAGCACTGGCTTTGAGGAAAGAAAGAAAAATTAAGGAAATAAGGGCAGAATCACAGGGCATGGCAAACCCGTTTGGTTGTTCCATTCAAGGGCTTCTCACTCTTAGCACTTTCTCATGAAAACTGAAAAGGGCCCAAATACTGGTTTGAGATCCAACACGCAAACACACAGCCCACAATGGAGATGTACTTTTATTTTTGTCTAGGAATTCACTTTATATACATTCTAAGTTCTTTGGCCTTGCATATTTAATTCCAACTTGATGAAAAATTAAAGCTTACTAAATACTGTTACTCAAGGAGCAACGTAAGTTTAAAACAACATCATGGCACCATTTGTAACCAATATTTAGAGATAAGTTCTGTGTATTACTACTATATATATTATGCACTCATTAATTTTACAGCATATGCTATTTCCTCCAGTACTACTCATTATTGGAGTAACCTATTACCAAACTCCTGGCAAAACATGTCTGTAAGAAAAAAAGTAATTCCAGCAATTCCAAAGATTTTTGTTTTTACAAGGGTTGCATGCAAACTGGTATGTTAGGAGTTCTATGGCTCTATCCTATATCACTAATATCCAGGTATTTCTTATTTACTATATTATTTCAGTCACACAAAGAGCAATTAGATGAATGTGAGGATGACAACTAAGAAGGTACACTTACTAAAAATAATTCCAGAAGCCCCTTGACACATGGACTAAAACTGAACTCTTTAAGAGACCTTGGCTTGATTCCTAGCATTAACAGGTGAAAAAACCCAACCTATAACAAAGGAGTGATACACATTTTCCATTCAACACTAAGCTGCTCACTAACAAACTAATGAAGCTTTATAAAATGGAAAGAAGCATCAGCATCGCAGGACCTTGAATGTGAAAATTGCAGAGTGCACTTTCAGCATTGTGATAAGGGGGACAAAGAAAAGCTAAAGGTAAGAAAAGCAAGGTCAAGAAGCAGGGCAGCACAAGCTTGTGTCAGAGAGCAAATCATGCCAGCTCAAAGAGATTGTGACCATATAAGCATAAGATGTTAGGACTAGAAGATGGAGTCTCCTAAACAACACATTCATATAGTCCAGGACAGTTAATGAAAACATCTACAGTGTAGTCTGAAATAAAACCACTCTAATTTAGATGTTAATGTTATGCTAAATGTTACTAATACTGCTGCAACACTGTGGTAAATCTGTGATAAATGGGTAAGAAAAAAATCCCTAAAGCGATAGAATTATAAACTGGAACTAGAAAAAACATAAGAAAATACAGGACTTAAGAGATTTAGGTAACTGGGTAAAATATTAATGTATGAATATCTAAAGATAAACTGTTTCTTTCTCCTTCTTTTTAAACCCATAAATGTTGGTTTGAGAGGAAAACACGAGAATATAGCACTGGAGCATTTGATCATTCTGTCATTGGAACATTTGCCTTCAGATTATAAAAGCAATTCAAAGAGCACCAAAACAATAATTTTCCCATCATTTTTAACGTGACTTTTTAAGCCCTATAAAAAAATACCACTTATGAATGCAAACGAAAACCCAAAGTACAGCAGAGACCACTCTCTAACAGAGAGGAAAGGACAGAGAAAAGTTCTTTCTGAAGAATGTATATTTGTAACAAGGAAAAAATGCATAAGAAATTGAACAGGTAACATCATAGTTTTCTGTTTAAACACTGTCATATGTTGGTTCATCACCTATGATGTTTAGCTCATTATAAAACAACCTCAAATGGTTAATTTAAAAAGGGCTTATGATTTATAAAAAGATGTTCTACTTCATCTTTTTACAAACTAATAATATGTCAAAAATAATTTGAAGTTGCCACATTGCTCTGTTATTAACAGATCAAAAAGAAACCTTTTTTGAAGGAAAACAGTACCAATTGATTTGTCTCATTCACCTACTTTTTAAGAAAATGATAAAAAACAACTAAAAGAAATCTAAATTGTATGTAATTGTACACAAACCATGCTAAAACAAAGCATACAGGCATAAACCAAAATATATATAAATATTATTCTTCTGAAATGGGTAATAGTAAATGTAATAAATATTTTCAGTTTTTAAACCAAAACAGTGATGTTGCACTGGTATACTGGCATTAAAGGTGCCTCAGCAGGTAGCAGTAAGAGAAAAAAATTTCTTAAAATTTCTTAAAATTTCTAGTCTAGTGTAATAAAAAGAAGTTAATCAGACAGGTGCATGGGAAGCATATTTTCATAAATATTTTCATAGCATTATTTTAAACATTGGAAAAAATACTGCTTTATTTTTAAGTGAATAGGTAGAATCAAAATAAAAAAAAATTGCATTTTCAGCAGGGAAGTATTTCCTTGAATTACCCATTTGCACCTACCATATGCTTTCCACAAAACTACCATCAATAATACTTTCTAGCATGCAACTTGGTTCACAATTTGTTTCCCTACTGGAAAGAAAATCATAACTTTATATTTCAGGTTATTACAGAAGATGTCCAAATGTTCTCTGGTGAGTACACATTTAATGCTCAGAAAGAAAACAACCTTGATGGAAACGATGTATTATTATTATGTATGACATTGGTTCTGCTTTGGGGCTGAGCTATGATATTCTTCTCACAGGTCTGAGGAAACTATTGGCAGGAGTAGTTCTTCCCAGATGGAGCAATACTACAGCTGTTACAAAGTGGGAAAGCTTTTGATCCACTTCTAAGATATCAACTGTGCCCAGTCTCATTTCCCATCTGTCCTATTACTCTTAAGTGAACTGTATAAACAGACATTTGAAAGAAACATCAGTAGGATTGTTTCTCAGCCCTGTTAACTTTCTTTGCAAAACACGTTTCTCATATTCCACAGTGTCAGCAAAAACTAAAAAAAAAAAAAAAAAAAAAAAAAAAAAAAAAAAAAAAAAAAAAAAAAAAAAAAAAAAAAAGGCTACTGCTGATGTTCATCAGTGTCATCAGTGACAGAGAAGCAACTCTACATCATCAACTTTGCAGTACCAATGACTCGGACCCTGCACCCTCCAGGCCCAAGCGATCACAGTATTTGTGATCAGATCGGTCTCCGACCCAGATACAGTACCGATTATTGAAGCTTTCACTTGGCAGGAGTAATTCTGACCTACTGTGCTAATAATTTTGCTGATGGGAACTAATTAACTACCAGACAGTCTACACACTCTCTTTAACCTAGCTGTTAACAAGCTCGTAATGAAACTTCAATCAAGTCTCACTGTGCACTGGGTTAATAGGCACGTACACACACAAGTACATGGGTATACACACTAGAACGATGACTACAGTCCTACAGAATGAGTGAGAGGGAAATTAAAACATGCTAAAACACAGACCATAGTGTCTTGTGTTTATGTATATCTCATCATTGACCAAGATAAGGATGAGAAATGGAAGTGGCTGCATTTCTACCTCTAGGGTACTTCATACAGGTCAATTTAGGACAATCTAAAGGAGAGTCGACTCTCATAACCATGTCAGTACAGCCCTTCTCTGTAATAGTGCATCAATGCTATGAGAAATGCACACTGTTAGTGTTCAAACAGACTAATTTCTAAAGAAATTAGAAAATTGGATGCCTAGAGTAGAGAGTTGTGAATTCACTCATGTTAGGACAGACTCGGTCAGTTATGCAATTCTAAAAGAATATTTGTGTCTATTTAAATGTTAATGTCACTGTGCTAACCCACCAGAAGCCATAACAGTCATAGTTAGGACTTAGAACTAAATCTAACAAACAAACAAAAAATTATCTCCAAATGCTTCAGATTGAAATACAAAAATAAAAATAAAAAAAAAGAGGGAAGGGAGGATTATCAGATATGGCAAAAAATACTATATAATATTCTAAGTAGACAGGAAATTCCTGTGTACTCTGCACACATCACAACTAATAGACCAAAGCAAACAGGTCAACAGAGAAAGCAGGAGAGAACAAAATCACTGTGTTAACCTCCTGCTAAAACACTTCAAGATATAGAATAATCAAACAGGAAATAATCTTCATGGATTATATCAATATATGTTGAAGAAAAGCATTGCTCTTCATTTCTCTTCCATCGTTTTCTGCTTCAGCAGAGAAGTGACAGTTAATGCCATTTGAATGAGACAAGTTCTGCAACAGCAGAGACTCTTCAGAAAATAACTTATAAATTAATTTAAATATGACTTTTTAATTCATCAATATATACCAATTTTCACTAAAGATAAGCACTTGTGCCTGGTTCTATGAAATAATAACTACATGTACAGCAACTTTATGATAAAACTAAATCACTGCTCATCTTTTGTGAAAATCAAAGACAAGCCTAAAACTTGCATTTTTTTCTGTCTGGTGCTTACAGTCTGACAGCCTGACTCCTTAAACAGTGTTCCACACCACTGGTTTACCTCCACCAGACTCTCCGACACTGGAGTTAGACACTTGGTTACATCATGTACTCTTACTTCTGAAAAAGAGCACTAGATTTAAACTATCTTAAATCAGGTTCTTTGACCTTTTCTGATTATTAGTGCCCACTCAACCTTTTAAAGATGAATGGTAGATATCTTTGTAAAAGACAGTTTATGCAGCAATCACAGTACTTCCCTAAGTTAGATAAATTAGGTGGTCACTTAACAGGGAGAAAGGCCAACATCAATTGCAGCAAAGGTCACTCAGTTCAGTTATCATGTACTGTATTAAATTGTCATCAGATCTGAACAGCAATTTCATCAATAATCCATCCAACTAGAATGACTATGAATGTTTGAAATCATCCACCCACTCTGCAGTGGGCAGAGAGCAGTCAGGGAACTCACACCTACCTATAAAGCAGTGATAGCAAAGGACACAGAATAAATACCTGAAGGGAACAAATGTTCTCATCCACCAGATTGGGGAAAAAGAGAGGGAACAAAAAACCACTAATAAGGTGATGCTATACAATATAGTCTTTCCCACAGTACTACAAACACCATCCTACAAGCTGCTATTACATAAGAGTACAAACTCTTTCCTTGAACCCTTGCCTCACAAGATTTTGCATGCTCTTACAGTCACTCTGTGAATACCCTGCTCTTTCCATCTTTCACAAGTCCCTGCTTAGTTCTGCTAATTCTGGCTTTGCCATGAGCAAAATGCAATAGAAGAAATATTCTCTGGAAAATTTAAATAAATAAAATGAGTGTTATCCAAGCTCTCACACGAA
This sequence comes from Pipra filicauda, assembly GCF_003945595.2. Lineage (NCBI taxonomy): Eukaryota > Metazoa > Chordata > Aves > Passeriformes > Pipridae > Pipra > Pipra filicauda. The sequence continues at coordinate 3,847,399 of NW_024104831.1, read as the reverse complement.
AAACTATTTTGATCCAGTTATTACAAAACTCTTGAGTGCCAGTAAAAGTCTTTCAGCTTTTATTATAACCAAGTGTTTCTATTGTTGAGAAAAACATTATTTCATTATTTTAATAAAATTAAAATAGTTCAGTAACTCTAAAATCCCAATAAATATGAAGAATTCAAGCATGAAATATTTTTGCAATGTAGTAATTCATATTACAAGGAAACACATTACATGTAACCTGACTCCATATAGTGTTATTTATATATTTTTTTAAGAAATACAATTGATTACTTCTACAGGTACAACTTTACAAAAATAGCAGCAAAGTCTATGCATTACAAAAATGCCATATAATGCTCTGCTTTTACTTTGCATATAAGGTTTTAAAATGCTGACTGAAAATACTCTTACTTTTAAACAATATCCATACTTGGATACCCTCCATATTTTCAAATAAATCATAATCTAATTTTCAGACAATCCATACTGAAAAAAAATATGAAAGTGATGCCTGAGCACTTACAGATGAAATCTATACAGTCTACTCAGGAATCTGCAAAGTAACAGCTGGTGCTACAGCTGCTACATTCAATCAGGAAAGACAAGCAATACCATATGGCGCGTTTTTCTAATACAGTTCTGAACACTGAATATCCAAGATACTATACTTAGGGGGAAGAAAGGAGGAGTTGAAATCCAACCATTACTAATAATTAGTTCAATCGATTCATCACCAATAATTTGCAAAATTATTTAGCATCAATATATCCTTACTTGAGGAAGGTTGCCCAAAACAACAGAAAGAAAGGTTCACTAAAGAATCACTTAATTACTTTTTTTCATTAGGAAAAAACAACATTTCTAAATGCCAGGAATAAAGCAAGGAAGTATCATTTCAAGTTACACTATAAGGAGAGGCAGCCAGACATCATTCTCCTCTGGGAAACAGCAGTAGAAGCTTTGAAGAAAGATAGATTACTTCAGGACATACAAAACCTGACAACATCAACAGACTCTTTTTACCTTCCAATTTACACTCAAAAGCTATGCTGATGAAATTAAGGTTCATATTTGAAGGCATCAATGTATTAAAGAGGAAAAATAGAGGTTTGATCAGCCAAATGTTAATTTTTTACTGTTACCTAGAAACTTTGTTTCTAACAAAGTAGAAAATCCAAACTTTTAAAAAATCTGAAAGGAAGGAAGGTTTCTCTCCACTCTCAGAGAAGAAGCTAGCTCTGGTTGACAGAGATATGTATTTATAGAGATCATGATTTTATCTCTATATTCTGAGGTACAGTTATAACAACCTGTCACCAAATTCACTGAACTAATGGCAGAATACTCTTACTCTGACACAAAGAGAACATATTGTACAAAAACAACATGCTGATAAAGTACTATTAATAGTGCTGTGAGTTTCACTTACAAGCAATCATTGTATTGACAGCTTTAACATATACACTTCTCAAGGAAAAAAAAAAAAAGACAAAGTTAAGAACTTGGCATGTATAAATAAATATATTTTTTAAATATACTTTTGTGGCATTGTAAATACTTTTCAGGAATATATTTTTAGACAGCTTGACTCAAATGTTTAGAAAAAGTTAACTAAAAGTAATAAAGATACTATACAGTAGGTAACTAAGCTGAAAACTCACATAAAAGAATCTCTTTATTTAATACACTTAGTGCAGAGTACAGATTTCTGTTGCTTTATTTGTTCTCAGGTGCTTATCTTTTCTTACATGAGGTTACTCAGTTGAGTTCCCTTTGAAAATTGTAATGGGCTGTGGTAAAAAGTGGAATAAAATTGTCTTTTTCATAAATGAAGATTTAAAAGTCATTAAAACTGAAGCACAACAATCCAAAATGACATTAGGACTATCTGCATTTCACAGCAACATTTACTGCTTCAAGGAGCATTCTTTATAGCAACTTCACTGAATAGGGTGAGTCCATCTGCCCCACTGGCTAAGAATGGTTAAGAATGAAACATATAAACTCCAAACTTTCAGCTTGAGTTTACTGATTAAAGATCAAGTCTAAGGCCATCTGCTGAGTTACAATAATCTGTCAGGATGTCAGAAATTCTGACACTGAGAAACAAACAGCAAGATCTTTCAGCGAGGAAAACTACATTAAGTAATTCTGTAGCATCACTACAATGATATAGGCATTTCCAAGAGGCTACTTATAATCACCACAATGTATTTAGGATTATTCTAAAAGCACAGAAGCACCAGATCAGACTTGTGAAATGTGTTCTTACAAGCACATCAGTAATAATAAAAGAAACTCTAATTATTAACAAAGAAACCCTTAACTTCACTGGACAGAGAACAAATATTACATTTCAACTTGCCTTACCCAATTTCCTGTTTGTAAACAAAGTACAAAAGTGTCTTGTTAGCTAGTGTGAATAGCTGGATGACATTGAAACTGCAGGCAGTCTTAGAGCTGAAGGAATGGTCAAACATCCATTACATCCCTGTAGTAGAATGATGGTTTACTTTCCCAAATTGTACTAAGCTACATAAGGACACTAAACTGGAAAAATAAAATCATCTTAATACTTCACAAAAACAAAGACTAACCAAAATTATCAAAAAATAATTACTTGATTACTAATTCATCAAAAGGCATTACAAATACATGACCTTTAAAAATAAAATAGGCTTTGCTTTTGTGCTGCTAGGATCGATTTCTGTATCTTTACCAGTACTGAAGATTAATGTACTGTTCAAGGCAGATAAAAGCAGAAGCTTGGAATCATACTGAACTGCCTGTCTCACAAGCAGCTACCATGAAGTAAATTTCAGTTTGAATGCTTTTCAATTAAGATAGTTTTTAAACAATATGTTCTTTTTGAAACTTTTCTTGAAATCAGTTATTTTTAAACACACATGACATTCTCTGCTTTGGAAATGGAATGGCTATGAAAAGGTTATTTAAACACAAAATTGTTGCCAACAGCCAAGCCAAGGGTACTTATCTACCAGATTTCAAAATTACAGGTATTATACCTGTAAAGTTTAACTCTCTGAGATTTCTTTGCTATTGTAAAGAGTAAATTCCTTTTTATCTATATTGTATTGATTTTTTTTGCCCAACAAAACCAAAGCACCTCAAAGGTGGCAAGAATCACATGAGCAAGTAGCACTTTTCATTACTTCAATTCCATAGCATAATGTTCTTGGTAGAAACAAAAATGAAATAGAAATGGGCTATGCACACAAATCAGAAGAATTAAGTAAGATCTTGAACCATCAACTACAAATGTACAGTAACCATAAGAATTAACAAAAATCTACATTAAAACTTCCCCATCACCCAAAAAAATACATCCTTCATTACAACTGAAAAATTAAAAGATGCTAAAACATCTTATGTTAAGCAAAAACTCATGTATATGTATGCTTACCAGGTCTGCTTGATAAAGCTACATTGGCACTATGCTCAGAATAAATTCTAACAGGCACGCATACTTCTGAAAAATAAAGGAGTAATGTTTTCTAAAAATTCTTCCAAACCACAAGGAAATGAAGTGCCACCTAGCTCAATTTTACCTTTTGCTTCCCATTCCTTCTATTTTGGGAGATTAGGTGTTTTATTTCTTAACTAAAGCATATAGGCTAATCTACCTAATAGCTAAGAGTCTTCTGAAAAGGAAATAAGGTCAAGACACATTTTATAACTTTTTTTTTTCAAGTAGATTTTAACATGTTGGGTTAAATACAAGACAATCGGCACCAGCCACTTTGTTTGAATGAATATTGTGTCAGAGACAGCAACTAAGGCAAATTCCTTTACATAAAACTGAAAAGCAAATGAAAGTTCATGAATCTCTGAAACACTGCTTTATAGGCCACTCTCACAGTTAGGTATAATTCCAATAACACAGGAAGGAAAGAAAGTTTAAAGATGCCTCCATGATGGTAAAAGCCCAATCACTGTGATCTATATTAAAATTTAACCAATGCAACAAAAGAAGTCTCAGTGTATTGAGTTGCACAAAGTTGAATACTTTTAAGAAGAAAGTGATACTACAAAATACATATGAAAGAAGAAAGATAATTTTTTACCATAAAATATAAATTAAAATACAAAAAAAAAAAATCTAGGAGTGTCTCACGGCCATTATTTCCCTGTTTACTATCCAATAAACAAGAAGTTGTATTTATATATTTTTAGTATCAATATCTCATTTTTTAGTTAAAATAAAAAAATACTAGTTAAATATTTTCTCCGTAAAAGAGTAAAAATTATTTTAGGGCAGAATACTGTTGGCTTTTCTGCCTCATGATTCTCATGTTCCAGAATTGATGTTAAGTAATTGAAGGGTTACCTTGAGACATGACATTAAATTTACAGGAGCTACATGCATGTAAAGTTGGACGCAGAAATTTTATCTTCCCAATGGAAAAATCACACAGAAATACACTGTTATTACAACAGCTGAACCAAATGTCCTGTTAAAAGATTCACATTTGCTGCTCTCTTGATCGTGATGAATAGAAAATTATCGTAGAATTATTAAATGAAATGGAATGAGTTAAAAAGCAAAAAATCCTGTTAAGAGATTGAGTAGATATGTGACATATTTTGCTTATTTAACTTACACTAAAAGTTTCTCACCTTCTTATGAAGTGAGGAAAAAGGTACGATCTCTCAATGTCACATACTGGATGATATCATGAACATTACATGTGACAAGTTATCTCATAGTCTGGGAAGTAGAGCACAGCAAACCACTGACAGGTTTATCAATTTCCTTATCTGGCATTTCAGGTTATCTTCGAGGCCACAGGCTCTAAAGAAAAAGCAGTCTTCTGAAGCACCAAATGTCTCTGGGAAGTGCAGCTGAATATTAAAATCCAGGTTTGCACTGCCATCATGATATGACTGATATTCAGGGTTTGTAACTTATACAGATCTAGAGCATCATTAACAAAAACATCCAAATGGTTCAGGCTTTGTCTTCTAATATCAATTCATTTTTTGATAAAAATTCTTTTATGTTGAAAGCATGAGATAAATAAGAATGTCTTTGTGGCTCATTTTTCTCTTTGGAAGTGCATTAACACAACATCACAGAAAGGGTGAACCACTATTTCTTGTTACAGGTAGGTGTGTACGGCAGTAAAAGCACGTTTCTTCTCCAGAATACTGAGCAGTTATGGAACAGGCAGCTAAAACAGGTCACGAGGACAAACATCTCATACAGCATCCATTAGCCCACTGAGACAGAAAAGGGGTAGGATATGGAAGTGCTAATACAAGCTATGTGAGAAACTGGGATGAGAACCTAAAAACTGTATGTACAAAAAAAAAACCAAAACAACAAAACATAGATGATAGATTTGAAAACTCAGTAAAACCTCTACAAAAACTTACTGTGTTTTAAAGAACTAGCCTAAATGTTTCATTTCTCATCTGACTATCTGTACTTCACCTAGAGTTCAAATATTTAAGAAAACAGTGCATAGCATACCAAACTGATAGTATATCACTCAGTGGTAACTTAGTTATCAGAAGAAAATGCCCTTTTCTCAAATAACGTGGTCTTGTGGCCTTTCTGTTTGTATGTGTTGTTTTGTTCTTCTTTGTTGTTTTGTTACTTTATTTTCTTAAAATAGGTTCTCCATAAAAAAATTTCCATGTGCTTCATAAATTTATTTAATATGTGATTAAGAGTCAACTCAGTAACTGGAAAGTATATGTATTTGGGCTATGGTCATATCTCAGAAGGAAGCAATTCTCAACTTGAAGTCAGAAGATAAAAGTCACATTAAACCAATCAGAGGAACCGCTATGTAAATGGCAGATTCTCTGCAGCTTGACTCAACTCTAGTTGGTTGATTTATCAAGAAAGATTAGAGTTCACTAAGTGCAGTTCAGCTAAGTGATAGCTGAGGGGCATGACAACTGACAAATACTCTTCTTGAGTAATCCAGCCATGAAGGTAAAAAGGACTACAGAGAAAAATCAAACTATAGTTTGTTATAGTGCAACACACAGACAACAGTGTAGTCTATTACAGTGATAGAAATCCTGCTGCTTAAAACATTTACAATAAATGTAAAGCAGAGATTGGAAAAGACATGGCAGACTGGGGAGAAAGAAGGGAGAAGGGGTTAATTATTCAGTCTCATTAAATTTTTCATCAGAAGCAGCAAACTATCATAGCTTGAGCATTTCCCTTTTAATTAGAGTGCTTTTTAATATTGACATCCAACCAATTATGTTCAAACTAATTCCCAGAATACTGTGAGAATGTAGCTACTTTCAGAAGTTTTTTCCAGATTAATGAACTGCATTATTTTTTCATTAGAAGCTCCAGTGTGCTCTGAGACATACAAAGCGGGCAACAGAAAACTACCCTGAACAGAACATATTCTCCCAAAAGCTCTTGGCTTTCTTAAAGAGCTGCTATCTTCAAGGAACCTTCTTCATCTTCACTTTAAAAATTCAAAACCGAAAGCAACATTTCTACCACAAGTGGACTTCTCCTTCATAACCAACTGCAGCAAATTACATGAACTCTCTGCCTGTTAACTCCAGACACAGTGTAGTGATGTAACACAAAAGAATTTTTTTTTAATTGACATGCTATTTTTTATGCTCTAAAGTTAACAAAAAGGCATTATATTATCTGATTCATTATACAGAAAGCAGGGCATTTTTTTATGGCTTCTTAATATATTTTATCTTTTCTTTCCAAAATAACCCTCTCTGGTAACATTTACATAAAAGGTGATGAATGTAGGTTCTAAAAGGAAAAGAAATTGCAACACTGAATTGCATTAGCAACTAATACAGGCATGAAAAGACTGAAAACTCATTCTTTGCTCTTCCTTTTAATATATTCTTTCTAATTAAGTTGCACCTTTTCTTCATCTCAAGTTCTCCTTAAATCCATATTTTGTTAATAAAAGCCTTCCTCTAGGCATGCTACTCATTGCTCTCAGGAGATTATATACAGACTGTACTCCATACGTGTTCAGAAGGCACATAAACAACCTTTGTAAAAGACACATAACCTACTTTATAAGCAAATTATTTACTATCATCTTTCTTAAAATGGCTTACACCCAAAATAGCATCTGCATATGAACAGTAACAATGTATCTTTTCCTCTGAGACACAGGTTCACTGTTTTGTCTGTTTCTAGTTTCATAATAATACAAAATACTTCTCATTGATATGAGCAAACCTGTTTCTTAAATGAGTGATGAAGACATTATGTAAGCAACAGATTGTCATTTTGAGAGACTTTTTTCTGCTTACATGGCAGTAATTTTTAGTTCACTGGATTGTTACTCCATTTCTTATCAGTAATGTCTCTTTATATATGAGGTTTCAGCAAAACACACCTATTTTGAAAACCTACTTCTGCATTCAAAATGTAAAATCTTTACTACTCAATTTTGGCTTTTTTGGACCATAATCCTTCAAGACTATTACTTTTTGTTAAGAGAGAAACTGAGCAGTACACTGTTTAGAAGAAACTATGAAGCATGTAATCTAGAAAATCCAGCATTTTCAAGGGAAGGCATTTAGTACATCACAACCTCAGAGCAATAAAATGAACTTCTTGCAGAGTTAAGAAGACAGAAGTGATGCTATCTCAAAAAACAAGTTATCTTACAATCATATAACAAAATCATCATTTTAGAGCTACTTCCACCACAGGTATTGGCAGTGTATCTGGTAGAATAGCTTAATTCTGTACTATGACAAAAGAACCTAGACTCGGTTATAATAGTACATATACTCACTATCTAGATTTCTTCTATAAAGTTTTTAAAATATATTTACACAGAGGGGGGAAAAATGAAGCATTTATCACCAGTAAATATGCAAATCACCCATACAATTCTGTCATGGTATTTTGCAGATTTTCAGAGAACTCACTGTTTTACAGCACAGCCCGTAGCATTCTCCTGCAGTTCCCTACAAAGATGTTCAAGTAGAACACAGAAAACAACCTGAATTTCCTAGTTTTATGGTTCAGGTACCCAAACTACTCCCAAGGTATTGACAGTCATATATCAAGTCGAAATAGGGAGAGCCATGAGTCATTCATCCACGTCAAGTTAAAGACTACAAATCTACCTTGCATGATCTGTCCCTTTATCACTCTCCCTCCTCTTCCTTTCATTATCTCCTGTATGACACCAAACTTGTCTTACAGGAATGAGTCAGTCTTTCCAATGTTGCCATCTAAAAAGCAATCCTGACTGAATGTCATTTAGTATTGCAAAATAAAAAAAAAAAAAAAAAGAGGAAAGAAAAAAAAAAAAGAAAAATAGCAAGCTTAGCAACAGTGAAGTTGAAATTTCTGAAAAGCATATTAAAAAAATACACTTCTCATACTAGATGTGACCACAAATTCAAGCTGTGTCACTGTTTTAGTCAGGAAGAAGACAACTTAGATATCCTATTATTATGTTTATTTTGAAGTAGTGCCATTGGAACCATACAGCATTGTTCAACAGCGTCTTCAGACCATCACACACATATCACACATGCAAGAGTGCACACACAGCTACATGTATGGTTGGAAATATTGCATGAAAATAACTTCAGATAGATTGATTAGAAAAGCCACACTAGTTTAAAAATGTCCGTATCTGTTCACACAGAAATTTTCACCTTCTCTCAGCCCCCTGGGTTTTCAATCTCACAATCTATATTAAATTTTTTATTTCAACAGGAAACAAAGCTGCTGGTTGCTTGCCCCATGCTTTTGATGTTTGTATTCTCCACTCACGTTAACTTCTTTCTTCCCGTCTTTCAAGTGTCCTGGTCTCTTCCAGTACATCCATTTTTGCTTGCATATGGCAAGAACTACATGTGTGCTAAAGGGTTGGTTTCTTGGGTACTGTCTGATAACTGCATCAAAAAATCACAACACTCAAATTTTCTTCTGTTTTGTTTTTGCACGGATCAACAGCAAACTCTACTCACAGAAATGTCCCTTTACAGATGAGCAAACAGATTCCCAGTGTCACCACTGCAAACCACTTGGAAGGCTGAGACTTGATTCAAGATCTAGCCACTTTACTACCTTATAATGTAAATTTTGCAAATAAAGTTTATGCTCCTGGTTGCAAGATGTAGCAGTCTTACTGTTATGACGTTTTCCCCTCTTCCTCCACTTCTTAGTCTAATCCAGGAATTATTTTGACTGAAAACCACAAGAAAAATCAAGTGAAGCAGAATAAAATGGGACAAAATTCATCACAATGTACACTTGACTAAACCACCAGTAGTAAACTGCAAAACAAGCAAAATTTTACATAACACAAGTGATCTTTTAGGATAATCAAGCACATTCATAGCAAATTCAAAACAAGAGTTTAGCTACTCACAAATAGAAGGGATGACTACCAAATCTGTGAATGTGGAAACGCTAAGTAACATTTAAAAACATTCCTCTTACTACTGAAGATATCTGCTCCCAACTATGCATTTTGGAACTATTACACAGACAATCTGCTTTCCAAGGTTCTTCATAACACTGTTTTACTGTGAAAATAACTTTCTATTCCACTATCCTCTAGTATAGCACCTTGATATCAGCTATTTGAACCACTTTTGGCACTAGGCATTATTTGAGTGTTCTTTTAGAATGTTAATAATTTATCTTCATATCTTTTTAAAAGCGTCTTTAACAAGTCTTAATTATGTTGTTTTGTATTAAGCTGTGGTACACAGGAACACCAGCAAATGAAGAGAATTCAATTGTGCTAGGCACTGTACAAACACAAGCCATTATAAAACAATCTCTCTCTGTTCTACTCTTTATTTCTCTAATGGCTTGGTGGTAAAATAGCTATTCCCCAGCACACATAAGCAGAGTTATGTTATTGTTCACTGATATAAACATTTCATTTTGCATAATACAGGAGGTAGAATGTAATAATGTCTCTCATTAAGAAATTTCTCACTGGGTCAGCAGATGTCATCAATCTTTAAAATGTTTAGGTATGTCTCATTACATCAGAAACCATTTCCAATAAATACCCTAAAATTCACTTTATGTAATCCAAGCAGACTACACAAAACAGTCACATCATCTCTTTCCCTCTCAAAATACCTATGGAAAACTCTTAGAGGTATTTGGACACTTGAAAGCTTGCTTTCTAGCAACACTATGCACAAGGGATCACACAAGAAACCTCCACTCAAGCCAGTCAATAAGGGCTGCATCTAATGGCACTCCTCCCCTAAATTCATGTAAATACACCAAAACTTCCTTCTCTATTCCACAGCCATAAAACCACCAAAACAATCTCGGCAATGCTCAAAAAATACAGAAAGCAAATTAAAAAAAAAAGAAAACAGCTACTGTGGTCTACTGACAATTTCGAGCAATGTCAGCCGCACCAAAAATCACAGTGCTAATCAATGCTGAGAACGTGCTGATTGCTACAGTAAACATCTGCTGGAGTTTGTATGAAATTCCAGACACTGGTAAGTTTAACACTGAAAACCATTCATATGAAAGTGGTAAACAACAGGATTTGTAGGGCAGAATAATTTGTGCTAGTGGTAGCAAAACTGATTACATGAATTTTTGTTTAAGTTTTAATATCCATACAAACCAGTTATTTTAATTGTGATTATTTAGGAAAACTTTTACCCAGTAATATGGTTTCTTAGGGTTTCTGTGTTTCTCTCTTCTAATTCTTCCATTATTTTAGTAACTCCATATATTTTTTTCCTGTCTCACTAGACAGAAACAGACATAAAAAGAAAGAAGAATCCATAAATAAAATCCAAGTCAATGCTACTGCTGCCTCCCATTGGAGGCTCTGTCAGACCACTGCCTTCTCTGAGGTGCTACACAAAACCACTGGATTTTCAACTTCTGTTATTGAGAATTTAAACATATCTCTACCCACCTAAGGAGCCCACCACTTTTTTTCAGCTTCACTAATCTAAGAAAAAGAAACATATTTTGACTGGACATACATCCAGAAAAAGGATCTCTCAGCCCTGTTACAAGGAGAAGACTTGTTTGTGGACAGACCACAGAAGAATACAAGAAAAATAAAAAGACACGTATAATGAAGTTGTGAATGGAGGACATAACCTTCAATAAACAGGACAAATATGTGCATTGTCCTTTACCCCAGAAATTACTTTCTCACAATACAAAGTTTAATGAACAATTTAATTTATACATGGCAAATTTTACCTCAAAATATAGATTACTATTTGTCTTTGATAATACTATACTTTATATTATGGGAATTGGGCTTTCTATTAAATCTGGAGTTATTGTATTAAAAGAGACATACTTCCATTATCTGAACAACTGAGTCAATGAGCAGGATAAAAGACCACATCAACATCCAGTGGAATAGGGAACTGTAAAGTTAAACCCTGGTCTACAAGGTATCAAAAAAATTGAATTAATCCAACACTGGAGTAGCCAGCCTGCAGAACAAATCAACCCCTAACTTTTGAGTTATTCTCTTGTTCCAGCATTCCTATGAGCTGGGGGATTCGGCTGATCCAGTTAGCATAAGCACTCCAGGGCACTTGCTGAAAAGAATTCAGACATTCTCTGCTACCAGTACAACATGATCAACTACCATTTTCCACTTCTCTGACAGCTTCAAAATGCTATCCGACAAGTGAAATAAACCATTATTCCAGCATATAGTACTTATTTATCTTAACTAAAGGGTTATAATATCAGCCACACTTTTTTCTATTTTCCTATTTCAAATATGGCAAAGTACCTACATAAGAAAAAGAATTTCAGCAGCACAACATTTTTCTCCAAACATCTAAATATTTACTTTGATTTTGTTAAATAGGGACAGATTACTAAACAACATTTATAAATAATTACCTTAAAGCAGCCATTTTCTGCATCTCTGCCAAATTTTTTGCCAGGCTGCACTACAAACCTTTTGAATTTATCAAAGACTTAACACATGCTTTGCAAAATTTCTGTTGAATAAAAAATCTGATATTTTTTAAATGAGGGTGAAGAGCAACAGTGATGAACATGCCTAATGAAAATGAATATTTCCTTATTCAAGTCATAGATAGATAAGACCCATTTGACTACATAAAAGTCAGATTTAACTGGGAGACAGACAGCAAACAGTGTGGTTGCTTAGATGCACGTTACTGAATGCAATAAAAGTGATAAATTGTAATTAATATGAATTTATGCAGGGCATATGTAACCAACACTTAATCACATTCCATCCTGGAGGATTATTTATATTTAATAGTAATGTCTGTTTAGCACACTTTGCTTGAATAATTTTTATTTTTTGAAAAGGGGACAAAATGCAGTTTCTAGTAATATTCTTTTTAGCTCGTTCTGTAACCAACAACCAGAGAAGTAAAGAGATGAATCCTCAAACACACCTTTTACATTGACAGTTTGAAAATCTTGACCTACCACTCTCCTCAAGGATGCACAGATACCATGCCATACCTAGGGCTTTATTTTCCCTTGAAGAGGTCCTCATTGCCCTCTTTCATCATCATATGTGAATTCCCTTCTTGACAGTTAGGCCTCAAGATAAAACATCTTTTTCTCATTTAGCATTTTCCTTAGGCCTTCACATCTAATCCTCCTCTTCAGATAATTTCTTCACAATCCCTTTAAAATCAGGAGTTTCCTCATTACTGACACAGGCTTATCTGTCTCTGGTCTCAAGTTGTGATTACTGCAAAAAGTCCTTACTCTGGTTTTGAAAAAAAGTAACAATAAAATATTGAAAAAAATGAGGAATTTTCAGCTGTGCAACGGAACAGCTTCAACAAACCAGCTGATAGAGCCCTTGAAAGGTAAGCACTTTAATCAGAGGTCTGATTAGCTAATTTTTTCTTTCTCCCTCTTCCCTTCTGATAATTCCTGTTACTGTGTACTTAGATACACCTTGAAATGCCTGCTGAACTGCCAGTCCTAGGAGGGACTTTTTTCCTCCTCAGGCATTAATATGAAATAGGAACAGTCAGTGTGGTGAAAATAAGGATGGTCCTAGAGTCATACAAAGGGGAAATAAAATAAAATTCAGTGATTTTATGTTTTTTAGCCACCAAAGGTGTTAGAAGAGGAATTTCAAAGTGTTGAAAACCCTTCTCTCTCTAATTCCACTTGTGGCACCAAACTATTTTTAAAATAGATTTGGGTCTCAGAATGTAAAACCTGACAAGGATATAATGGTGCAGATGTTGTGTTTGTTTTTCTCTGTGGGTAAGTGGGAAACTGAGAGGTTAAAAATCAGGGGAGTGTTGAGACCCAAGTTCATATCAAGCAGTGAAGAAACATGATTTGGTTACAAGATCCGACAGCAACAGCAAAACCTTTGTTTATAGGCTACTGAGGTGAAGTAGAAGGCCCATGTGCAGTCCTCTTCACAAGGCAGTGGAACTAGGAAAAATCATATGCTGCTGCCTAAAAATGCTCAGAAACTGATTAAGGAGAACTCTTGGATTGCAGAGCTTGCAACACCCCTCTGGTCCCACTGGAAACCACGTGGCACACTGATTTCACTCAAGGCCTCCACTACCCCAAGGGTACCTGTGATCTTCTTATGTTGCCTACATCCATATCACTGCCTTTCCTCTGATTCTCAACTGCATCAAAGGTTGAACAAGTTATCATCTAAGGACCAATTCTCACATACTGAGACTTAGCATAAGCATGAAAACATAGAAACTTAATTGGTTTCTTCAGGAAACAGTGACTTTTTTTTTTTCCATTTTAATTTTAAAAGGACACTTACCCACAGAAAGCCTATTTCAAGTTCTGCCTTTGTTAAAAAGAAGGGGAAAACGTTCTACTGAAATTGTTATATATAAGACCAAGTCTTGGTATTACACAATTGCACATAGCTCAAATAATTCTGCAGAGGCTGCACCAGGCTATACTATCTGGGATCTGATTAGTAGTCCTTAAATCAGATACTGCTGGCAAAAGTATTACCCCCTGGATTTTTTCTCATGACTTTTTTCAATCCAGAGATATCAATCCAGTGCTGCATCTTCCATCTCAAAAGAGTAATGTGCACTACTTCAAGGTGTTGGAAGATGAAATTTTATTGTGATCTTGCTGATTTTGTGCAGCTCTTCAGTAATTATGTTAGTAACTGCAAGAAGGCATTACACCCAACACTGACAGCACATTACAGATGACCATGTCGGTTATTTAAGAAAAACAAATGAAATCCAGGGTAGAAAAAAATAAAGGAGAGTTCTCATGTGGCAAGAAATGTTTATGCTTAGTCAGTTGTGTATAGAAATGGTGTGTATATATATATGTGCTGCATGATGAAATGACAGACCAAGAAAAACATGCATCTTCTTGTTTTGAAAGAGTGAAAACTGTATAGCAGTCTTTATTTAGGAATCAGCAGTCATCACATTGTTTGCTGCAAAACTTACAGATACATCAACATCTTAGTTCACAGTGGGCAGTATAAACAAGACTATAAACTCTCTTTGAATATAAAAATCACAAAATCACAGAAGGGGTCAGATTGAAGGATATCACAATGGGTCACCTAGTCTAACTTCCCTGATCCAGTAGTGTCATCCTAGAGCACACTGAACAGTATTGTGTACAGACTGTTCTTGAATATTCCCAGTAAGGGTGACTCCACAACCTCTCTGGGCCATCCGTTCCAGTATGTGGTCTCTCACACAGTGAAGAAGTTCTTCCTCATATTCAGGTAGAACTTCCTGTGCATCAGTTTCTGCTTGTTGCCTCTTGTGTTATCACTTGGCAACACTGAGAAGAACCTGGCTCCATCCTCTTGACAGCTTTCCTTCAGATATTTATAGACATTGATGAGGTCTCCTCTCAGTCATCTCTTCTCGAGACTGAACCCGCCCAAGTCCCTCAGCCTTTCCTCCTAAGAGATGCTCCAGCCCCTTAATCACATTTGTTGCCCTCTGCTGCACCCCCTCCAGGAGCTCTATGTCTCTCTTGTACTGACAAGCCCAGAACTGGACACAGTATTCCAGTTGCAGCCTCACTAGGGCTGAGTGGAGGGGCAGGATTACCTCCCTCAACCTGCTGGCAACACTCTTCCTAATGCACTCCAGGATATCATTGGTCTTCTTGGCCACAAGGGCACATTGTTGTGTCATGGACAGCTTCTTTTCCACTACAACCCCCAAGTCCTTCTCCATAGAGCTATTTCCAGCAGGTCAGTCCCCAGCCTGTCCTGGTGCCCGGGGTTATCCCTCCCCAGGTGCAAGACCCTGCATTTGCCTTTGTTGAATTTTAGACAGTTCTTCTCTGCCCAACTCTCCAACGTGTCAAGGTCCTTCTGAAGGGCTGCACAGCGTTGTGTTGTCAGAGAACTTGCTGAAGAGGCATCCACCCCTTCATCCAAGTCATTGATAAACAAGTTCAACAATACTGGGCCCAAGTATTGGGGGACACCACGAATGACAGGCCTCCAACTAGACCCTGTGTCACTGCGATCTGCCTTTCAGCCAGTGCTCAATCCACCTTACTGTCCACTCATCCAGTCCACTCTTCCAGAGTTTGCCTATGAGGATGCTGTAATAGACAATGTTGAAAGCTTTGCTGAAGTTGAGGTAGACAATATCTACTGCTGTCCCTTTGTCCATCCAGGTAGTTGTTTCATTGTAGAAGGCAATCAGGTTGGTCAAACATGATTTACTTCTAGTGAAGCCATGCTGACTCTCCTTATCATTTTCTTGTCATCCATGTGGACAGACATGCCTACAGAATGACATGCTCCATCACATTCCCAGGGATTGAGGTGAGGCTGACTGGCAGGTAGTTCCCTGGGTCCTCCTTCTTGCCCTTTTTGAAGACGGGGGTGACATTTGCTTTCACCAGTCTTGAGGCGTTTCTCTTGATCACCATAACCGTTCAAAGATGATCATGAGCAGTCCAGCTATGGTATCTGCCAGCTCTCTAAACACTCATGGATGTAACCTGTCAGGGCCCACGGACTTGTGGATGTAAAGTTTGACTAGCTGTTCTCTAACCCAATCCTTCTTGATCAAGGGAAATTCTTCCTTCCAACATTCCTTTACCCTGGTCTTTTGGGTCAGAGATTCCTGAGGGCTGGTCTCCTCAGTGAAGACCAATGTAAAGAAGGCATTCAGTAAATATGCCTTCTTTGCATGCTCTTTTACCAGGGTCCCCCCTCTGTTTAGGCCCATATTATCCTTTGTTTTCTTTTTGTTATTTTGATGTACTGGAAAAAACCTTCTTGTTGTCCTTCACATCCTTGACCAGATTTCATTCCAGATGGGCCTTGGCCTTCCTTGTCTCATTTTTACTTACTCTGAAAATCTCTCTATATTCATTCAAAGTAGCCTGACCCTGCATCCATCTCTTCTGTGTTTCCTGCTTACGCTTGCAAAATGACAGGAGTTCTTTATTCATCCATGCAGGTCTCTTGCCGCCTGTGCCCAATACCCTGCTCATTGGGTGGCATCATTCTTGAGTCTGGAGGAAGTGATCCTTGAATATCAACCAACTCTCTTGGACCTCTCTGCCTGCAGGGCCTGTTCCCCTAGGATTCTTCTAAGAAGATCCCTGAAGAAGCTGAAGGCAGATCGCAATCTTGCTGCCCTGTTTCCTTCTCACCTCATACTGAACTCCACAACCTCATGGTCACTACAGCCAAACCTTCAGATAGCCAACGAGGCTATGATAGTTTGTTAGTAGGTCAAGCAGCACATCATTCTTTGTGGAATCCTTCACTACCTGTGACAGGAAGTTGTTATCAATGCTTTCCAGGAACCTCCTGGACTATTTGTGTTTTGCTGTGTTGCTTCTCCAGCACATGTCAGGGTAGTTAAAGTCCTCTACAAGAAACAATGCCCGTGACTTTGAGGCTGCTTCTAGCTGCCTGTAGAAGGCCCTATCAACTTCTTCCTCCTGATCAGGTGGTCTGTAGCAAATACCCTCAACAGTGTCACCCTCACTAGTCAGTCCCTTTATCCTAAACCATAAGCTCTTGACTTGCTTGTCATCGATCCCAAGACAGAGCTCGATACATGCCAAGTGTTGCCTCACATAAAGGGCAACTCCACCACCGTGCCTTCCTGGTCTGTTTCTCCTAAACAGTGTGTAGTCCTTCAGGACAGCATTCCAGTCATGTGACTTATCCCACTACACCACTGTAACTGCACTGAGATCAAAACCCTGTGACTGCACACAGATCTCTAGTTCCTCCATACTCTGTGCTTTGGTGTACAGGCACTTTATAGAAGTATTTGATTGCGTCAATATCCCAGTAGGGGTGCAAAGGGACGACCCATAGTTCTGTCTTGTAATTATGTCTTTGGCTGCTTGTGCTTGCTTGAGGTATTCCCTCTTTAAGCTTCCTTTTGCTACTAGAGTGGTCACTACAGTTCTCCCCTTCCCACACCTTATCTCTGTCGAGCCTGGCCCTGTTCCCATCCCCCTTCAAATCTAATTTAAAGCTCTCTCAACAAGTCCTGCCAACTCCTGAGCTAAGATTCTTTTTCCAGTTTTGAGACAGGTGGACCCCATTTTCTTCCAGCAGGCTTGGTGTTGTACAAACTGAACCATGATCAAAAAACCCAACGTCACTCTAAAAATAAAACAAACTGGACAATAAAAATTAACAAAAGTTAACACACGCGGATTTTTCTGAGTTGTGGCACATAGATATATCCCTTTTTTTTTTGTGCATACGTAGAAACAATTCAATAATATTCAGTAAAATTCAAAAGAAAATCGTAATGGTTAAGGTAGAATAAGAACGAAATTTAAAACATCTCAGGAACTCACAGAAAGTCAATGTAGCAGTGTAGAACCTGAATCAAGCAAATATTCATTGCAAATTAAATCAATAGAATCAGAGAAGGTAATTACTGATGAACAAAACAGGTAATTAAAAATCTTTTTAGACTTGAAAAGTTAAACATTTGGCAGTATCTACCTCACATCAATGGAATCACCAGCCCTCAGTACCACAGCTTCTCTTCCATGAGTTGCTAAAAGCTGCTGTTCTCTAGCACATATCATCAAGCAGACATACATCATGACTCAACTCTGGGAATCTAGCTGTTTCATAACTTTGCTTTAGTTTATGTTAAAAAAAGATGACTTTCCCAGTGACCACACAAAATGAACCAGTTGTGTATTTGTAACTGAATAAATTGCATACACCAGGTCTGCATGGTATGGAATGAGAATGTTTCGTGAGAAACCTAGTTTAAACACTAGTAACTATGATCAACTATGTTCATCTAAATGCCATTCAAAACTCTGAAGGTCCATTAAACACACCAGAACAGCAAATACCTGTTCTCTCAAGAGATCAAAAAAGTTACAAAAGCCAATACTTCAAAGCAGTTTCAGTTGGAGAAGTAAAAATGACATAGTGATGGCATCCATATCACAGGATGGTGGTCATTAGAAGGGACTTCTGGAGATAAGTTTTAGTTCAATCTCCCTGCTCAAAGCAGATTGTTCACAACATTGTCCATGCTGAATCAAAGATAATTGAGAACCCAAAAGGTTAAACTGAGTATTGCAAAAACCTCAGATTTTTATGGTACTACACAGGAGGATGGTAGTAAACAGGAAGTCATGACCCCTGAGAGATTTTCATAGGCTGGAAGCAAACACTTCAAATTTGAATCAGAACACTCCTCCCCTCCACCCAACACAACAAAAATCCCCCCAAACTGCATAAACAAAACACCAACCCCTCAAGAAAAAAAAAAGCCAAACCAAACCAAACAATCAAAAACCAAAAACCAGACAAACAACAACCCCCCCACACACACTATTATTCTATAGGAGAAAGAATGCCTCAATTCAAACCTTACAACCATTGCAGATTATTGTCAAGGGCATCCTTAAGAAAACACAGTGCAGTAAACCAGTATAGAAGACATGGAATAGCATACAGCAAGGTATTATTTCAAAAATCTTTAGAAATAAAAAATCAGATGGTTGCAAGTCATAAACAGCACTTACAAAAGCTGAAGACAGACTAAATTCAATAAAAAAAAGCATGGTTCTCAAAAAAATGGACATAACTGGTCCCAAAAGGCATATGATAAAGCTGACTTCCTAGACAAAGTCTCAGCTACACATTCCCCTACTCTGTCTCCCTCACAGAAGAAGCAAAATACCATCTGAATTGCATGAGCTCACTACTGTTCAGTTTTATTATTGCTTCTGATACTTCAGCTGAACTTTATAAATCCTATACTAGATAGCCCTTCAGATCACTGACCAGCAATTCTCCCAATTCACTTTCTAGATCCTCCCATAGGAGGAGGAGGAAAACAAAAAATTCAATAAACAGCTAAGAAAAAGAGTGCAAAAATTTAATTTAAGCCAAACAGAGATGCACTGCCTTATTCACAGCATCTTACCATTCATCATTTGAAAAGAGTCACTTTTGTTTTTCATGACTTGTTATTCATCATGTTATCATCAAATCACTGATGTTATGCCTGAAGTATTTCTTATTGCAGGCAAAACAGAGGAGAGAGTTCACAGAAGAAAAGCTGAAGGGAAGAACTAGCTCTTCACCAGGCAAAGTAATTAGATCATACCTGTTCTACACAAAAGTTTCTTAAGAGCAGTCTTTGCCAGGAAGGGAGAAAAGGGGTAAAAGACAAAAGCCAGCCCAGTTTCCTTCTTGCTGGTTTAACTGAGAAGACTTCAGAGCACGTGTACTATGTGCGAAGTAAGTGGACAGCAAAGTAAGTCCACAGCAAATTGACAGCACATGTTCTTAAGTAGTAGTTAACTAGAAATATTATTATCCTCAACCTTTTAACATTTTTAAATACAATTCTTTAAATTGTTAAATGGAGACATAATAAAATGCTGGACAGTTTATTCTACTGATGCCTAGCAACTCAGGGTAAATGTAAAATGCTGTATGAAAATGCTATATTATTACTGTGCATGTATTTAATCTCTTTTTAAGCGTGTGCTGAACATTTACAAATCTGTAATGGAAATGGAAATGATGTTTTTAATTTTTCAATGGTTCAAAAGTAAAAAAAGGGTCACTGTCATTGTATAACCCATCTTTCAGTCAGAAGTGAAAGTTGCAAAGCATTTTGCCTTCCTCAGATTTCTCTTTCTGGTGTTATTGGAAAGCTTGTCTTCTTGTTTAAATGAATTTCCTTTTAATCTCCTCCCTGAGCTGCTGGATAGATGGAGCCTCTTAAAAAATTCAGGATATCACTGTAATTGTAAATTGATCTGCTTCTGTGGCAGAAGGCTGAGTCCCTCCATCCAGGAAAGAGACTGTCTTCTCAAAGTTGTTTTTCAGACAAATGATTAATTTGAACTCTCTCTTGCTATTATATTATCCTTTAACGGAAAAGCAGTTTTTAAACAAAACTACCACTTTTTGGATTGTTTTATTCCTGGCAACATACAGGGAAGAAAGACAACTGGCAAAGAAATATTTCCTGGCTTGAATTTTTTAAATTTCCTAAAGGAGAGTATGACTCTACTTATATAGGAACTAAAACTATCAAGACAACTGAAATGCACATATTCATCACTGCTTAAGTCCTGAATTAATGTAATATATTAATAGACACAGGAAAATTCCCCACAGATTTTTAATGCAGAGTTAAGGCTGAAACACTGTTATGACTATGCAATCCTTAAAACAGACACGTAACTCATTAGGATCAAAGTAGAGGAAATTATCCATCTACTGTGGTGCTGAATCCACATAGCCTATTTGCCTTTGGCTCTTTGGTTATGAGATCTGGCATCACTTGGATTATTTCACCTAATCCATCATTAGCTTTCACGTGTCCTATATACTGTGCAACAAACCTAAATTTAACAAACCCAACTCCCCATCAATTACCACACTGAATATATTACATGTCAGCACAGGGCACAAAGATTAGACATGCTGAATTACACCTTTCTTTGTGAAAAGTCAATATTTTTAGAGCACTGTTAATGATGCGGACTCCAATTGTAATAAACGTTCCTTCCTATTGTGGACAGGCACTAATACTCTGACCTTTATGTAAAAGACAGAGCTACTACACAAAATGAAAAACCTCAGAAGACACAGAAAACACATGAGAGATCCCAGAAACAGTGCCACAGAGTCACTAATGTGTGTTTTTTTAATTGCAATATTTGCTTGGATGGTGGAATCCTGTAAGATGACCTATTTTTTTTCCCCCTATAATCCTACCAGTAAGCATTAGTAATTTAGATTAACTTTCTCCATCCACATAAACAAAGCACACAAAAAGGTTACTACTTACAACAAAAACTAAATACACTGCTGTTGTGTTATCACAGCATCCTTACTTACCGGTCTTCCACAAATACACTGATGAAGTTTGAAATTCACTTTGTGCACGAGCGTCCCAGATTCCCAGCAGCAGAAGCATGAGAACTCCCACGCACCGGGCTGGCACGGCAAAAACCCCTGGACCACGGCAGAAAGGAGCGCTCCCCTCACTCAACCCCATGCCTCCAGCAGCCTGCTGCTGCCTCCAAAACCCGCAGCACGACCACAAAACCTTCTTCAAATAATACTCCCCTCTTCAGAATTTCTTCATGGGGAGAAAGGGATTGGAAACCTCTCTTCTGCTATTGTGCATGGCAGTTGAAAAGGAAAAACTGTTTAACACCAGGGAACAATAGAGTCCTCCTCGCTTGCTCTTGCTGCTGCGGCGGCGGCGGCTACTCCTGCTCGTATGGTTGCTGCTCTACGCTCTTCCATTCAGCGGTTATAGCACTTTTCCATCAGCTAAAAGCGAGACAGCTGTCCGCAGGGGGCTCCAGCTGACTGAGCAGGTTATCTTGCTCTGGGAGGCAGCAGCAGTCATTTACACCAGCTGGAGAGAGTGAGAGACAGAGAGAAACAGGGATGAGGAGAAACACAAATATCCCAGTGCTGTAATCTCAGCGCAGAGAGTGACTGCAAAAGGCTGGCTTCCCAGACACGTCTCTCCCTGGAATATCCCAAATGATACACACTAAGAAGAAAAGAAGAAATCATCATCAGACATGTTTCAGAAACACAAGTCATTCAACCAGAACAGATATAAACAGAACAACATATAATAATTAAGAGAGCATCAGATGTTTATCCTGATAACAACATGTATGCTGCATTAACTGTTCTGTAAACAACAAAAAAAATAAGTGATTACACATGCATAAAACAGACAATTAAGACCTTACAAAGGAAAATGGAAGAAAATGTAGGAAAACAAACAAACAAAACCCCCCACATTACATTGTCTTGCATATTTATCAAATCTGTTTCAGGTAATGACATATAGCTATTTGTTATGGGGACAGATATGTATATGTATAGTGTGTATGTATGTGTAAGCATATCACCCCTGTGGAAGATGAAGCGTGCATATAATATATAATGCAAGATAACATCCTTTCCTATCCAGTAAGTATGTACACATATATACATGCATAAATGTCAACTGTGTAATTTAAAATAATTTGAAGATCAAGTTATCAATCATTTTACATATGAAAGTATTCAGGATACATTAGGCTGTCAAGATGATACAAAAACGTGGAGAGAGAAAAAGCTTTTTAAATAGGGATCTTTATCTCTCCCGCCCACTACACAGTGAACAGATGCAATAACAAGCCTAAAGATTGGGCTTCTGACATCTATAAACAAGGAAGCAAATGAAGAATTTTCAAGAAAACCTGTATCATATTCAAAAAGTTACATTAAAAATGCAAACAAAAATACACAGTATGAACACAGGACCCAGAGATGAAAAATGATGGAGCCATTGTTGTTTAAAGAAGAAACCCTCACTCAACCTCTCTTGGGACGCCTGTCATTTTGCACAACCTTCTCAGATTCAGCCTTTTCACATGCATTAGACTAAAATCAGTCGTGATCAAATAATTCCCAAGTCCTTGCCTGTTTAAATATTCTGACATCAGAGCAAATTAGCAATGTTGAAGGTTGCAAATTCGTCTTTGTTTACTTTCCACTCTGTTACGCCTCTAAGAGGGAATTAAAGGCTCAGGGAGCTCTAGCACCATGAGGCTGTGATTAAGAGAGATAAGCAAGTGTGGATTACTGTTCCTCAGCTGTTGAAAAACAGGCAACAATCAGGAGATTATAGGTTGATAAGGGATACACAGAAAGCCATGATCTTAACAAATTTATAGCATCCTGATGCAGAACTTGTACCCTCAGCTAAAGCACTTCAGAAAATAAATTTTATTCACTTATCCTACATCATGCTGTATTCACTTTAGAAAGCATGGATCCCTCTTCAGCCTGTGCTTTGTCGAACTAGACAAAACACTGTTTTAAATCAAAATTCTCTCTCAGTTTATTGATTTATAGCAATTTTACACGTAAATAATAGCACATTATTTAACATGCTATGTAGAGGGACTTGAGAATATTTAACCTAATAAAAACAATGCCAGATTCATAATTTATGAAAAATAGGATTAAGACTAAGGTCTTAAAGAAGTTTTAAGAACACTGGGAAATCTATGGCAATAGCTGTATTGACTCGCATAGTTAAAATAAAACATAGCTTACACATTCCTTTGAAAAATTAAGAGTAAAAATATTTTAGCCAGAGCTATGCATCAGAGGAAAAGTCAAGTTTATACAGTGACCAGGGGAAAAGGCACCCTTTTTGGAGTTATTAAATACAATAGATTCTACCTAGAATTTTTTATGAATGTATAAAGAAAGCCTCTGAGAATATTTTGTACGTGACTCAGATCATCTGGAAACATCATCAGGGAACAGATCATCCATGTAGTTGGCACAATGAATCAAAGTGGGTTTTGACAGCAGAACAAAGCAGTATCATGAGAGAGGGTAAGCACACATACACAAACACTCAAATATTTTCTTATATTATGCAACTATAGGACCGCATACTTTAAAATCACTAAAATAGAGATTATTAAAATAAAATATTTTCACATTACTTTTTATGGGTTTACCATTTTTTTGGTCAAAAAATCAATGAACTATGAGAGAACAATTTCATCTTTTTTGTTGTAAGATGCTATGATGAATTTAGAACTGTTCAGAAATATGTTACAGAGACAAAACAGAAAGAATATTAATAATGCAAATGTATCTGTGTGTCTGGAATAAAAAAGAAAAGGATTTCTGAAGAGCTGGTTTTTCTGGTTTTTGCAAACACTAGATCACTTATGTAGTACGTACGCTATTACTCAGGACAGGAAAAGGCTGGTGATACCACAGGCCAAAGAGTAGGCTGATGCCTGAAGACAGAGACCAACACCAATCTCACCAACCTAACTGCAGGGGTTGGACTTTGGACACAAGAGGGAATATATCCTGACTGTAAGCATCCACTGCTGTCAGCACGCCTTACACGGAATGCTTTGTTAGAGTTTTCCACCCCAGTGTATCCAATGTGCTCCTACCCTCTTCCTATTTGCTACTGGAGTTCCCTCCAGTTAACAGTGCAACCAATATTTCCAGTTCACTGGCAACCCATCTTATAATATATACTTAACAATCATAATGAATCAGTTTTTTATGGCTTAGACATTCCCAAAGAAATGGTTAAGTGCTTTTGAGAAGAAACCTCTAGACAAAGCATAGAAATAAACTACAATTGACATTGGTATCCATGTCACAAACTTAATATTGTCAGTGTTGTCCCTTAGAGCACCAACATATGAGCCTTGGTAGACTTTTATTCAGATACAATTATTTCTTTAGATGTAGATGTGGCACTTAGGGACACTGTTTAGTGGTGGACTTGGCAGAGTTAGGTCAATGACTGAACTCAATGATCTTAAAGCTCTTTTCCAAACTAAATGATTCTATTATTTTATTTGAGGCAAAGCAGCTACATGAAGTCTGTAAACTGCTCCAACAAATGACTGATAACTTAGCACCTTTTCATTTTCTTGAAAAAAATACAACTAACCTCAAAGACCTTTGTGAAAATGAGGCAGAGTTAACTCTGAAATATTGGAATTACTTTGTTCAAATCTCCAAGCATTAAACAGCTAGAGGATGACAAAACAAACATGCCATACCTTTTTTTTATTGGAAATAGAAATGATAACAAGATATATATTTCAAATAGAATCACCCTGCTGGTATGCCTCTGCTACCGGGAAGTCCCTTGACTTTATGAAATGCCATGAATAAAAACTTCAGGTTCATATTAATCTGACATTCTCATGATGTATTTCTACACATAGTAAGGTCAAAGAGCATGCAGAGAGTACAAAATATATAGGGCACACTTGTTTCTGGGGTAAACAATACAAACCGAAGAGCTGCATCCAGCATCACTTCCATTTGCCTTCAATTTCAGACTCTGGTTGAGCTAGAAATCTTTAGAAAAGTTTCAGTCCATTTCTCTAGATCTGTAGAAGATGTTTTATGGACTCTACAGCTGTACCCCACAAAACCATCTGTTCTGCATGAGTACTAGGATACCACAAAAAACCCACCCAAATTCTAAAGAATGAAAAATATTTTATTTCTTGTGTAGAAAAGTCAAAATCCCCTCCATCTGAACTCTGTTCATTTTATCTCCAAGACTTTTCCCCCTCTCTTAAGTGTAAAAATGACAAATGCTGCCAGAGGCAAATAAGACACCGATTTTCTAGACATCTAACTCTACAGTTATAATGAGTTTATTACAACCAATGACTACTGGATAATACAGTACCACATATTTCTGAAAAGCACTCTAAATTTGTAACATGCTGATACGGTTCAGTCACCGTATTAGGATGCCCTTGGATATATCCCCTTCGTGGGATGCAGTGGTATGGTTGCACCCCTAACTTTTAAAGAAGTTAGGAAGGTGTAGCATGTTCCCCTACATGCATGTTTGCCTTGCAACATCCATGATCTAAATAATTCACGTAACAGCTAAAAAAAGCTTTTATTCTCTTCATTCCCTGGCATAAACTCATGGGCTAGAAATTCTATCTCTGCATTTTGTAAGAGCCTGACATCCGTGCAGATATTTTACTACAGTTGCAGGTATATTGTAATAATTGCCTTGAGATGGGAACTGCAAGAATTTTATTAGATATTAAGAACTTCAGGATGGAATAGGCTGTACAGTGCTCTTCTAGGCTTTGCTGCAGATCATTAAGTACTATTTACCAGACTAAGTAACAGTCTCTTATTTTACTTCATATTAGTGCTAGAGAGCCAAGCCAGGGAAGCCACAAAAAATATCCTAAACATGAAAAATCTGGAAAAAAAATATTAATATCTTTGTTTTTCAAAATCCAGCAGCTCCAGTGTTTAAGTCAATTTAAAAATTAAATGTGCTGTGCAAAACTTGCAGCTGAAAAAAGTTATTTTTTAGGGATCCTAAACATATGGCCTCTAGGTGTCACACTCAACCATGTCATAGTATGCTAGAATGGATTTCTCTTATCCTTTAATAGCAGGTAAGAGACCCTGATTTTGTCCTTTCATTGTAACACATCCTCTTTTTAAACTTGCAATATCTAAAACAAAAAAACAAAACCAACCCAGCCTCTTTCATACAAATAGTATAATTTTTTATGGTTTTCCCAGAGCAAATGTTTTTGCAAATATTAGAGATATCACAACGACTGTTTGTTAAATTTGTATCATTCTTCTAGATCATGGAATTGGAGAACAAATTAGGAATTTTGAGAGTTATATGTGTGAGTTGCACAGAAGTAAAGCATTGCATGTATAAAATTACTGGAGTATGTTAATAATGTACACTTAAACTCTTCAGTATTTCCTGATGACTTCAAAAAATTTGCAACAAGGAAAAGTCTAGTTCTGACTTTACAAATGCTTTGCTTTTGTTAGGGTAAGTTAGTAATTCTTGGACTGATTTATCTTTTTTAAGGTTTTCTTTTAATTGTTTGATTTTACTGGTGGGGGGGGAGGTGGGGAAAGCAGTGTTTGTTTGGTTTTTAATCTAATTTAAATCTAGATCTTTTCCTAGCCTTAGCCATTTTTTCATTGGTATGGTGTGGGTTTTTCAGTTACAGAAAAAAAAAAGTGGTTTTTTTTTTAACCTGGTGATTGTATTTTTTTTTTGTAGATCCCTTTGGTAGGTAACAAAATCAACATTCTTGGCACGGAACATTCTTTGAAAGAAAGCATTTGTAGGGAGGGCACACTAAAGTATGGCCAGGAAGTATGTCTAGAACAGCTTGGTGAGAGATCAAGCTAGAGGAATTCAAGTAAGAAATCAATGAATTTATCAAGGAGGGCACCTAGCTTTGGATCAAGATACATGATGAAAGAGTGTATTTACCATCTTTGTTTTCAAGAAAAATGTTAGTTTTAACTTGATGATTTAACCGAGGAAAGGCTACTGGGCTAAACAGATCAATGCCTTTGTGAAATGCAGTGGCCCAAGAGCTGCAGAAGGCCAGATTAAATTAGATAATTCTACTATCTGGCTTTAAACTCTGTGAATAAATTTTGTCATTTCTGCCCAGATTATATTGGCTTCAATGCCAACTGCATGAAACAGAACCTATTCAAAGATCAGAACTGGCTGCAAAGATCAAAATTTTCTCCGTGACTTTTTCTATGTTAATTTAAAAAAAAAAAATGTTTATGAGTAAAATAGTGAATTTTTCACTTTTGGTAATCTCTGCTCCAGGAAAGAAACTTGAACTTTTCTTCTACTGTTCATGTAGATCAGTGTACCCTTCTTATCATAACCTCCAAAAAGAAGTCTGCACAAACTAGAACCTCTTCTATAATTGTGATACCAGTATGCACTTGCTTACAGAGTGCTAAGGGGGAAAAAAATAAGATTGGGAACAAAAGTGAGCATGGGACATAAAGCTAACCTCTGAGTTAGTAGGACAGAAAACTTGGGATAAAAAGAGCCAAGAAAAAAGGGCAAAATCAGAATAAGAAACCTAAGTGGAGAAAAAAATACTGGGAGGAAATAGTGAAAACCCGAATTTGTGTGGGTGTGCTATATACTGTTTAGTCTTATAATGCATTTGGCATTGATCTACAGTTTGTGTACCTATGTGATTAAGACTTCACAGGCAATGGAGCTTTTTTAATCCAACTTTAGTTACCTCAGTTTCAGAAAGCCCAACACAGACTTCATTAATGGACAAAACAAACAAACTCAATTGACCATAATTGCCATTTAGAACCAGTTTTCTAACTCCAAGCCCATTATACTAGACTTTCCAACAGACAAACAAACCACAGGATTTTAATGGGACTTTCCAAGTCAACTCTGTTCCTCCAATGTGTGCATGTACTTTTGAAATTTGTATTCCTAAAACCAATGGGAACAGCTAGCCCCTATGCCCAGCATGAACTTATGCTGAAAATAAATGTTTATCCAAGTAATATCCTCACTGGAGAAAAACAGTGATTAAAACTTATAGTTGTACGTGCAAATAAGTAGAATTATTCACAGGACCTTAAAGGCAGGCAGGGAGATGTCACAGACGAAATGGAGAGCTAAGTATTGAAATCCCTGACAAGGGGAACAGAAAGAGAATGGTATAAACAAAGAAAATCAGTGCCCATTATTGCCTTTGAAAATCCTCTCCAGGGAGAGCTTAGTAATTTGCACATACCAAATCACCTTAAACAAAAGCCACCTTCAGTCAATTTTAAGCCTTTTCCTTATTAAAATCCTATTGATTGATCATTCTTCATCTAAATGTCTGACAAGCCAATTTCCATTTTCAAGGAGGGAAATGTTGCTCTTCTTTTTCAGGTTATAAATCACTCAAACATTCTGTTATCAACTCTTAAAATAGTTAAGTAATAGAAATTAATAAGAAAATTAAACAAGGCTGCTTTCTTTTGTGAGTTGTTGTTTCATTAGTGCAGGTTTTTCTAACTTGACCAATACATTTAGTGGTTTCCAGAAATCGACAGACTCATTAGCAGTGACAAACACAATATAGGTGGAAATAGCTTTTAATAATTTGTTAACCTCTTAAGAGTCCTAACTTAGCTAGCCAAAAGTATAGCTCTGTGTTTTGTGCTGGTTTCAAGAGTTCGATAAACAAGAGGAGTATAACTTCAGGAAACTGATAATCAATCTCACACCATTCTGACATGGGGTAAGATGAGGTTAGATTTAAACCATTCTAAGTTAACAATCAAGGTTCAATTTTGATTTGCTAACTAACTAAGCCCAAATCCCATTATATCATTAATAATAATATTTTTCAAAATCTTAGGTTATGAATAAAGTTGGAGCACTGAAGATAATATCTCGAAATAAAACCTTCACTCTCCAATTTTTATATAAAAGTTTCACAAGTGTGTTCCATCTGTTATACTTTCATTACATGGTAGATGCTTTACCTGGAAGGTAGAGGCAAATCTACTGATCAATTATTGAAAATTACAGGTCACTCGTTGAAGTCAACTCTGGAGCAAACTAAAATGCAAAAAGTAAATCTAAATAAGGAAGGCAACAAAGTCAACAAATTCTAAGCAGATATTAATGAAAGCAGGTTATCATTTCAAACCACAAAGACTAGTTTCAAAACGCTGAGCTGTATTAACTAAACCTCCCATTCTCCTACGTGCTGACTTTTCTTCCTCTGCTGCTGCCGCACCACCATCCATCCTCTCCTACATTCCGTCACACCAATATTTCTGTGGCAAAAAGCAAGCGAGTAACCAAGTCTATGCACCGGGATAGTTGACATTACAACCACACATAATTGGGTTTTCTGCATGCAGATGACAATGCATCGAATGCATTCTGTGTGCTGCCGAAAAATGAGCTCTGAATTATCAGCATTAACATTAAAATTAGAGCCTCACTAGAGGGATCAAGCCAAGCTTAAGGTGATGTGACACTTCAGGGCAGCAAAAAGATTCATTAAATTTGCACCATTGTTCTTCTGTAGTGACAAAAGACAATATTGTCAGTTTTCTCCAATTGCTATTATATATGTATATCTGAAAATAGGATAAAAAGATTACCCAATTAACTGTTAGTGGGAGCTCTGGTAATCCCACAAGTTTTTCCCGTGAGGTTCAAAACTAACCGCAGTCTAAATAATTGACAGTTGCATCTACACAATCTCTGCAGAATATATGACAACTTACTTTGATATTCTGCTCACTGAAGGAAGAAATGGTGTGGAGGAGATTAAAACAAGAAGTTTTCTCAGTGACTGAATTATTATTGAAATACTACAGAAACTTGCAAAGCAGTTGTCTTTAGATCATCTCTGAGTTCAGTTGTAATCATCCAGCTAAATGAGAGCATGATTTCCCTGGGACAAGGAAATTTAATTTACACAAATGGAGTGTAGAGCACTGAAAAAAATGAAGCATGACTTTGAAACAACAATGACAACATTTGAATGATGCCGAGTTCAGGTAAAAAACAACCTGAGTTTAGGTAAAGAGATGAATATGATTTATTAGTGCAAAAAAAAAGGCACGTCATGCATAAAGCAAAAGTCAAACTTCACATAAGAACCTGTTTCCTAGATGTATCAATAGGATAAAAATAATTTATGATTCTTTCACATATTAACATTATGCTAACAAGATACTAACACAATTTATGTCAGCTTGAATTCTCTTTGCACCCATATATAAATACAGATACAACACATAACTTCAGTTGTCTGGCTGATGTATTGATGCCTGAATAGGTGGTTACTCTTCTGAGATACCCCACACAGCGAAAAGAAAATGGTAATTTCTGTAAGATGTTGCTAAAATACTCTCACCACTAGGTCCAACTCCATCCAGTGCTTGCAGACATTTCTACGTATGCTCCAACAGTAATGTCTCCATCACACAGATTGACTCAGAGGTATTTTCAATGCTTCAATGTTTACAGAAACTATTTTTAGTATATAAGTATTTAGTATTTTTCTTTATATCAACTATAAAACCAAATAATTTTACGTGAAGAATGATGAAGACAAAAAAAATATTCTGCTTCCTCCCAAAGCTACTAGAAAACCATTATAAGCAACCTTCTTTAGAGACCTTGGAGGATTACTGCATGTTAAATCCCCAGATCATTTTAGTTCTTTCTTCTTACAGATATACAGGCAGAACTATAACATATGTAGAAGTCTGCCCATATCTGATAACTGTACATGATCTAATCTAAAGAAGTTTAAGTATCATATGGGCTTTGAATACCCCCCAAATACTAAAACTTGCTGAATAGCAGGACACATATCTTAGGCTCAAGTAGGGTGCCATTCAATAAATCCAATAAACTCCTGTAAAGTTACAGTGTTGCCATAGCAAAGTACTATCCTGACAGGATTCAGAAAAGAACTCCATTATGTCAAACACTTCAAACATGCATATGCCTACACCAAATCACCTCTCTCTGTCAATAACTGGTTGACTGGCAGTCAACAAAATACTTGCTTGATTTCCAACCTTGTGAATCAGATTTTTATTTTTTAATATAAAACTTAACTACATTGAGTTATTTGACTACAATGATCTCTGATAAAAATTATTCTTGATTTGCAGATAGGCAGTTTAGCAGGGCTTCTTCTAAGCTCCCAAGACAGCTTTCATATCTGAATGGACTGGTGAAGTACAATGAAGGTTCCCTGCTTCTGCTATTGTCTTTAGCCAGGATAGAATAACTTCTTTCCACCAAACATTAGGAAAGTCCGAAGGAGATCATCTATCACAGAGAGAGATTTTTGTAGTGCTGTCTTGATAAGAAATTCTACAGAAAAAAAATAATTGAAATATAAATAGGGGATAGCATTTTCATTACATTCACGTGTTTGGTACATAATTCAGAAACCCAGTCTCTTTTTTTTCCATTTGAAAAAAAATAATTGCAGTAATTCTCTTTAGTGTTTCATATTCTGTTTCAGATTCCCATCCTTATGCTACCCTACAATTTCAAGTAGTGATCTTCATATGATATCATAATGAAACAGTCACAAATGAGTTCCTTTGGCTTTGTATAATGGAATACAGAAGACTGTATTCATTTGATTTGAGAATGGATCATTAGCCACTGTATTCTTAAACCATTTAAGAGAAAGAATTTGAAATCAAACAATAAATAAACCTAATGCATACCTCTAAGCAGAAAGTAATTAAAATAGATAGTAAACATTTCTTTTATTGTTTGCTTTTCCCCCTAAATTATGATTTTTGCAACAGTTCTTTAAATGGCTTTCACTTTAACTGCATTGCAAAAACGAGATCATATTCATTGTATGCTCTTCATTAACTCAACTGATGGTGTTTTAATTTTTACAACATGCAAAGTCTGATGTTCATTTTGCAATTTGACATAGCTAGTGTGTGCTGAGAATAATTAGCTTCAGTATGGCAGAACAAATGATTTCTTTGCAAAGTAAACACTGTTTTTTAACACAGATTATTGGAAAACTTTCAAGGTACTTCTTGTCTTACACAAAATCAATACTTTCATTTTTAATTAACTTTTTTGTGTCCTGTTCTCCCCTAATGAACTAATAATCCACATTCTATCTGATGGCAAATATTAAGAAAAGATGAAAAATGACACTTAGCACAAGTGTTATGTCTGCTAAACTGAAACACACTGGATTATAAACAATAAATGCAGTTTAAAAGACTAAGGACTAACCAGAGAGGAAACAGCAAGGAATTTCATTACAACTTACCAATTCACTGCAATTTTATTACAAATTATTAAGCTATGATGATACTTTGCCTAAGACTTCCCATAAAAAGCCAAACATCACACCTATAATTCGGTGAACGTACTATCTTATTAACATGTGTAGGTGTCGTATAAATGAAGTTGAACAGTTAGAATCTTCCACAAAATTGTTCTACTCATCTATTTTCAGAATTACAACATGGTATCCATGATGTGACATCTGGAACTGTGCACTTATGTTAAAACGTTATGAACATCAGTACAGACCATCTTGAAGTCTGTAAAGCTGCAACCCGATGCCATTGTTGGCTGATTTCATTGGGAGTCTGTGGCTGTCTGGCTGACACACACAAACACACACACGTAGACATTGTGGGGAAACACTGGTTACACAGAGGCCCAATATCTTGCAGATGCCAAGTGCCCAAGTGTGGAAAGGTGCAGGCTGTGACCAATCCATCACCCAAAGCCTGACACTGGGGCCAGTTGGAATGAATACTGCATTCTCTCCTTACCCCAGCTCAGTTGTGCTAAACCACTGCAGAGCCAAGTGGGGCACATGTCAGTTAACTTTCAAGATGGGTATGTTTGTGTTTGCATGTGTGAGAAGATTTCCCTCACACAGCCCATCCTTCCTAGTTTCGTCCACTAATAAATTGAGTACAACAGTACTACCTTGTCTAGAGTTCAACTCCCTCTCTCCCCATCACAACATCTTCTCCCAAAATGCTCGCATTTTATGTTCCCCATCACAGAAATAACTTTTAGATCTCATTGTGTTCTCTAAAAGCTGTATTCTATAAAAGCCTAAGGGAAGAGAACTAACCCTACAATCAAAGAAAAACCACCAGAATATATCTTATTCCTTAGCACCCTCAACAATGACATCTGAGGTGTTTTTCAAGAAGTGGTATTATTAATCTCTTACTGTGGTAATATAAAAGTGAAGGCTCCATGAGTTAGACAGAGTCATTGGACTTCAGGCCAATCACACCTCCTTGAATATCACTCAGATGGAAGAAGACAGTTATTGTGATCTTCAAACAAAAATGAAATGTTAATGTTGTATTAATAAATACTAATTAGGATGAATTTTTTTCTCTCACTAATATATAAGAGTAACATCATCATGGAATACAGCAATAATCCTAGCCTATTCTCACAAAATTGCAAATTACTTTGGCAAGAACAGGAGAAACAAACTCCATCAATACATAAATCAGAACTATATATAGAACTTAATAGACTCTTCAGATCTTCCAGGTAAAGAAACATAAACAACAGCCTGAGTTAAAGCCAGTAGATAAACTGATAAAGAGTTGATAATGCTGAGTTTTAGCCATCTGTACCTAAAACTTCCTAACCAGATTTGACTTTTCTGTAACACTCTAACATTCTACACAGACTAGATAAGAAGTTTAGAAAAAAACTCACAACAGGAACAAAACAAAAATAGAAACACCCACCCACATACCCAACCCAAAACTGAACAAAAACCCTCTAAACCCAAAACCCACCCAGAGTATAACCTTGACATAAAAATAATAATGGCAAGAGAGCACAGTTCACCCACCCCAGTCAGTGCCACAGCAGGTGCTGTAACATCTCACAGTGCTGAGCCCAACTCTAACCCTCAGCACCTTGGACAGAGGCTTGTGCAGCTCCGTTGACGTCAAACACTTTTCTGCTTCTAACTGTCTATTAAACAAAGCACAATGTATAAGAATACTTCTTATTCTTACATTAAAATTTTGCTCTGTTAAAATACGTGCATGCCTAGTAAAGTATGGATGAACTGGCATAGCTTGAGGTCATCCATTCCTTGATACAGAAACCATTATAGCCTAAGACTATTCTACACGGTTTTTTACATACATCAGAGACACACTCTAAAAATACTCCCCTTAGAACTTTTTAATTCTGTTTTGCAGGACATAAAACACTATCTTTGAGCTGTAGTGATGCTGTTCTCAGAAGTTAAATTATTACTTGTGCTGTTTCTCCTCAATATGTCAGAAGCCGTAAAAAATAAAAAATAAATAGAGCAGCTGGATAAAATGAACTAAAATAAGATAATCACAGAGTACCCTGAGTTGGAAAGGACCCATGAGGACCATCAAGTCCAAATCCTGGTCCTGCACACGACAAAACTGAAAATCACACCATGTGCCTAAAAGCGTTGTCCAAAAGTTTCTTCAACTCTGTCAGACTTGTTGCTGTGACCACATTCCTGGGGAGCCTGTTCCAGTTCCCAACCACTCTCTGGGTGGAGAACCTTTTCCTAATATCCAACTTAAACCTCCCCTGACACAACTTCAGGCCATTCCCTCGGGTCCTGTCACTGGTCACCACAGAGAAGTCATCGGTGCCTGTCCCTCCATTTCACCTCATGAGGATGCTGCAGACCACGATGAGATCTACCCTCATACTTGATAAAAATCTATTAAGAATATAATTATTTCAGTACGGGTAAAAATAGTCTATACACTTTCATCCAGATTAACGTAATAAAATATTATGAAAGTTAGGAGAAAGAAGTTTATGGAGATGGGAAAAAAAAATCTGAATCAGTACAATATCAGTGAGTTTACCTTTAAAAAACAGAAGAAAATCCAGCAATGTAGAACAACATTGTCTGCAGGGTCAAACTCCCTCAAACTCCTTTGGATAGCAAAATTTGTCACATTTATCATAAAGAACTTACACATACTTTTAAGATGTTTCACATAAAAACAGAAAGAAATTAGAGAAAAATATTACTCTTTTAACAATATGAAACAATTGTGATTTTATTGAGCCAGTTTAAATTGTTATTCTGAAAGCCAGCATAAGCACAATTAAATTTAAACCTTCAATTATTATGTAGATTACACTCAGATGAGGCATAGGAGAATTTTTGCTGATGTTCACTGCAAGAAATCAATATAAAACTAAAAGAAAAAATATTTATTTTAGAGATGCTCTTAAAAATAGACTCAAAAAATACTATTTGGATCCACCTGCAGGCCATTTCAGAAAGACTGTAGTTGAGGGGATGAGACAGCAGGGAAACCCATTCAAGCTGATCCAATTTAGATATGTAAATTTTATCTTGTGTGTTTGAAAAGAACATTATGGCACAGCATAATTTGCACCTTGAGTTCCAAAGAATAATATTTCTAATCTAATGAAAACATGCCTCCATTGTTCACTTTCCACTCTCCAGGTTTGGGCCAATCTACTGAGCTCCTACCCATTTAAAACTGTTCTTTTTTTCCATATTTGAAACAATTATCTAACACTAAAAAAAAAAAAAAAAAAAGAAAAGAAAAAGGAAAAGGAAAATAGAAAGGTATTCATTTTTGAAGTTACCTGAAAAGGTGATGTTACAAGTGGCTGAAAGATGCATGATACAGCCTTTAATAGTAATGGTGCTAATGTAATCTCCACTCTAGGGATGAAATGCTAAATGAAACAACTGAAGTTTAAGATCATATGTTTGACACAGTGCACTGTTACCTTATTTTTGTGTTTGTTGTTCCAAAATAGTGATATTTGCTTAATAATAACATTTTGTAAAATAATTTTTTTTTTTTTCCATCCAAGTTAGTGTAACAATACTGATGACTGGTTTGGTCCCCACAATATACACTTGCAACTATGATCTATTATTATTTGTTCTGATTCAATGAGTATCACTAAAGGACAAGACAACATGTCTTACAATTCATGAACTTATATGTTATCCTAAAAAGAACTCGCATAACAGAACTAACATTGATGCTGACTAGAGTCTAGCTCAACAGACACTAACAATCATAAGTTCAAATGCTTCAGAGCAAATTTTCCTCTCATTAAATATTAGATATTATATAGATAATTAGATATTGAATGAGAAATTACATATTTGATATTGTAAGGGTAGGTACAGTCAGAAAACAAATCTATTTTGGAAGAAATATCGCAAAGATTAATTGTCCTGGTTCCAGCCAGGACAGGGTTAATTTTTACAGCAGCCAGGAGGGAGCATGGCTAGGACTCAGAGGTTATTCTATACCATCCCACATCATTTTCCAGGGACAGGCAGGCTCCTTTCCAGGTCGGGGTAGCGTGGCTGTGGCTCAGGTATTGCGGTTTCAGTGTGGGAAGCAATCGTGTGAATCATTCGCTTCTCCTGTACCCTCTGTTACTAATATTTTTGCTGTTACTGTTTGTTTTCTTATTTCATTGCTATTTCCAGTTAATTATTCTTATCTCAACCCATGATCTTTAACCTTTTGTGCTTCCTATTCTCCTCTCCAAGCAGCCCTGGGGGAGAGGAGGAGGGGAGTGAACAGGGGTGCATGGTTTGGGGTGTTTCAGTGGGAACACTAAACTGGGGAATACAATTCATAAACCACGACATTATTAAACACATAAATTCATACTGAAGCAAACTAAAATATGTGAAGTGCAGTACCAGAAGTGTAACTTGTACATAAGTAATACTTATTAATCCTCTCATTATCATACAATTTTATTATTTTAAAACCATAAAGAAACATGTATTTAAATTCCTCAATTCATAAAAATTAAGCTGTAAATTAAAATATTGAAATAATTGAAAAAAATCTTGAGTTCTGTGAACATTTCAGATGTGCCTTTAAATTAAAAGTGGAACAATGCAGTTTCACTACATTAAGAGGCACATTTTGAGGTAAATTGAACATCTTTATTGAACGTTTCCCACTTCAAACTGGCTCTTCTAGGGTTAGTCGTAGTATACAACTCAGCCTCCAAAACTTTGTCTATGAAGCTAACCAAATAATGAGCTCTATTCTGATAAATCCTCAGCTTCTCACTTGTCCCAGAAGTACAAGACTTATCTGTTTATCATTTTCATCCACTCTGGCCACTGTGGTAATAAAATAACCACACGATATTACTGAAGATTACAGTTACAAGTCCTTTAGCTACTAACCCAACTACACTTGACAGTCTGTTAATAAAGGTTAAAAAAAGAAAAACAAAGGCTTTAAGAAGAAATTGCTTTCAGACCTTCACTACACGTAGCTGGTCAGACTGATAGTTTATTAAGAACATATCTCTCCAACTACAAGTTCCAAGTAGAAGAGATTCCTAGCCACAGAAACCTGGAAGCATGAATTTCGAGGAGTATGTCTGCCTCCACCACACTGTCTCTTTTTTATTTAGTAAAGATCAAAGAAATTTTGTAATATGTAACTTTCACGGCTTTATTGTAATGACTCCGTAACTACAGGTCATGTAAACAAAATGCAATTAGAAGAGGGACCAGCAAACAAAAGGTTAATCTGCTGAAAATGAGCTTAATTGAGGACTCCTCCTATGCTCTCCATCCAAAACAATTACTGGAATAGTCCCAGTCCTGATGTTAGCAGGAACTGGCACAGACTCTGAATCAGGAAATCAGCACAGGAAAAGTACAAGGCCTATGCCTGTGCTATCCAAAGCAGAAGAGCCACAAAAATAACTTTGCAACAATAAGTTCTAACCAGCCCATGAAACAGGGCAAAAGAACGAAATTCAGCCCAGTTCTAAGGATGTTGGGCAGCTGTGGCTTGTAAAACAATGAATAATCTGAAGGGGCTCAGCAGCAGGCAAGATTGCAAGATGCAGCATAAGATCCCTCTGTAGAGGCTGTGGGAGGATGCCTGGAAATGGAATGGTGAATGAGGAAGCCTTAAATTCTCCATCAGATAAAAACCAAACATGCAGTGGGTTAGAAAGGCTGGGTCTTGCCCTTAACTCTAGGTCACAGAGGAGCTAAATTGTAAGAGTTGTTCCATGGGTGTGGGTTAAAGAATACACCTGACATCTGTTGTATCAAAAGCATTTAGCCACATGGCTGAAACAAGAACTATCTTCACCTTTCTGGTATTCCTCAACTGCTGTCTTCCTTATCTCTGTCCATTAAATTGCTATCGACTGGGACTTCTGTGGCTGTGATGCAGGATTTTGAACATGCAAAATGCTTTAGCTAAATTAAATAATTTCAAAAATTAAACCCCAGGAGTGTTTTTTTGTGCATGTTAAACTTTATAAAAGAAGGCAAAAGTTTCCAGACATTTCAGTCAGCATTAGAATTTAGATATTATCAAAATAACACAACATATTCATACAATCTAAGAGTGATACTAGCAAAACCCTTATCTTACTATATGTCACAATTTGCATTTCTTCTGTTTAGATACCTCCGTGATGTAATTTAGTGTATACAATAAGGTAATTCTGTATTGTAATTATTTTCATCAACATCCTATTACAATAAACACTTTCTTTTCCAGCTTTAAATACAGCCTTCCCCTTCCTGTTAAATGTGCTTTCCATGAAGATTAGCACATTAATTTCCTCTATATACTTGTCACTGGGCAAGGAGAGCGTACGACCCAAGATTTAAAAACAAATACTTTCACAGGAAACAAACTCTTCAACTGAATTAAGAAGTTATCTAAATTTTATTACATCAACTTACATAATTAACAAAACACCAAACCACAACTAAGTGGGGGAAAAAGCACTCTGGGAAAAAAATGCAAGAAAAAAATAATCTTTAAAACAGATTTCACAGATCCACATACATATTAGTTTGTGGTAAAAATAAGGAAGGGAGGTAGATGTACAAGCAGACAGATTTTCATGAATCCCAATTGTATACTGTGTTCCAACATACATCATAAATAAAAAAGGAAATTCAACACATCCAAAGTGTTTCTAGAGAAAGATTTTATTCACTTCAATCATTTTTCCTGTCATTTAAAAATGATCGTTCTAAGAATACATCCTGGAATTTTTCCTTGAATTCCAGGGAGAGAGACTTCTGCCACACTGAAAGACAAGAATTCTAATGAGATAAGTAAAAACTCTTGTTATAGCTACTCCTTCTGCATTTTACCTGGTTCTTAATTCAGAATAGCTGTTCAACAATTCAGAATAGCTGCTTACCATGGCCTTTCAAATCTATCAGATTATCCAGTCATAAGAACACTTGCAGTCCAGTAAATATTTGCAGTATAGTCTCTGTTTTGGTGATTAACAATCCATAAAGAGATTTTAAGCAAAGCTGTCAGTTTAATCTAGCAGGGCTTTGCATGCAGTATGCCAGACTGAGTCAGATCATTTTAGTAGTAAGGCAATGATGCAGCTACAGCATCTGAACTAAGGCAGTGCATTTTTAAAAACCCAGGGGAGTTACAGCCCCATTTACTCCATCTGTGATACACCATGGGGGAAAGAGAAGCAAGGTTTACTATGTACTTATCTGCAAAATATGTTGTCAAACCGTTATTTTCAGTACACACAAGTAGATCTAATGTTTGGAATGTGTATAAAACATCTGGAATACAGTCATTTTCAACACAAACAAACAATATTTTCATATTCTGACATGAAGTGTTTTTACAGCAGCATTCAGTCACTCCAAGTAATTTCTGAGATCAATGGTTTTCATTAAAGCTGACTGTACATTTCTTCTATAATGAAGCCACAGAGGTATGCCCCTTTACAAATAAGCAGACCAGTTCTGGCCACACCAAGATAAGACCTCCAAGACCATTCAGAGATGCGCAGGCTGGGTTACTCTAGCACTGCTCTGGCTTCCACCATCTGTTTCCCATGTGCTATTACACTAACACAGAGTTGAATTGTGCTGCTCTGAAAGTAGAAAGGATCTTTTCCTTCTTCCCTCCTGGACTTTTATTTGGAAGGGAGAAGAGAGTTGCTCCATTGTAAATACTGTTTTGTCATTGTAGAGATAGTTAAGATTGTGTGTGTAATGTATTGTAATATTTATTTTGTACAGTCATTGTAATATATTCCCTTCCCCCCATTTTGAGTCTTGTGTGGTGTCTGGAAAACCCATCTCACACTGGGTTGAGATGTGGGAGGGGGCTTGGACTAGGGAATTGGATTTTGGGGCTCTCAAACCATGACATTAATATAAAGAGCAGTTGTACCTGGTTTTACAAAGCAGGACTTCACAACACTTACATATATACATCTTTACAGTACTCTCCAGCTAAGAAAATCTTTTTCCCATACCTATGCCATTTGGGCAGTGAAGGGTTATATTTATTACCTTGGCAGCAATCTGACCCAAACGAG
Source organism: Pipra filicauda (assembly GCF_003945595.2). Lineage (NCBI taxonomy): Eukaryota > Metazoa > Chordata > Aves > Passeriformes > Pipridae > Pipra > Pipra filicauda. Next base: position 3,806,677 of record NW_024104831.1, on the reverse strand, counting down.
TAAACCTGAACTCCTAGAGTAAGAAACAACAGAACTTAATATGCATACTACTTTTTCTAATATAAAGCAGAGAAAACATTTTTGTTTTCATTTAATGTAATACAACTAGAGAAATGCACAAAACACAATTTTTATCTTTTACAGTAAGCTTGAAGCTGAAGCTGTTCTCCCAACATTAGCAAAGATTATAAATGTGAAATATTTTCAAGCCAAATTTGCCATCAGTTGGTCTGCAGCAGAAAGACAGAATTCTAATTTAAAAGAAGCCACTGTAGATGTCAGAATTTGACCTATTTTCTACAAATTGAGGAGAACATGGTATGTTTAAGTAGATTGCTTAGATATTGGCTCTAATACCCAGCAAGCTCAAGTAAATATGCACACATAAATCCACAATTGAAAAGCTGTGTTGTACTAAACTGAACTGATGTACCATCGCATGTCAATGTTGATCAGTTTGATAAGACTCTAGAATTATTTTTACCATAAATAATAGGTCTTCTGAATAGGAAAAGACAAAGAGCAAAAAGTAGCTCAAACAATGGTTGAAATAACCTTATCTTTGTGGAACACCTCATAAGTACCTCACAGTACTGGTTATTCTTAGACACATTGACTAAAGAGGGTGATATTTTTAGCTGACCACTTCCCACTTATCACAGCATTTTAAAATTTACTGAGTTACTGCAATGTACTCCAAGGACTAACAGAATGTTCACTTATTGGCAAGATTAGTCTGAATACAATCAGATATTTTCTTGCTGAAATCCAGTTCTCAGAAGATTTACTTTTGGACCTGTAGATCATGGATGTTCAGCAGCTATAAACTATGTTTGCAAAATCAACAGATAGATTCTCAAAACTGTCACGTGGAAGTTCAGGTTTCCAACATCTTTTGTAACATAAAAAAATATAGGTTGTCCAAAGCTTGACTTGCTTATGCATTTATTTAATTTTGGAACCAAGAACTGGCCTGGTTGTTCAAATGCTTTGCTCTCTGTCTGCAGAGTTTTCTTACTGTAACACTGACTAATCTCTCATTTAGCTCGGGTTCTTCTTCTGTGATTTCTTGCTGAACAGAGATTTGCATCTTTGCAATACTCTCATAGGTATTTCCAACACCAGAAACTTTCCTTTGAGATCTCTTTGATAATGCTGCGGTCATTCACCAACTGTACTCTCAGTATATAGTAAATGACAACTCTTAAACTTGAGAAGTACTTTAATATATTTTCAATTAATGTTTTGAAGACCAGACAGCCTACCTTGCTGCATTCTATAGACCACTAGTGTGTACAGTTGTGGGATGACCTTGCATAGATTTGTGCACCAACAGCAAACTTAGCTTTAGATATTTACAGGAATAACAATTTTCAAAATAGGACTTAAGCTTTTTTTAAATAATTATTATTTCTCTATATCTTGTTCATAGAATCATAGAATAGAATGGCTTTGGTTGGAATACATCCAGAAGACCGTCTAGTTCCAAACCCCCTGCCATGGGCAGGGACATTTTCCACTACACCAGGTTGCTCAAAGCCCCATCCGACCTGGCCTTGAACACTTCCAGGGATGGGATATCCACCATGCCTCTGGGCAACATGTTCCAGTGCCTCAGTACCCCCACAGTAAATAATTTCTTCCTAATACCCAATCTAAATCTACCCTTTTTCAATTTAAAGCCATTCCCTGTAAAACGTCTCTCTCTGGCTTTCTTGCAGGCCCCCTTTAGGTACTGGAAGGTGCTATAAGTCTCGCCAGAGCCTTCTCTTCTTCAGGCTGAACAATCCCACAGGAGAGGTGTTCCAGCCCACTGATCATCATCATGGCCCTTCTCTGGACTCAATTCAATAGGTACACATCCTTATGTTGGGGGATACATAGCTGGACACAGCTGAACTCCATCTGGGGGTCTCATCACAGCAGAGAGGCTGAATCACTTCCCTAAACCTGTTGGTCACGCTTCTTTTGATGCAGCCTGACACATGGTTGGCTTTCTGACCTGCAAGCACATACTGCCTGGTCATGTCAAGCTTCTCCTCCACCAGCTCCCCCAAATCCTTCTTCTCATGCCTGCTGTCAATCCATTCTCCACCCAGCCTTTATTCGTGCTTGAAAATGCCCTGACTCAGGTGCAGGACCCTGCACTGACCACGTTGAACTTCAAGAGGTTCACACAGGCCCACCTCTTAAACCTGTCAAGGTCCCTCTGGGTGGCATCCCTTCCCTCCACTGTGTTGACAGCACCACACAGCTTGGTGTCATCAGCAAACTTGCTGAGGGTGTGTTCAATCCCACTGTCCATGTCACCAACAAAAATGTTAAGCAGCATCGGTAGTTGTTCAGAAATGGGACTTCACAGAAAAGATGATTGGCTTGCACCAGTCAGCACTGTTCTTCAGTGTCGACGATTTTGCACTACAATGTAGTTTACATTTACTGAGGATAGATGTATAAAGCTACCTTGTTTGTAAACCCAAGATTTCTAATCATTCTAACAAAACATCTCAAGAATGCTGACCACACACAGAGAAATAATATTAATGTTTCAGTCTTCAGTAATTTGAAACTACAGGTTAGAGTTTAAGAAATTCATATATGAGTAGCTTCTACTGGTTTCAGAGTAATAACAGAGTTTGGAAAAAATCCAAATTCACTGTTGTGAAATCTCCCAATCAAGGTTGCAAAAGGTATTTTAGGCAAGTGTTTGTTATACAAAATGTGAGAGTTCTAAGCTATAAATGACTACAAAAACATGGTTCTATTGACTGCTTACAAGTCCTATGAAATCAAAATTATAAGTAGTAACATGACTTATCTCTAAAACCTATAAACAGTTTAATTAATACATGAGAGCATATGTAAATTAAAATGCATTCATATAACTCCAAAACAAGACTTTTTTTTTTTTTTTTTAGCTTACAGTGTCAGAAAAATATCAAAAAATATCAGAATGTTCAAGTATGGTATTATGTCACTACAATATATATTCCTGGAGAATTCTCATACTTATTTTTATTATTATTATTATTATATACTTATTATTATTATTATATACTTATTATTATTATTATTATTACACTGTTATTTCAATATCTGTCATTCTATCATTCCACTACCAAGACTTCTAGGGAGGCATGAAAGTTAATGGAACCTGTGTCCTAATCCTGAAAGACAGACTGACACTTCAAATTACTGATAAAAAGTAAAAAAGACACATATTATCAGACAATTTATTAGAAGAGCTACTGGAAAAAAAAATCAGAACACTAAAAAGAAATAAACTCCATACAGATATTTTTTGCAAGCGATGGAACCCTTATTTGCAGTTCTGGTTTCTATCATAAAAAAAAAAATATATGAGCATCAAGTCATGGAGTAACTGTAACATAGAATACAAATAAAAAAATACAGACATGGATTTGTTATCTAAAAACCAGAAGTCCCACAGTATTACATAATGCTTTAATTAATTTACAGTCCAAGTAAACTGTATACTGAAAATGAGAAAGATTTAATTACATTATTAGCACCCATGGACCTGCTTCTCATCAATATTCAGTGACGATACTGTGCACATGATCTTGTTTCATGCAGGAAAACAGAAAAAAAAGAATGAAGTTAAATGTGAAATGCAATAAGAAGTCACTAAATATTATCAAAGAAAGCAAAAATGGGAGAATTCAACATTTAAATTAAATCTGTATGTTTATATTCATATAGTAGACTTTATGACAAAAAATATTTTGCTGTACAAGAGACTTCTGAGATTAATTACAGACTGAATATGTATAACAAATTCCTCTAAAGGCAATTTTTTAATCCACCTTGCATTGCAAGAAGATTTATTTATTATTTAATTTTCCTGATTATTCCCCTGAAATTATATATAAATGTATGTTTGCTATATGTAAGTTTCTCAGACAGGCTAGTTGGCAGATATGAAAGCCAAGGACAATCACTGAAGAACCAATAAAAAGAAACATTATCTGAAATGGGATCATTCTTTAAAGTATGCTGGGAAATAGTATTGTCACACCACTGCAAATGTATAAGATTAAAGCTGGAAACTACTGCTTGTTTTTCCTTCCATATGTACCTGCCTTATTTCTAAAACAAGCAAAACAAAAATAAATTAAGGTTGCAAAAATAATTTAGAGCATGTTATGGATACAATATGAAGATGTTAATTTGGATTAAACAATAAAATTTCAACAGAAGTATCTTCCTTTGTTTGTTTAACTAAAAAATGCAAAGAAGTGTAAAAGTTTTGATTTAAATTCTTGCAAAAACATATTCTCTATGTTTTTAGAAGGCCTCTACTGGGCCTTCACTCCACTTCCAGCTATTTTCCAAAAACTTAATTATTTTATGCATGTGTAATGATTTTACATGTGTGTTTATAAATACAGTGCTTAAAAGCACAACCTTCAGATGGTGATTATTGAGGAAGGGTGGTGGCATGGTGGGAGGTGTGGTTGCTTGGCCACTGAGGGAGACGTGAGGGAGGAAGTGGGCTACTTGTTATGGCTTTTAGGACATGTGTCAGCATCTGAGGGTGATGGGGCATGTGATACCACCAGACAGTATGCCTCAATGAACACCTGGGGCCAGCACTGCACCAGGAGCAGATGTCTACAGCAAAACAGAATATCCCCAGCAGGGAAAGAACACAGCTGCAGGCCGTCCCCTCAGCCCAGATGAACATTGGCCATCTCAGCCTGGTGCTTCAAGACTGCCAGGTGCAGTTGTGCCCTAAGAAGCAAAAAGCCCTTGGCAGCTCTGGTTGTATTGCCAAATGCTTCACCTCCTTCAAACTTCCTGACACAGACAGGATAGAAACTCCTGCCAAAGTACACAACAGGACACCTTCCTTTTAATGGCAAGACAGCTATTCATTTGTACTGGGAAATTAAAGAGATCCAGTGGCACAACATTTCAGCATGCAAATCTAGTCCCAAATTGCCTTCTGTGCATATACGTGTGTTACCAGTATGCACGGCAAGCAAAGTTTCAGGACTCAGTACTGCTGCAGAGTCTGGAATAACATTTAGTTTTGCAAATTCCAACAGAAACTGTATAAAACCAGGAACAGAATAACTAAGAAACTGCATCAAACTACAGCATTTGAGCACTTTAATTACCAAGAAAGATACTTCTCCCAGCCCCCTCTTTCCCCCTGCATGTTCTGAATACAAACATGAACTGATTCAGTAACAAGAAGTGCTATCAATACTCTAGCTTTCAAAACAGAATTTCCATGGCCTTTCCATAGATCATGAGGATACATACCACAGCACAGCACTAACGAAGTTTACTTTACTCTGACATAAACATATCTAAAATGTTAAATCGATTATTACATCTTACACAACACAGTAGTGCAAGGTGTTAAAATGAGTACTTCAAAGCCACAGAGGAAACCCAAGTGATTGAATTCATGCCTGATCACTTGGGACGTAAGTTATTTCAATCCATTCAGCAAAAGAGTAGAAATCAACAGAACCTGTTATTCTTGAATTTATAAGTTCTCTGTTTTCCTGCCTACCATGGAAATTTTACAGCTACCAGCAGACAGAATTTATTTAAAAGGACTCTCCATGGCTGGAAACATCATGTATTAAGACAAACATTCATATCCTTAACCAGTCCATTGATTTTATGTCTTGCAATTTTAATGCATAAATATTCTCTCAACTGCTTCAGTCCTGTATTTTGAACTTTACTGGCAGTTACATACTCCACAAAATTGGAAAAGACACAGATACTTCAATAGGACTATAAAAAAGAAAATGCCTTTCCTTGTTTCACACTAACCAAGGCTATTGTAAGACTTTCCTCCATGCATTTTAACAATTTCTCTTAAAGTCATAATAAGTGTATTGACAAAAAATTTTAGAAGATACAGAAGCCTTCCAGTTGATGTGCAATTTATTAGGACTGGAGTTGCTTCTCAAGCCTATATTAATTGTATCCAAGACAGGCAACAGCTAGAGAAGTCTACTCAGCTTTTGTTTGAAAGAACTCTTTTTGCACATATCTCTTCAATCACATCTGCACAGAATGTTCTGAAACAAAAGTTATACAATTCAGTCTGACCTGCAATCTGAGAGTTCAAAGACAGACAGTTTTTTTCAGCATAAATCAGTCAACCATACAACGCATTTGATTTTTTTCTCTATTAATCAAGTGCATGAACTTTTAAACTGCAATGCTGAGAGGCATAGATATAGTTTTCTCTCAACTATTTCACAGAGTACATGCATTTTTGAAGGAAATGTGCAATATTATGCTCCCCGTGTAGTTCCTGAATACATATCTTGAATAGGATTCATCAGTGTCCATTGTTATCTACATTTCAGCTATGCTTCATTACAGTCAATAAAGATCTAGTCAATAAGATACCATTCATCTTGCCTGGAAGCATATTTCTAAAACCAGTCATAGGAATCCTGAACAAAAGCATTAAAACACTCTTTGAATATAGAAGAGGTGACATATTACCAACACAGTCACAGACACCTAAATTAGATTAAGCCCATGATGCCTGGCTTCCAGGTTTGGGGTGTGTTCCTTCCTTCTGTAAAAATAATTTTAAAAATATTTATAATGGTAGTTACAGTTCTTTAACACTTCTATTCATAAACCCCATTCTTATGCTTCTCATAAACTTCTTTTCCAGCCAATCACTGCTTTGGACTGGGAAAGGTTTACAAAACTTGGACCACAAATACGTAATAGTTTCCAACACAGCTCATCTTGAACCTTTCCTATCCTTCCAATATGGTGCACATATGTAGAGATCTGGCTAGGCAGAGAAGAGCCTCTACAACCTAATAACAATAAAATGCAGAAAAACACAGCTGCCACAATCAAGTAAAAATGCTCCAAATCCAGGCCGGAATGTAGATTTGAGAGTTGAGGGTTGGGCTAAATATGTGTATATTAGCACATGGTAAGGCAGTGATTTTTACTATATTAATTGAATTCATTATCACCACACCTTAAGTTTCCCCTTTTAACCATAACCTAAGTGCATAATACAAGATATTTGTCAGTGATGAACCTTTCCTGACCACCAAAAACTGGTCTATAACTTATACAACACTCCCCTCCCAAAGCAAACTCCACCAACTATTTAAAAATATTGCTATTATATTGAAATAATCATTATTTAAATAACTAAAAAAATTAAATGCCTAAAAGTGAAGAGATTTATAAAATTAAAATTATGGAATTACAGAATCTCAAATCAGCCTTGGAATTATGGAATCTCAGCCTTCCTTATCTGTTTCCACTACAACACAAATGGACTATAATGGGGTACTTACAATCCTCACACATCATCTCTGACTACATGCTAAATATGTTGCCCCAGAGTTTCACATGTTCTTTGGATTCACTGGATCAGAATTTGCTGGGTTATATCTGAACCTTAAACTCCTCCAAATATTTCCACAGCACTATATGTGATCTATTCCAGATTTAAAAAACATATTTATTTCAACAGAATATTTTTAGCACCCCATATTTTTTCCCTGTCTGAAGGGATTTATGCATCTTATACCAAGTAATACTTAAGACTGCTATCAAGGAAATAAACAGGGGTTTTTTGCAGTTTCCTCAAGCAATATTTATGTGACATTTTTCTACATCTTCTCCTGCTCTTCTTCACCCTTTTAAACTATCAACATCACTCACTAAGAACACTTCCAGTATCAATTTCACAGATTAAAGAACAGGTCTTTCAGTCTTTCTACTAAATGCTGACTTTTAGTCTTTCCTGCACTAATTCACAGCCAGAGACTGAACTAGTACTTGTAAAATTGGTTGCTCAAGAGGAGTTGAGGCATTGCTCTGTCTTGACTCTCTAAGCCCTCTCTAGAGTCAGTGCTTTCCCCAGTCAAGAATTCAGGAGCTTTCTGAAAATATGGCCTGCACTTCTTTTTTCTAGAGGCATCATTTTGACTTTGGTTAGACCAAATCATACTTTGCCTGCATAAATCCATATTACCAACCAGGCCGGATTATTTTGCCCCTCTAAAGAAACAAGTTAGCAACTACAAATTTCATAGGTACTGATTTTGAAACTTAAGGTCAAGGTTATTACCTAAAATACAAAGTATCAGCGTTTCCTTAAGTAAGGGTGTTCAACAAAAACAACACAATTGAACAATGACCCCAACTATTTCTTTTTGTACTGTGACCAATAACAGACTTTTTAATCCAGCTGATGCATCTATCACTTCTAGATAGATGCTAAATTTCTGTGTAGAATTCCACCAGGCACTTCTTCACGTCTTATCAAAGCCTGGCTGTTTACTTCACTCATCTTTATCAGATAACCTTAAAATACTTTAGAGGGTATACACAAGATATATAAAATATATAAAATTGAGGTTTAAATAAACAAAGTGCAAGGTGCTGCACCTGGATACCAGGCAACCCCTGGTATCAATCCAGGCTGGGGTATGAAGGGATTGAGAGCAGTCCTGCCAAGAAGGACTTGGGCGTGCTGGTGGATGAGAGGCTGGACATGATCCAGCAATGTGTGCTTGGAGCCCAGAAAGCCAATTGTATCCTGGGTTGCATCAAAAGTAGCGTGAGCAGCAGGGTGAGTCTTCCCCTCTGCTCTGCTCCAGTGAGACCCCACCTGGAGTGCTGCATCCAGCTCTGGGGTCCCCAGCACACAAAGGACATCGATCTGTTGGAGTGAGTCCAGAGGGCCACCAAGATGATCAGAGGGATGGAGCACCTCTCCTAAGAGGAAAGGCTGAGAGAATTGGGATAGTTCAGCCTGGAAAAGAGAAGACTTCAGGGTGCTCTAATTGTAGCCTTCCAGTACCTGAAGAGAGCCTACAAGAAAGCTGGAGAGAGATTGTTTACAAGGGCAAGTAGTGACAGGACAAGGGAGAATGGTTTCAAACTGAGAGTAGGTTTAGCTTAGATATTAGGAAGAAATTTTTTACTGTGAGGGTGGTGAGGCACTGGAACAGGCTGCCTAGAGAAGCTGTGGATGCCCCACCCCTGGAAGCGGTCAAGGCCAGGTTGGATGGGCCTCTGAGCATCTTGGTCTAGTGAAAAGTGTCCCTGCCCACAGCAGGGAGGCTGGAACTAGATGATCTTTCAAGTCCTTTCGAACCAAACCATTCTATGATTCTGTAAAAATAAAGAATTAAAAACAAGGTACAAAGGAAGTGTCAGTCAATATACTTCAAAGGAAAAATGTCCTATCAAGCACTTTTTAAAAATTATTATTATTACTACTATAAGCATTCAACCGTTATCCTGTACACCTTGTGGCTTTTTCATATGTGTTCAGCTGTGATGATGAGGGAGCACATTAAAAACACTGGAGATATTTCAGGTCTGGGGAGGGAGGGTGGGGAAAGACACCGTATTTTGAGTTAATTTGAAGGCTGACAGAGTTCAAATTGCTTTAAGTTTTGGAGTGTTAGCGGTCAGTACTGTGGAAAAGCGTCCAAATTTCAGAGGTGAGGCAGAAGCACAAAAAGAATTAAAAAGCCTCAAATCCTCAAATCTTCAATATAGTAGACTCAAACTGACATAATCTCATGTAATTTTAGTACAGCAGGATTCATAAGGGTCACAGGAAGAGCATACTACAGAGAGCATAGAGGCAGGTGTTGCTAAGGCCCCCAAGTGCTCAGTACACAGTGCTAGCATAAGCAGAGTCCACAGGGGAAGCCTGTCCCTTGCTGCAGCCCAGGACAGCTGCTAGCTCCAGGTACACAGTAACCCCTGCCTCCATGCTCTCAAAGAGTAACTCAGCTCTGTGAAGGCCTAAAGGTAAAAAACTAATAATAAAAAAGGACAAGAGAAAAAAACAAATCCACTGCTGGAACATTTCAATTAACACCATACATAACTCAAAATGGTCACAATTAAATACTCATTAAATATCTATAAATTAAACAAAAGTATATGTACCAACCAAATTCTCATCATACAAGCAACATGACATAACTTTAATATAATCACAGTGTGACACAGATTAATGTGTGTCCAGCTGAAATAATACCAGAGATGTACATGTAGTCCATCACTTTGGATTAACAACAGCACATGTGTGTTTGTGAATCATTACTGCTAGACTCTTAACTGACTGTATTTTGCAGTCTTACACAAGGCGAGATTTTGGACATCAGAAATAATATTTTTATAACAGATTTTCAAAACAAGTTTAGTTCTACTCATGAAGAAGTCCTGAGCCAAATTCCAGAAGAGAAATAGTGAAAAAAACTACGTAAACAAGCAAACCTGGCAAAATTATCAAGTGGGGACAGTGAACTGCACTATTTAAGATCAATTTGACAACTTAACATTGTAATTACATTGTAGTGAATGAATCAGATCAATAAATAAGCTTAGGTAAGCAAGAAACACTTCAAAAATAAAGGATCTGTGGAAAGACCTTTTTTAAAAAAAAGAAATGAAGATTTAGCTTCTGAATTCACGAAGGAGAGCAGAAAAAAACAACATTAAATTTCCCATGAGACAGAGAAGAAATGCACATGAAACATAACAGAGTGAGAAGTGAATCAGCACTGGAAAAAACCTAACAATTGTTTGCACCCTCCCAACTCCACCCTCCGAAAGAAAGAGAACATCATAATCCTATTTTTCCTAGAGTAACAAAATAAAATTATTAGAGATTTCATAAAAATAGCTTTTGGAATGTTTCTGTAATACATACAGAAGGCTTTGCAATTAAAATTTTAGCCTTAAACATATAGTTTATGGGAGTAATGCCTGTGCTTGATATTATCGATTTCCATTGAAAGATCATATTTTAGTTGATTATTAGTAATTTAATCTAGGTATTCTACGATCAAACTTATTCCTTAGGGTGATGCTTGAGGTCATGATTTTGAGTTTGTTTTGCCTGGGTTCTATTTACGGGAATTAGAAGATAGTTCAAACAAACAAAATCAAACAAACAAACCCCAAAACAAAATGAAACAAAACAAAACAAAAAACAAACGCAAAAAACAAAACCCCACAATCTAACAAATAAACATCTGGTAATGAATTTCCTGAAAAGGACTATCATAATACCTTTTCAAAATGTTTTTCAAAAAGAGTTTGAAGTTTAGCAAGCAGAGAATGTCTGGCACCAGAGATATACCTCTTGATCTACTCAAACAAGAAAAGAACACTTAGAATTCTAATAAAGGTTTAGAATCACAAGCCATGCAATTCCTAGCAGAGGCAGTAATTGGAGAGCACTGATCAAAGATTTCACTACTCTATCTGCACTCCACCTTCTGTATGACACTAATTACATTAGTGCAATCCTGCCAGCACAAGAAGCATTGCTACAGTAGCCAAGCACAGACCCTGCTGGCAGTTACTTTTCTCACTGCAAGGTGGACCTGGATCAGCTGCCCTGTGTCCCCAACACTGTCTGCATACACACACATGACAGGAAGGAGTGGAAATAATTTTGCAGACTAGAATGTTAGGTAAGGAATTAGAAAAGAAACAACTTTGACAAGAGAGCGGTCTGAGGACAGGAAGAAGGAGAAAGACTGTGGGTGATACTGATATTGGTAGTTCAGGGCTCTTAACAAACTGGATCCTACCTAAAATAGTCTGGTATGAGCTACAAAAAGACCAAGTGTCATATGCCATCATGGCACCCCTTCCAAATCTTCCAGTGCCATAATCTAACACTTCATCATAGAATCAGGGAATTGTTTAAGGCTAAAGAAATCTTTATGATTGTGTCCAACTGTTAACCTGGCACTGCCAAGTCCACCACTAAACCATGTCCCTAAGTGCCACAACTGCACATCTTTTAAACACCTCCAGGGATGCTGACTCATCCACTTTCCTGGACAGCCTGTTCCAATGCTTAACACTCTTTTCCATGAAGAACTTTTTTTCCTTATAGCCAATCTAAACCTCCCTTGGCTCAATTTGAGGCTATACTATACATTTTGTCCAAACATTTACTTAATTCATTTGAAACATGTTGTAGTCCCATATACATTTATTTCAGTAGCAAAGACAATTTATACTTCATTCTCTAAAATGTAGGAAATCTCCTTTCGAATGTACACTGAATTCTGTATATTTATAACCTTATCTCTATGGTTAAACTGCTAATTACAGTTGAATTTTACACTTTGCTACTAAAGAAAAACAATTTTAATGATTAGCCCAAAAACTACATCATTGCAAAGATTTGTGAAGTCTTGTATATGGGAAGCTGCCCCAAAATGTTGCTACTAGTTTTAAAAAGACAAAGTCCAGTTTCAAAATCTTGTAGTTTTGAAAACAAAAGTCTTCCATTACCTAATCACAGATTTCTGAACATGTTAAACAGGCAGTTTTTATTTCCCCTGCTAACCTACACAATGCACTGTGCCCTTGGAGTCTGTTCTCAATTACATTCAGGGTGCTCTACACAAAGCTGTAAAGAGCAATGCTGAGCACAGTCTGAAGACAAAGCCTTTTTCCTGAAAACAGTTGTTTCATAATGGTCATCCTGATAATATAGCTGTTAGCCAGGATTTCAATACATTGTTTTTTAACTATATAGGGAAGCTAGGTTAATAATGGGAAAAAATGTTAAATTATCCTACTCAAATAAAATGAATTTAGAATCTACAGAACTAAGGAAGGGTCTTTTTTTTTTTTCCCATCCAATTTCAGAAAAAAAGAACTACTCGAGAAGTCATATGCAGTGCCTTTCCAACCTCAGGAGACAATTCCACAGTCTAAAATATCATATGCTATGGCTTGAATATATTTTACACTTTGTGAGTATCCATTACATAACTTTTCTCCACTGCCTTTAATTATCCCATTAAGTAAGCTGGTATTTGCAGCTGCACTTAGAGCAGCTGCACAGGAGCTGCAGGGCACAAGAATATAAAACCAAGAAGAAAAATTAATAAAACATTATCTTTTCCATTTAGTAAGTTCACTTTCTCTTTTAATGGAAACATTTGTATTAGTAGATACTATTTCAGTACTGTAAGGTTATAAATCACATAAACCTTGTATTATCCAAGTCGACTGAACTGCCAGTCAAAAGTATCATCACTCACCAACAGCACAACTTGCCCTTAAGCTTTTCTCATTTTAGGGTACTTCTGAGGAGTCACTTTGTATCTGAAAATGTTATTCAAAACATAGAAAGCAGTGTAAATGGAATGAAACAGAAATCCTTCTGTTCTAAACCCCATATAGGAAATAACTTACAAGTTTATTTTACTGTATTGCACATCTTTAACTAATTCAGACACATTTGTGAGAAAACAAAGATGAATGTTTCAATTAATTAAAAAATCTGCAAGTCATCACACATTCTTAAAAACAGCTACCAAGCTTCAAAACTGTTTATTTTTCAGCTAGCCCAAATAATTCAAAATACATCCATTACAGAATGAAATACTATCTTTTATGTAATAGCATAATAATTAATACATGCATTTAGAGAACAGCATACAAGAAACAGACTAATGAGAAGTATCAATTTATTGATTAGGAGCCATTGTTCCTGAAAAAGCAATTCCAAATTGCTTGCTGGTTGCTGCTTTACTAGTTCCAGGCACATGGAAGCTCCTATACCTGGGAAAAGGAGATCATGCTTCTATTGTGCATTAGAAGACTGAGACCTTGCATAAACAGATGAAGGAAGCAAAGTAACAGCTTTGGTTTTGCCCATCTGCTTCATTTCTGACGTTCTAATTTTGTAGCTGTTTTAAAAATGTCCTTTTTATACAGAAGTTTTATCCATGAGAATCTCACAACAATACTTTCTTGTACCTGGCTTTCTGCTGTCCTCATTAAGACTCTCCTCTTACTGAAAATTACTCCAATTGAGATCTTTTCCAACCATCTCTATTTTTCACTGTAGAGCAAAGATAAGGCATCAGAAGCATATCACAGCATGGACTAATGGTCTATAACAGTTTTGGTGCCAAAATTCAGGTATGAACACAAATTGGACAGTACTTAACAACCTGAAAGTTTCCCTCTTCCCAAAGCAGGTGTGTATTCAGGGAAAAAGTTCTTAAGGGGTGTAAGAGTAACATACAATTAGCACCTATTAGGGTAGCTGTATGCTTTTAATAATGTAGTTTTATGTCGACACAGTATAGGCCTGAGATATATTGTTTTAAGTGTTTTGAACACTGTCATAAATCAAATTTTAATAGTATATCATTTTTCATAAGCTGTTTAATTGCATTGCTCATGAAGGATTGTGAGGACAAAGGAAATGTGACTCAGCTCAAGCAGCATATTTACACACACACACACACACACACAAAAAATATAGAGCAAGGATTCCCACCAATGTCCCACCAATACAAAGGAAACTAAATTATCATGCAACTTTTATAAGCGTTGATTTGACTTTCAATTTCAGTTCAAGAACTGATTTAACAATATCAAGACTTTGGGTACCGCTGCCAGTTCCTCCCAAGTTGGATGAAAAATATTTCCTTCTTTGTGAAAAATTAAACACCTAATTCCCATGGAGAGGCTCATGTCAGTGGTTAATTAGGGAACATTTTACAAAAAGAACCAAAAATTGTCATCAACACAGCAGGCAAATATTGACATTTTTACAAGCACAGCCATGCCACAGTTTAATTTCTGGTTCCAGATTTTGCAGGCAGGCAGGCAGCTGCTGCCCAGACAAGTAGAGAATCCCAACACTTACTGCAAATCCCAGCTTTCTGATACTTATTCAAACTGGCAAGAAACATTCCTCCTACATCACTTTCAAATATTTGACAGCCTGGCCATCCATTAAATGCATTTCATGGCAATGTCCATGGATCACTACATAATTCTTCCTGCCAGCTACCGAAAAATAATGTGATGCATAGGAAGCTGGGAGGGTTCCCAGGTCCCACGATACCTGACAGGCAGGGGGAATGCAGAAATAAAAGTCAGCAGAGTGAAGGTATAGCACTAATGTGAGAAGGCCAGTAACAGATTACACTGATTATTGAGTGGATATGAGATAGTCTTCTTCACTGAGCAGTTGGACAGCAGGGTTAGCTGCTGGTCAGGTAGCAATCAGATATTTGCAGTGAGAATTGATGCAGCCTATGGCCAGAAGTCATGTCCCTCCCTGTGTAAAGGCAACAAACAACAACTGCCACAGGCTTACAGGGAATAAATACAAGAAATTGAAAAAAAAATAGAAAAAATAAAAATTAAAAAAAAATAAAAAAGTAAAACCAAAATAAATCAATACAACAATAAAACCCCTAGATGACTTTTCTTCTCCTTCCCCATATATCCTCCTAAGTAAAATTCCATTTTTACTCTAAACTTGAAATCCTAATGCTAGGTGTGGCAGCGGTGATTCTGTAATGCCATCTTCCTGAGATGGAAGATGGAGCCACAACCACTTGCAGTGGGCATAGACATACACATTCAATTACAGGGGAAATTAGAGAGGATAAGAGATTACATCCTCCATCTAGAATACATACCCCGTGAGAGGAGCTGAGGCCGAGAGATGGTAAAGGTTAATTACCAGCTGGAACCCAAATGCTTTGTTTTTGACAATTCAAAATGTAAATCTGTTTAAGTGCCATAATTGTAACCAAGCACTAACACACACACATTAACAGAAATATCCAACTATTTCAGTCATGTTTCCACTTCTCTTGGGGTGATCTGAAAAATTGTATCTTTTCCTTTCACTTACAACCACAGGATTAAAACAAACAAAAAAAAAATCCTCTCAGTGTCAAAGACCAAGTATTTAGCACAGACACATTCACTTTCATAAATCTGCTACTCATCATACTCTGTTGAAGACATTGTTCTCTGCAGCACAATAAAAAGATGGAAACTTTCATAACACAGGAAAACTGTGTGTTCCACGATCACTGTAAAACATGTTCAATTCATTTTCAGACAAAAGACTACAGCGTTTAGTCACATTGTTATGGCCTTAGTTCCAACAGCCAAAAATGCCCAATGTCCTCCCCTATGTGACCGCTCTGTTGGTCAGGGCTGGGGGTGGTGTGGGACATCAGAGGCAATGAGTGCCCCCTAGACCTCCTTCTTTGTGAGAGAGCAGCTGAAGGCAGATTCATCAGTGAATGAGCCAGAACTGAACAGGTCAAAGTAAATGACTTCTCTATTATAAGAGATTTCAGAGGCAAGGGAGAGAAACAGTCAACACTCATTTGCTGAAACTATTAATGACTTTCATTAATGACCAAGGAAAAATTATTAGAACCAGAATAAAAAATTAAGAGTTCAGTGCTTCAAAATGTAAACATTTAATGGAAAACATATTTTTCTGTTAAAAAACCCCAAACTTCTAAATTCAAGTTAAAAATATATATATTCTACTGTAATATTATCTTGAAAATAACATTTTTTAAGACGTTAAATGGAAAATAAGGAGATGTAACCTTCCGTCTTTTCCCAGTCCATGGCTGAATATGGAATTCCCAACACAGATGGTAAAGAATATGAAATACAGTGAAAGTCCTCTGGGTTTGATATTCACCTGTCTCTTCTCAGCACCATCTAACTTGTATTGCCTCAATTAGTATCTGCCAGAATCAGTAAAATGACATCCCTCTACTGCTACTATTATTTTGTTCGACCTTCATATCATGAACAAGAATGCAATTATGATAATAAGCCAATTATTTTTTACAATACGGCAATCAAAAAGACTACTTCTCCCTCCCTTTTCTCATGATAATACCTGAACATTCTGGTTTTATTTCATTTTCAATTTCTCATATGCAACCATTATCATTAACGTTTTGCTTAGTTTTTATTTCTTACTTCTAAAATAAATAAAAAAAAATACTAAGCTCTCGAACTTTAATTATTGAGGGATTTATGGTCAAACTATAGACACATAAGTTGCAGAAGAAAAGAATTTTTTTGCTACCTACAATAACTTTTTTTAATCAGAGCTATGTTACCCAAAACCAGATTCACTTATGATGAATTGCACAATTTCGCAATCAATTTTTGACTTGAGAGACAACCTAAGTACACTGCAACGAAAATATGCAACCTGAAACTCTATACATTTCATTTAGACAAACTGTGGTTCACTGTTATCCCCAAAAGAATCATGTCTGCTTTAGCAGTCTACTTGTAGAACTGCTTTATGTAGATTGTAGCTCTATCTGTAAATTATGTCTCAGTTAAGTAAAGATAATTGCTATTGATTCAAAAGATATTTCAAGTTTTCTGTAAGAAGAATCAAAGATATGATAGGAAAGAGGCAAGCTAACATTCCACGTGGAAATTCATGAGTAATAGAAATTAAATGCACCCTTCTGCCGCAATAAGCAATAATTCTCCACTGCTAGAGAAGGACTTCACAACCATCATAATTTCACAGCATGTTAAAGCAATACCATAAGGATGGGAAACTTCCATGCAGAGATTTCAGAAAAAAACGATAAATAAGCAGATAAAAAGTCAGAAGGTAAAAATTAAATAAATTACCCATATGAGTTTCCCTGGTGATTCACTGAAGGAAAGGTTTTGATGATCTAAACTATGTACAAGCAACAGTAAATCCAGCATTAGTATGTCCATATCACCAAGAACATATGAAGTTAAGCATATTTTAATGGCTCTCTCCATTTCAAAGCTTACTGTGTCCCATACGCTTCTGGATACTTTCTAATTTCCCTGAATAGCCCAACGTTTAACTCTCCATTGCATAATCCTGTCTATAAGGTCATTCCACACATTTTTTATTTCTGTGAAAAATTCCTGCCAGGCATCTGTTTGGAACCTTTTCTCCTACCATTGTTTTTTCCATTTATGCCATCTGAGCACATTACTTACATCCATCCCAAAGTTCTAATTTAAGAGGACATTCATCTGAATCACGCCTTAGTCTTGCCCATACCTTTCCAAGTATGAAAGAGATTTTTATTTTCAGTCTGAATCTTTTTTTTAATAAAAAATAAACACCATCTGTTTCCTGCCAGCCATTACAACCCCAAACAATTAAGATTAGATCCTTACAGAGGCTTATTAAAAAAAAAAAATCCAGCATTTTGACAAGTCAGTAGGCCCAGACCAAATGATACCAACTTAATCCAGTAAACAAAGTACAGCACATTGGCACCAAGTAGTAAACAGAAGGATTCTGCCTTTATACAATCACACCTCCAAATTTCCTTAATTAGGAGAAATATGCCAGCTAAACTGAAAAAAAAAAAAAAAATTGTTAGCCATTCTTTTCTGGTCCATTTGCTCTATGTCCCAATTCCTTTTTGGAGTTCAGTGAACTCCTCAGCCTTATCCTAATGTAACCTCCCTACTCTGTTTTATGAAGGACACAGAAGAGCAGAGCAAGTTGAATATAAGAAGATGGACCACAATAAGGACTTTTTCTTTAGTTGAATCCATGTTTGCCTACACTGAGAAAATTCTGTGACTACATCTAATCTCATTTGAGACTTTCCTACCCTATTTTAGCTTGTTGAAAAACTAAGAAAGATAAATCGGGCTCAGGAAACATATATGTAATCAAAACTTGAGGCAAAGAAGTTTTAACATAAGATAGATCTTATTGTACAAAGTGATTCTCTTCACATTTAAGCTGTAACATTATGGTTTTATATTGACTACTGCAAAATAACTGCTGCAACAAAAGACAATTTTCCTTTGCACCCTCGTGATAGTGGATAAGAACATTTAGTTTGAAACCTCATATTCCAAAAATTGTTTTACTTTTTTCTTCATGAGGAAAATTTAAACTAAGAAGCTGTCTGGTATTATCAGAAAACAATGCCACCACTGCCAAAGTTGAGGACTTGGAGCAAGAATTAAATATCCTTTTTGGTTTCTTTTACTTCATTGGCAGTACAAGTCAGATATCTCCATTCAAGACTAAATCTCTCTCAGTAATCAAAGTGAAAATTCATCTTAGTGGGCTTTCAGTCTTTTTGAATTAATACAGTGTACCGGTTTTAGATGGGATACAGTTCATTTTCTTCACAATAGTTCATATGGGGCTGTATTTTGGATCTGTGCTGATAACAGTGTTAATAACATATGGAAGTTTTAGTTACTGTTGAGCAGTGTTTTCGCAAACTCAAGGCCTTTTCATGGGGCAGCAATTTGGCTGTGGGTGCACAAGAAATTAGGAGGGGACACAGTCGGGACAAATGACCCCAACTGAACAAAAGGATATTCCACACCACAGGACACCATGTTCAGCATATAAAGCTGGGGGATGAAGGATGAAGGGAAGGGAGGGAATGTTCAGAGTGATGACATTTGTCTCCCCAATGGCTAAGTGGGATGGAGCCCTGCTTTCCTGGGGAAGGCTGCACACCTCCCTGCCCCTAGGAAGTGGTGAATGAATTCCTTGGTTTTCTTTGCTTGTGCACAACACTTCTGCTTTTCCTATTAAACTGACTTTATCTCAACCCACTCTTACTCTTGTGATTCCCTTCCCCATCCCACTGGAGGAGGAGTGAGTGAGCAGCCATTTGAGGCAGAGCCACCTGTCAGGATTAAACCATGACACAAGTTTACTCTAATTCAGAGTATTTTAGACCAAGCTCAGTGGGCACAATTAGAAATACTAACTGAGTTGAGTTAGTTGGGGATATATCTCACCCATGTGTTAGTGTTTATTTTTGATCCACAGAAATGGCAGCCATATAAAGTAAACAAAAGAGTTTCACACAAGCACCACAAAACAGCCAGTTACATACAAACAGTTAATTTGAGTAAAGCAAATAGCAGAATGGTCAAAAACAAATTTCTTTTTAGTTGAACTTCTGAACTGTTTCAAATGAAGCCAAACTCAGCCAAAACTGATAAATCAAGTTTATCATGAGGCTAATATTTCACATTCAGCTTTTGTTTTAAGGCAAATTTTTATAGCCTGAAGAATGGAATTATAATAAAATGCTGACAAGCCCTTACCATACAAAATAGTTTCTGCTAGAGGGTGGATTGTCTATTCTTGACATTTCAAAATAAATAGATTTATATTTAAGAAATAAGATACAATTCACATTCAGTAACGG
Organism: Pipra filicauda; assembly: GCF_003945595.2. Classification (NCBI taxonomy): domain Eukaryota; kingdom Metazoa; phylum Chordata; class Aves; order Passeriformes; family Pipridae; genus Pipra; species Pipra filicauda. The sequence goes on along the minus strand of NW_024104831.1, from coordinate 3,786,641 downwards.
TAACTCTTTATGGCTTTTTTATTTGATACATGTGAAATAACAACAAGACAAAGTTAAGATTCTTTTCCCTTCCTAAGTTCAAAGTTGAAATGCTTCAGAGTTCATCCCTAAGGCCAATTAGATCTATTAAGTCTCGCACGACAGCAGTATTTAAAAAAGAGAAGTATCCTTTGCAAAAGCAGAAGGTTCTTGTGGTTTAGTTGCAACCCTTGTGAGTTATCTGTGGCTCCTATGATTTAATGCAACAGACAGCTGCTGTAGATTTTCTCCCTCTTCCTGCTACATAACTGAGTTTAAGTTTTCAAAAAAAAACCAAAACAAGTTCTGAGCCTTCCACTAGTAAAGCATGGTGTCACTAACAGCATTCAGAAGAAACGCGTACGCAGTGAAGGGCTGTCATTACCTGTCATTTATGACAAGAATCTGCAATAGATTGCACAACAAAACATCGTGACAACAATCTAGCACCCAAAACTTAGAACCAAGAATATGAATCCTGTTGACTTGCCTGTAGAAACCTATTAAAATTAGAACGTCAGAAGTATCCTAGTTTACTATTCTAATATACTTTAGATTATGAGTTAATACGAATGCTTTAAAGACCTTAAAACCAGACAATTTTCTGATGTGTGATAACTGCAGTTACTAAAATATACGAACTCAGTAAACAGGGACAAACTTTTTTAAAGCAGCCTTGATCTGATGACCTCCTGTTCACCAGGAGGTTCAACATTTTTCACATTCCTTGGTAAAAGGTACAGCTTTTCCTAAGTAGAAGTGTCTACTTTGTTTTAGCTGTGCTCATTACCTTTGTGATCATGTTATGTAAATTAGCTGTAAATTACAAAAATATTTCCTTACACTATTTTGCTGACAGTAAAACCAACATTATTTTCACTCATTTTGATTTGCCTTTTTTTTTCTTTAGGACTACCATTAGATAAACCTCATTTTCAATCACAACATAGTCTTTCAATGTTTGTTTGATTCATATTTGCTCATTCCCAAAACAAATGGTCACTGCTAGGTAGCTTTTTTCTATAAAGATATTTTTTTCCACCCATATGCATTACAGTTTTGAAAATATTTATTTTCGAGATACCCTGTTCAGTAACAACTGTTATACCAGCAATACTATCAATGGCACAATTTTGCACTGTGTGATTTCTATGTAGATCAATTAAATAGTCCCAGATTATAATATTTAGCATTCTCACCTTCTGCAGATTGGAACTGTATGAATATACAGTTCATGCAGTTCAATTTAACTAGCCCATCTTGACAGAAAACCTAATTTTCTGATGTAAACTGTGTCCAGAGTATGCACACACACACACACACACACACACAGAATTTTTGATAGTTCACTTTTTCCTTTTCCTCTTTTGGGTGTAACAGAGTTGGTAATTTTTTCAATATGCTTAGGAATACTATGTGAGAAGTTTCCAAGCCTTTGGAAACCTCATCTGTAACATAAAAAGTTGTATACAATAGACCTGACAAGCTCATCAGAAGAATCATTTATATAAATAAGCATAAGCTGAAGTATGAAGTAAGATCTTAATCTCTTAATTTTGCATATGTAAATCTGTCCTGAAATTGTATCTCAGATATGTAGCAGTCCAAATCCACTTCACATCTTTGCTCTTCGTTTTTGGTCTTTTCTGACATTTCCTACGTGTATGTACTCTCTGTATGTAGTAGTCCCATCTGCAAATCTACTCTTTATCGTAACACAGGATAAAGGAGTATTTTTATAACTGTATATTTGCAAGACACATACAGAACAGAACAAAATAATAATAGGATCAGAGATACAATTTTACAGCAAGGTTTACATTAAATAAAGAAATGTGAATCACAGAATTCCCATCATAGCTATAAACATTTCGGCACTGGAAGGTTTTCTTTAGATTTATTTATGCAACTTCTGATTCCTCGGGCCCAAGCAGGCTTTTATAGGGACATTACTGCTTGCCACATCCAAGCATCTTTAAACGACATTGAAATGAAAAATCATATAAATTTTTAAAAATCCATTGTGAAATATTTTATTTTGTAGAGATACCAGTTCATGTTAACAGAGAGAAATAATAAGAGCATGGTAGATGGATGAAGGTGTTAGATAAATGAGTGAAAAGGTAATATAAAGTGAATGCTATGTTACAAGTATTGCAAGGTCCCCTGAAGTAAACTCAAGGGAAGAAATGAGGTTTGGTCCATGATCTGTGTTCTTCACATTGGGAGGAGATAGCGATTTTTATTTCTAACCTTCATAGCAATAATATTTCACTCCTAGCACTATGCAGGGAATTTCCATTTCTATCATTTACAGAAGACTGTGCTCTTTGCCTACTCATTTAAAGAAAATGAGCAAAGTATTTCCCCACATGAAACGAGATCTGCCATCTTTTTTCTTATTTCAAGGTATTTATAACAGGCAGAGATGCAAACAGGGAGTGACACCAGTGCGAAAATTTACAAACTTCACCATCCCGGTTACTTTAAGGGTCAACATACATAAAGGAAAAGGGCAATCATCCAACTTCTGCTTCACCATTTACACAGAACACTTTATTGCAACTCTCCTTTTCCTCTGCTTTTACTGTACTTAACCAGAATGATGCTATGAAACACTTAATTCTCACACCTTTTCATTTCCTCACACCATTACAAATCCAGATCACTATCTAGTCTACTTTTTATCTGGTTTTGATGCCACTGAAAGCCTGGCTTCAGGAAAGAGTAAAACAATTCCCATGGGACTTTACCTATTGATTCTTTCACTTCATACTTCAGGGACTGACACAAATGGAAAAAACCTTGGATATTGCCCTCTGTAAAATATCACTCATTGCATTGCAATTTTAATGTAATTTGGAATTCACTAAGGACTTGGACCATAATTTATATCTGCCAAATATAACTTAATTAATTCTAATGACATTAAAATAATCTCCCATTTTGGTGCTATCATACAGCAAAGAGAAATCATGAAAAAGGAATTAATTCTTATTAAACTTTATTTCATAGTACCTATAAGAGCATCTTACATGATCAAATTTCACAATAATATTCTAAAAAAAGATCACACCAAAGTCTTAAATAGACCATGAAAATCTGTCACTGGAACTCACTAAAAAAAACAGCTTTGCTCTAAAACATAAAAACTTGTGTTCTTGTTAGTATCTAGAATAAATTTGCTTTAAGATATGGTTATTAGTAGATAGGATATCGCTATTCAATTTATATGTGGATCCCATTTCCTTCAAGAAATTCAACAAATGACTAATTAATATTTCAATTATTTTTGTTTCTTGATCTTGGTAACATCTAACTCAAGAGAAAATGAAGGGTTAAATGTTGACATGTGGCTATATTTAGCATTAATTATGCATGAGTATACATACACACAGATATGGCTCAATGAAGCCATTACGACACTGATATCAGACCAAGTGCAACCTCTGTTATCATACAGCCATTAGCAGACTGCTGCAAATTTATAACCTCAAAGGATATTTAAAAGTTAATAGCAACACAATACACGGTGCTGTCCATGTCACAAAAGTCCTGAACTTTGTTGTTCACATTTTGCGATAGCACTTTAAACACAAAATAGTCACTACAAATCATCCTTAACTGAGCAACACCCTTCTGAGGGCTTACTGTAACGAGCCTTCCATATCATTCAGAAGAAAAACTCACAAAATTTTCATTGTCATTTTTCTTACTTAATTGACTGATATCTGTGTGTAGAGGGCTTAATTGTTTTCCTGAGTACTGAACTGAAAGTGCAAAGCCTGTGTAAACCTAGAACACATACGCTCACTAAGTGCTAAACTAAAATATTCCCATCCACTGTGCTCTGTAAACTGAGAGTAGGGGTTTTTTCATAGCATACAGGGATTTAATGACAGAATTCATTAAAGTGAGTGCAAGTCGTATACGTAAAATTTACTGCCCTGGAAAGAGTTATCCTTAGAATACATTTAATAAAATTTAAGTATGAGCTGCAGTACCTGCATATTTTAAATAGTCATCACAGACAAAAATTGTTGTGAGTCTGCAACATAAAGCTGAAGGAAAAAGAGCTTTATGACATCTGTGTCCAGCAATCATGGTAAAATATTATACACATCTTATAAGTGTCTAATTACTAATGACTTGTCTTTTATTTCATTTCATTTGACTATCTAAACTGTCTCTAAAGTGCCTATCTTCATTTGCATTTTAATGAATAATAATTGATATTTATTCAGCACATTCTATTTGCATCTCAGAGGTTCATTTCCAGATTAATATTCTTATTACCTAAAACAAACTGTGCATAGATATTCAGATTTGGGAATTACTAGCAAGCAAGCAAGACACTGTGGGTAGCATTATAAATTGGTCGACCTGCTGGCCTCAGCTTTAGCTGTTGCACTGCATTAGGAGTCAGTGGTGGCTGGAAATGCCTCGACTTTAGTAAGTTGCACTGCAGTTCTAGGGAGAAAAAGAATTAAAGAAACTGCTCACTAAGATACCTAAAGGCCTTCAATTTATGCCATTCTTGCCAAAGTAAGTACAATAAGTCACCCAGAAGAAATCAGTAGTAATCACTGCTTTCTACAATCACACTGATAGTAAAGAAAATATTGGAGTATGCTGTGATCAAAAAGAAAAAAAAGGCTCAGGTTTGTAAAAGTTTATGAACCAGACTTACTGGTATATAATGTGCCTTAACCATGCAAGTCCAACTAAGAGCAATGAAAATGTTCAGCATTAATTTCAGAAAGTGCTTTCCACCTGCAATTATTTGATTTCCAGTTTTGACAGTTACAATTCAGTAGTCACTCCAATGATTTCCTTACTTTGTTTGGCATTGTTTACATTAAAAAAAAAGAATAAACCCCAAACTTTATTGCTATAGTAAATTTGATTCCATATTTTACAGCTTTGGATATCTACAATATAAAGAAACAAACCCACACAAACACAGAAGTGACATTTAGATTTCATATTCATGACTGGTTCTCTAGCAGATCAGGTTTAAATGTCAAGCTTCTGCGAAGAGATTCCAGCCCCCTCCAACACCAATCTCTCTCATCCATACATTCTTTTCAGGAAATTTATATTCCAGCATCTTAGAAAGTACTTTGCATTCTTTTCTATATATCTCCCTATTTCCTGGGATAACACTGACCTACCTAATCTAAACCAAGCTCTTGTGCAATGAGCTGCCCTAAATTTTAAAACTGTCAAGTGAAGGTTCTGCTCTCTGAACACTACTGTCTTCAGATTAATGTTTTATCATACACAAAATATATTTAAAAATAGATATAAGGTAGATATCTAAGATAGCATCCTAGGCAATGCATCTTATGGATGAAGTCAGTCACCCTCCAAGCAGACTCCTAGAATAAATGAAAGACACCTTGAAGTGCTTCTTTGTCTCCTCCAGCTCTAAGTGATGCTTATGCTAACTCAGTGTTGAGCAACAACACTGTAGGCAATGAAAACAGATCACTCCTTATGAAAGATACTAAGAAACATTATAAATTTTGAAAGAATTAGCAATATTTACATGCATATTTTGCAAAGGCATTCTGAATTAAGAAGGCTGTAGGTAGGGAACAGCACTTTAAAGCCTGAAGACAAAAATGAGGAAGAATATTACCATATGATCTCCAGTGGCATAATCTCTGGGAGTATGGATCGTCCAAAAAGAAAGCTACAATCAAACCATGATATCCTCGGTTAGAGAAAATGAAGGTCCTCAAACAGCCTGTTCTAGCCATTTCCTTTATATACAGGAACAGAGAAAGCATGGCTCTCAGAAAATTTGGGGTCACACTGACCAAATTCAAAAGGTAGTGTAAAAAGTTTGCAGTTTGTAAAAAGATTAATTACTGTTCAGTGTAATGCTAAAAGAACTTGTAGTTCTATATTTTTGTAACTTAGCTCATATTACAAATATAGGTTTGTAAATAAGCTTTCTTGTACCCAAATATCAATTCCAGTAATGAACCTCCTACATCATTCCATTGGACAAAGCAAGACCTAAGGAAGGACCACCAGTGTCCACAACCGAAGAGGTGGTGTAGGGGTCTCACCTAGAGCTGACTGTCTGCAACCCACTCTACTACAGCAAAGGCAAACAAGAAGAGTTACCATGCTGGGACTAACTTGGGAAGCATAAGCCTATAGCATTTGGGCAAGAACCAACATAAAGGGAAGAGAATCTACATCAGTCCCTTTTTCACTTGCTTAAGGTTTGTTTTTTATTGTCTTCAAGATGGCACGTTTTGCTGGAACCTTAACTGTTGTAGTTCTTGTTGTTTTCCAGTCACTAAACTCTGAAGAAGTTGAAAACTGAAGAGTTAGGTTTAAGCATTACTGCGTTAGCAACCCCTGGTTTACCTAACTAATTTTTTTATGTAAAAAGTTAAGGGAAAGAAGAACTTCCATTGAAGCACAGTATTCTTTTAAAAATCCTAGGGTATTAACAACATTAATAATTTTCCCATCTAATTATCTTTAAATGAGTGAGAAAATAAGTGAAGACAGGCCCACAGTGTTTCAAATATTTCAAATATTTCAAATCACATAGTTGATAATGATAGAGATGAAAGAAATAAGATCAGAGTATACAGCAGATTTAAATAAAGCATATAATCATTGCACAGCATGAGATGGCCTCTGGGCTGCAATCAGTCAGGAACCCCTTGTAAAATTAGTACAGTGATATAATGCAGCGTTTCTGGTTCAAAAAGTAAGAGCACTAATACTGAGTGAAATCCTTGCCCCATGTGATCTTAATAAAGGACTAAGGCAGGGAGATACATGGCTCCCTACAGCCAGATCCCTACAGCTTCGCACAGCGGTTCTGGAAAACCAGTACCATTCCTTTTTCAGGATAAGCCTACGGCAACGTTTTGATATGCTAACTCTGCTAACATAAGAATGCAAGAACATACGATAAAGATCATGATGTCTGGAAGCTTGAAGAGAAATAAGATTAATAAAGATAAGTCAAATATATCCTTATAAGATGACAAAAATGTTCTTAAACTAGCTAGCTAAACTTGATAACCATGAATACAAATGAACTTGAACATTCAGATGCAAAGGAACATTAAGCCTAAAAACAGTGATGAACAAAAAAAGGGTTTAAATCACATTTTTTAAGCTGTCTGCAGTTACTGAGAAAAACTGATTTCAGATGTACAAGACCATTATATGGTTTATTCTTTTCTGCAGAAGCAGGACACAATCACTTCTCTTTAGAGGAAGAATGCATTTCAAAACATTAAAATTGAAATAACAAATTAAATTTGCCCATAAAGGGAATAACATAAGGCTAAAAAGAATATGTGATGGAAGGTATAAATAGAGATGCAGAGAGAAAGAAAAATGGGCAGATTTCAGTGGGCAGGCAAATGTCAAAGTCAACTAAGTTCATTTAAACATCCTTCCCATGTAAACTCCATATTAAGAAGAAAAAAATTAATCTGCAAAAGACCAAAGGCTATGACTGGAAATGGTAAAAATACACAAGTTACACAAAGACATTTGAGCAACATAGGAATGGTCAAGAGCTCTGAGTGCCCAGAAATCTGGCAGGAGCTGGAGGAACACTTCAGAAAGCAGAAGCAGAAAAGGGATGTAGCATTAAAAATGCAAAAAAAGAATCAATGAACTCTAAGAGAGAGAAATTTATGACCTGTAAGTATTTTCATGAGCAGTTCCAATTAAATGCATTTCTGTCTCAAATATGAAGTACTGAAATCCAGTCTAGAGCAGTGCTGGGCAGAGAAATTCTCTTCATACACATCAAAATATTGAGTTTTCTTGAAGGAAAGAAAAAGTTATATGAGAAAATGCAGACACATCACTTTGAAATTCCAGACACTGCAGGTTTTTTATGCTTTGCAGTTGATTGACGCATACTTTAAAAACAAAACCAATTCCCTCTTCCTTTTACCTTTCCCCAACTCTTCTCCTTCCCTTGCTCAAAAAAAACCCAAAAAAAACCACAAAGCATAAATCATTTCTAAAAAAACCCTAGAAGTGGTCAAAACCCATATACACAAACTGGTTTTGCTTTTCCTATATTCTTTCATTCTTTCTTCTGCATGCTGTGATTTTTTTTCATTTGGAGGTCTGCATATTGCATTGTCTTGCTTATTGATTGACATTGCTAAAAATAAATCTATTGGCATTGAAGAACTTTTATCTTCACTTAAGCATTATTTGTTTGTGCTTCATTGTAGTGGAAACTTGCTACCTTTCTTTCAAACACAACTGCACTCAATCTTAAGCAACACAGGAGATAACAGCAGATCATTACAGTGAAAACATTTTCAACAGTTAATTTCCAGACTCTAATTCAGCCAGACTCCAGCGAAAAGTATACAAAACACGTGAACCATTTCTTCAATTAAAAATATAAAATTAAATAAAATATGAAAAAAACACCACCAAAAAACCCGTACCATTCCATTGATTGCCAAGCATTTTAATGTAAGGATTTTTAATTCTCAAAGATAGAATTCTATCAAATGATCACATTATTCTGCACATTTCTAGTGTATAGTTTTGTATCTACGTTCCTCACACTTCTTATTTTGATGACATTCACTAAAAATAAAATATAAAATACTTACTCATATTTCTAATATGTTGACTTGAGGTTTAATAGAAACAACCAGTAACTATTCATCCATGCTAGTATCTGCAGATATGAAATTAAAAGAATGTTCATCTTGAAAGTTATTTGCAAAGGGCAAGCTTTTAAACAGATTTTAATAGAAAAATAAATTTTATATTTCAGTCTATATTGCTCACGTCACTTCAAAAAACACACACACCAAGTATTTGTCAGGTTGTAACAGCAGTTTCTGAATCCAATGACTAAGGGATATGAGGTATCCCTACCTGTACAAGAAAATAAAAAGAAATAAAAAATTACCACCCTATGGTATGTTCAGGGAGAACAACACTGACCACTTGCTTTTAAACCTGGGATGTAGTCTGAGAAACATCCAGGACTACAGCATCTACTCCATCTCCACCATATCACTACTCATCCCTTATAGAAAAAGTGCTGAACTACAAACACAGAACTAGCATGACTTCTCTCAAGGATGTAGGACTTGAGATGAAATTCTCCAACTCTCCTGCAGTGCATGAAATGGAATTCCTCAGATCATTAACTGCGTATACCTGCACTTTTAAAGTATCAGGTACTGAACAAATAGGATGAAAACAAGCTCTTTATTTTGGTCATTGTTTCTTTCAGAAGTCACGGGTTTCCTTATCTCTCTCATAGTATAGTATATGAAAACCATCTATCATCTTTGTTCCCTTGTCCTCTTCTTCTAGAGAAGAAATGTGGGCAGTAGAGGTTTGTTCTGGGTAGTGTTAAATGTATCTTCTTAGAGTTACGATAGCCAGAAGACCTAAGGGAAGCAAGGCCGGTGGTTTCTTACTCCCCCCACACACCCGGCTGGAGATGAGAAAAGAAATAGTAAAAGCAGTACTTTATCAGACACAGATCCAGCAAACTTCAGAGCTAATTGCAACTAGCATGTTGTTCTAGGAAGGCATTTCTGTTTATGTTGGGATTTTTATAATCATATACTTGTCTGTGCCATTAGGTTGTAGAAAACAAGGTCAAAACAAAGTATTTCTGCCTATTTCAGAAAGCGTGGGTCTGTGATGGTCATTAGTTCTTGTCTATATAAGCATTTCAGACTCACCCATGAGAAATTTTTATCTTCAAGGCATGGAAGCTTAATATTTACCATGTGAGTGCTACTGTGCCAAGGAAAAAAGCACAGACAGTAGCTAAACAACAAAACCAACAGTGACTTCAGGTCAGTTTATCTATTAAAAAATGGGTTTGGTTAGACCAAAAATCCTTGCAAGTAACTCCAAGAAAATTAAGAATAAACAGAGTGTTCTCACAGTTTGAAGAGGGAATAATATTTTTGTTCTTATAGTTCTTTCCATGCTGGTTGACAATGCTTAGCCTCACTTTTTTTATCAAGCAAAGTAAAATTATTTCATAGTATAATCATATGCCAAACTACAATTTATTTTCTAAAATGCCGCCCCCCACAAATGATATGTAAAATACTTACGTCACACCTTTGTAGGAATATCAGGTAGGATTTCTCAGGTTATACGGTCACTTCTATCAAGCCCCCAAATATGAACTTGCTAAATAAATTGACTGCTCTATGTGAATATTTAGTCCAGATGCTAGTGGAGCTTGTAGAAATTCTATTTTTAAAAGTCTTGATACTTCATATAGTGTTATGTTCTATTATACAAAATGAAGTAAAATATGAAACTCCATTTGAATGTGTGGCTCAACAATAGACCACAAGAGCTTGATGCACATCTGGAAGCTGATTAGTGTGGAAAATACAAAATAAAACAATTACAAAAAATTGTTGATCAAGGGTCACTTGGTTCTATTCTAATAAAAGAAAAAGCTGTTGAAGTTATTAGAAGTTGTGACAGCACCATAAAATCTGTGCAAATGATAAGCCAAATAACAACACAGAAGTGCCTTTTTTCACTGACAAAAGCAAGATGATATAGAAAGATACTGAAAGGGCATTTTTTTTTTAAGGTCTAAAATGGCCTTTTCTGATTCCTGGAGCTGAATGAAGATAGACAGGGTGTAAATAAGGTCAAAATCCTACCTCATGTCACTGTGATAGACTACTACTGAGGAAAAGAGAAAACAACTCTTGATTTGAAACAGATTGTGTGTTATCTGAGCTTCATACAAAAAGCCTTTCTGAAGCATGATTAGGACACATGCCTCCCATACCACAGAGTATGACAAGTCATGCCCTACGTATTCCCCTCAGTGCAGCATACCTAGAAATATAGTGACTTCTGTTTCACTGAAGAGGAATCTAGCACATACATGGGCATGTTCTGGACAGGTTGATAATACTGAGCACATGTATTTCTTTGTAAAAGCAGCAGGACCTCGACTTCCAAACTACTTCTCTAATGTGCCAAATGACAGGAATTTCAGACAAAAACTTCCTTACAAACTCAGAGAAACTAAAGGTTTTAAATATAGGTGTATACATACACACAAACAACTGCATGGATCACTTCTATTTAATTTTTACCTTTGCTTTGCTTATTTAAATAGGTCAGGTGTTCAATCTCTATCTAGAAATAAGCATCCCACAAACTCTACATAATACTGACCAAAGTGTCTCTCAGAGGGTGTCTCAGGTTCTCAGGGCCCTCTTTTTACCTGGTTTGAACATCTTTGCTCACAATTTTATTTGAAACCCAAAGGTTTTTTTTGCTCTCTGTCTAGAGAAAGTTACCCTGTTCCAAGGGGCCATCTTCTCCCACTGTTGTCAGGGAGGCAGCATTCAGCTACACTCCAGAAGGAATGCATGCACCCAGACACTCTGGACTATGGTAGATACATCAGTACGAAAGTATTATTTATATTTTCAGTGCAGAACCAGCTCACAGCTCATGTTTGAATAAAATATGCTGTTTCAGTTGGAAGGGACCTGCAATGATCATCTAGTCCAACTGCCTGACCACTTCAGGCCAGAGTGTGTTTTATGAGCTACCATAAGAGTTGTTATTCCCCTGGAACAGTGGAGATCAAAGTCCAGAGCCATTCACATGAGACTTTGCTCAAGGAGATTTGGCCAGTTTTGTAAGACAACACTGAATATTCACTAGAGGAAAAAGTAAGAATGACTATGCAATTAACTAACCTCTTAAACTGTAGTATCTTATGCTGCAGAATGCTTCAGTGAAGACAGAAAATATTTTTTCCCCTAGTCTATGCAATCAGAATTATGGATCCAAGTCCTCTGGACAAAAGCAGGAGGCTTATCAGTAAAGAAAATGTTTGAGTCATTTGTCTACTTCATAATTTTGAAAGCAAGAATGGATGTTCCTCTAGCTCTAACTCTCAGCTTGGTGCACTTGTAGATGTCAGGAAACTGAGAAGATGATGCCATTTATACTTTGGACAAATCTACAAAACAAACATTAAATTAAAAACTGTTTTGGCTGTCCCATAACATCACCTTGAATAAAACACACTATTAACCATAAAAAGAACTTAATGAGTTTTAAACAGAAATCACAAATTCCATTTCTTCGAAACCACAAATTCCATTTCTTCAAAACCACTTCTGAATTAAGGCCTGAGGATCACAAAGCTTTCAACTTCTATAACCCATTTCAGGCTATAATATGGTCTTATTTTACTGTTCCCTACATGCACCACAGCTCAGTTCTATTGTATGGAATTGTTGGCCAGGACACCCAAAACCCATGGAGGCTTTCATTTCACAGCCACTATGCACACAGATAAATCTGTTACCAAATAGGTCTTGTTGACACTGGAATCATTCCTGCAGATTCTCTCCTTCAACACAACTTCACTTGCTTTAACAGGTTTTTTTTAAGTCTCTCAATGATGACTTCATATACTCATTGTAAGTGTTCTAACAAAAAGTGTCACGATAATTACCTCCCAGAAGGCAGAGAAACCATGACACATATCTCTCACACATGTACTCAAATTAGGCTTTGGTATGTGTAGTTTTAACACCCATCTTTATTATTCACAATATTCTTATGTATTCAATAGCCATATTTTGTTGAACATTTTTATATTAGGATCTTCTACAAGAAATAGTGTATAAAGGAATGGACATACGGAACACCAGGAAAGCATATAAACCCACATAGTTCAAGTATTACTAAAAAAGAATCCTGAAAGACTCAGACTAGTACTTTTAAATTTCAATGAGAGATTGCTACTGCATCCAGTGCCTCTGCAGTGCTTACAGAGTCTTAACAGAATGCTAACTCCAAGAAGAGAAGTTTCAACCAAGTGTTGGAAAAGTAACATTAGATTTAAAGGGAAGGAATTAAAATGGATTTTCTCTTTCTCAGAATGTAAATTTAGGCCAAAGGTCTTCTTTTTTCTTTCCCTAGGGAAGGCTTAGAAAAGCTTATTGTTCCATTTTACCCTACAAAATTTTGCCCATAGCAATTTTTTTCAATTATGGTGGGTACCTAGCATTGCTTACATCTTAGATTACTTACTTTACTGGAATTCCTTTGAAAAACTAACTGATTAGTATGAGCACACAGTTTTAGTCTGGCCTCAGAATTAACATACTCACCCAAACCAATTCTCCCAGTGAGAGGTTTTTTTGTTGGGTACACAAAGGACTTTATAAACAATTCATCATGCATGAAAAAAAAAATCTCATAAAGATCATTTTCATTACACACATCCTTGTGATTTCATGAAAGGAGTGAATTATACTATTGTTACGTTATACTATTTTTCTCAATGAAAGAATATATGCTAATAGAGCATACTAAAAAAATTCTAATCTCTACTGTTTCTGTGCAATCCTGCTGAGTGCACTGGAACTGACTGAATGTCCACAGACATACAGTTTGGCTCATGAATTTTATTCACACTGTCTAGCTGACATATGTGGCATAAGTAAATCTCCAGGATTCAAGCCATTAAAATGTACATTAAAAATTAGGTTCTTGACTTCAAACATAGTAGGCAAAGTAAATATGAGATGCAAGTGAGGTGAACAGCTCCTAAAAACAGTGGAAAAAACCTCACCCTATTATTTCAGGTTGGTTCTAGTGAAAGACTACAACAGAATTATTAAAAAATTTGCACTTAAATATGCCTGTAAGATGACTTCAACAGTTTTGTGATGAAATTGAACCTCAAATAAAATCACCTGTTTCAATAGCAGGACAGAGTGCTTGGATTTTACCTATCTTTTATTTCACATGAATTATTATAATTTCTATTTATTTTTGTTGACCTAATAATCTATAACCTCATAACATGATATACATTATGTTATCACAAATAGCTAAGAGGCAATACAAGATAAATTTTACCCACAGATAACTATCTCTTCATATCTCTTAAGTGACAGGTATCTCCTATTTGCACAGAGTATGTAATAGGAAGAAAAGTAAATTTTACCTTACAAAATGTGCCATGAATTTGTCACACGAACAGCAACAGCCCTTGACCTATCTTGTCAAAATGCCTTGAGCTACTTAGAAAACTTGAGCCAATTTTCAAATACCCTGGAGCATGATTGTATCCTTATATTACTTTTCTATTAAGTGGAATCATTAGTGAAGATGGTCCTCCTATGCATTTAAAAATAATTTTTAAAATAGTAAGAAAAAAAAATCACACAATACCATGATTTCCATTAAAAATTTCAAATTATTTACTTTTTCTTTCACAGATTGACTGCCATCACAAAGGTTCACAGTTCTTTTACAAAAAATACTACATTTTAACCTATTCAGTGAGATTATTGACAAGTTTGTTGATTGCTAAACATAAGAATCCAAGTCAACCTTCTTACCATCCAAGAGGCAATTAATGCCAAGTGAGGAACAAAATGTTTTGAGTTACTGTACCAATGGCATGTGGCTCTATACATATCTTGCATTTAACCCAATTTCACCATTCTCCCACTATCTTGATCAAGCAAGGAATAAATACCAAAGCTAGATACATAATTCAGTTCCTTCATTTTATTTAGGGCTTAATGTATCATGCACATAACCATGTTCCCTGAAACACTTCCAGGGAAGGGAACACAATGCAATGCAGATAGTTGCAATATTTTCCATTCAGAAATGTGTTTATCTGTATAGATTTCTGACTCTCCAAAGGAGGGGTCAGGGAACACCCTTGGGGTGATAAGCCACCAGGGAGCAGAGCAAGAACAACCACCAAGAAGAGATGGTTGGGGCCAGGAATGCTGAAAACAGAGGAAGCCCACAGCTGCTGAGGCCCACAGCACTATTTCTGTATGTTTTCGGAAGGTTTCCAGGACAGTCACAGCCAGAAAGAGCTGAGAGGTGAAAACGTGGCTTTTGGCAGCCACTGACGCCTCAGCCCTTGTTCAGCACTCCTACATGGAGCCTCTTACTGCACCCCAGCCCTGAGCCCCAGCCCAGTGCTACAACACCTGAGGTCACCACAGGCACAGACACAACTGCAAGGCCAACAAATAAACAGTTTTCAGGCTGGAAAGACTTGGTTGTATTTAAAGAGTATTGGAAACTTGTTGAACAAATGCTCCCACACTCTAAAGTAATAACTCACAAATTAGCATTAACATGATGTCATACACAGAATTGCTTTTCATCTCCACGTGAGTTTTATAAAGGTAAGCTCAGATACAGAATAAGGAATTAAAATTTGCTGTTTAACACTAGTTAGCTAGGAAATACAGACACACACAAATATGCACAGGCATGCACTTTCCTATCCTAAGGATGATTGCATAAAATTAATAGGATCATAAAACAGTTTCTCCTTGTGTATTTTGGTTTTAGTCACTCTATAAATGCCAGCAGGAGAAAAGACCTTTATCTTAAGGTTTAGAAAAATAAAGTTGTGTTACACACATTCTATCGTACTGATGGATTACAAAACGCTCTGTAGCATATCAAAACACTTTTCTTTTACTACACTTCAGAAAAGACATAGGAAAGATTTTAATTACAGAAATTATTTTGGCTAATAAGAGCATGATACTCCTCATTAAGGTAAGAAACTTTGCCAGCTTGAAAATACTGTATTTGTCAGCAGGCACTAGGTAACTTGCTAACCACTCACCAATTACATAAACTGAACAGCGCATGGTCATTAAGTCACTTGTTCAAACACTGCTCAATGTACTCTGAGTGTAATGTTCTACAGCCAGTAACTTTAATCAGCACTTAAAATAACAACATTAAATTAACCAAAAAACAAGATAGCACTCTTGCTGTCTTGTTCTGAACACCACGTTTCTAGTGTTTCTTTTGTAAAGTTTAATTTCAACTTGCCTTGTTTATGCTCTATTATTTGGTTATGTTACTCCTGCAGGTGCCAGGAAAATGAGTGTGATAAGATGCAAACCAGATCTCTGTACAGAGTGTTCAGCTACTAATAGTGAGCATCACCAAGTGGATAAAAACTTCTGCCTTGGTCTCTCGTAATCTTAACCACTTCAGTTCCATATTTAATTTACAGAGTTTTAGAGAAATAGCTCAGTCCAGACCCAGAACTGGTACCTACAGAAACGTTAAAGAGTACTTGTTCTTCTGAAAAATGTTGGAAAACATGAAAAAAAAAAAAGTTCTTGTCTCTGATCCATAAACACAACATAGATTAAGTTCAGGGTATGCACACCACTGCAATCAGAACCTAGATCAATCCAAACAGCTTTACAACGGCACTCAGCAAGATGAATGATCAAAACACTAACAAAAGATGCCATAGTTGAAGCTCAGGAGAGCAGACACATTAACTTCAAGGGATAATTTCATCTATGGCAACTTGAATACAGGAGTTGGACACAGCCTATGAGTAGTAAACAACCAAGTTTTGTGTGTAATATTTGTACAGTACGCTCATCAATCATGCTACTATGTACTAACATAAAAGACAAATATAGGAACTTTACAATTAAATTATTCCTGTTTTTTTTAAACTCTTGAACAAAAAAGCTTAAGAAAACAAATCAACTCTAAAGTACAGAATTTTCAAAATCTCAGTTTGGAGAAATATTCTTATGTCTTAGTTTAACAACAACAGCCAAAAAACATCTTAATAACTTTCATTATCCTTGCCATGATAATGAAATGAGTGAAATCTACCAATGAGTGAAATAGTTAAGAATTTTCTGCTTTTAGAAGAACCATACAAAAGTTTCACCATGACACTCCAATCCTTTTAAAAAGGACATTATATTGGGATTTTCAAAAGCTCAGAATTCCTGTCGGCCATGAAGAAGTTGGACAGACCGAGGGGGAAAAAAAATCTGTTTCTTGCAACTATAACAATTAAAAAATTAATCTATCACATAACAAATCTTATGCAACACTGATTTAGGTCACAGTTAGGATTCCACATGGAAGAAATCCAAGAAAGACTTGGCATCTAAGATTTTTTCCAAGAGCTACCTTGCATGTACAGCCCTAATAGGATCAAATCCCATTGAGTGACACACTATTTGTGATTGTTGGAATGTGTTTTTAGTCATTTTAAAGTCATGAAGAATGTGAATTACACAAAAGTTGCTTTTTAATGGACAAACAGATAGCTGTGGTCCCTATGAATGCCAATGACTGCTAGGGTCAAGCAGGGTCCTACACAGCTTCTTCACTTTATACTGACTTTCAGGCTACAACAAATATACACCTATCAAAATTGAAGCCAAGGGGCACCATGGGCTGATCTGCATGAGCTGCCCTTGCCTATATACCACTGTGGAGAGGTCTTTGAAAGGTCTACTACATGCATTTATCTTTTCAAACTTCCTTTCAATCTTTGTGTAAAAGCCACACACATTTAGTCTTAAGTCACAACATAATTCATGTTGCCCCTTGATCTCACTCCTCACAGGATTGGGCCTATTCAGTGAAACATTACTACCTTATTAACACAAGTAAGAAACCAAGCTTTGCTTCTATCCAAGTTAAGCCCTCTCTATTTCTAATGAAGTTAAGCTAAATGCTATGAAATAGGTCAGACTGTAATAAAATAAAAGTCAAGACATACTATTGCCTTCTTATGGAGAAAAAGAGACTTTAAGCAGGAATCTAATTAGATGGTTTTAACTGAATAAAACCATTTTATTGTACTTAAAGGTTAAAATAATCTATCCATATGGACACCTGAAATGTCTCTTTTAAAAGAGCCTCTTGAGGTTTATTCTGATTTTTGTGATTAACTTCAGAAGCTCAGTTCATAAAGTAACCTACCACTAGCATTGAAAAGAAGCATCACTTTTGAGGAAAGCTGTCTGGTATATGACACGCAATATCTTGAAACTTGTTTTGACAGAGTGCTGAAGGAAATTTAAACTAGCTCAGTTTTACACTACTGCTCTGAACACAGCCCATGAAGGCAGAAAACTATGTTTAGGAGTGAGCAGATCATCAAGGTATGATATTTTTTCCACCTCCAGCAAGACAACCACCAAAGCTTTTTCCCTTACCTAGTCAAGAGACATTGCAAAGAGAAAGACACTAATTATTTACTTTCTCCTCAGCTCATGTAGCTTTTACTACAGGAGGAGCATCTTCTCAGAGAATGAGAGTCCCTCACAATGGCCCTGTGCTGGCAGGAGAAGCAGCAAGTCCCACTCTCCAGATTTATCACCCTGCCCCACTTTTATCTTCATCCTTCCTTCCAATTCGGCTCAGAAGAAAAAGGTAGGACGCTGTCTCTCTCCTTAAGTGACCAAACACAGTTTTACCCCAGCACAGCAAGGCTTTACCTTCCAGGTTTGGTATGTAAAATGTAGAATGTGAAATCTCGACTTTGGGATGCCTATTTTAGCACTTACTAACTAATCTCTCTTCTCCCACTGAAAATTCTGGGTTTTGAAAACACCCTAGTGATCAGAATAAGGAGGGGAAAAAGCAAGATGTAATATACCTACCAGTGACCTATTCTGGACCTGCTATGCCAGAAAAGTGCTAAGTCACATAAAATAAATAGGTATTCTCAGGCCCAGATAAAGCTACGTGTTCTATGCAAGCTGTGCCACATCCCTACATCTCTTCACTGTGCTATGCTGACAGAAGCTCACAGGCAAAATAGCATGGACATCCTCCACAAACCGCAAAGGTGATTAGAATGTCTACCACACCTTTCAAATTTTGTCACCATATCATTTCTCCTTCAGTGCCCCACCACTCAGCTGCCTGCCACCTCCTCTGCAGATGCTGGAAGTGGGATCACTCCACAGATTTTATGCACAAGTTCTACGCCTCTGAACTTTCAGATCAAAACTAACGTTCTGGTTTTCCTGGTAAGCATTCAAGAGGACAGTCTACTTCTATTTCTATTCTCCCTTCACTTTCACACTTACTCATCTCCTGATTTTTTTCCATCTCTTATCTTCCAACCATTTCTTCTGAGCATACAATCACAAATACAAACCATGTTTTTGGTCTCTGGGATGAATTAGAACAAGGTTATTTAGCTACTAGATTATCTCCACTTCAAATTTCAGAGATGTAAGAACACAAGAGGTCCATTAAAAAAAAAAAAAAAGGCAACCAGACACAACCCACCAAAAAAAAAAATCAAGCTGTTATTTATGAACTCACATTGATTTGGGAATCAGAATGGTTGACATGCAACTTGGAAGTAGATGTGACAAGCTGTTTCTCCTGAAAGTCATTCATTAACCTTAAATCTTATTGGGTGATTGCAGTGACACTACACATTAAAAGAGTGAATGTAGAAATTATTCCTGTATTTAAAAAAAAAAAAAACCTTTATGCCTACAGTATGGAGAGGAGCGGATTTAAATAAACTCCAGTGAGCTACACCAAATGGAAGTCCCAGTGTCATCCATTTGTCTTCTGAAACAAGAAGGAGTAAAACCCACTCTTTATAGTTAAATTGTATTAAAAAGTTTATGCCTACACTAACATGTAAGGCACTAGAGAAGAAACATTACTTTTTCTGATTAAATACAATTCAGGAGAGCTTTTGCGCTCTCTGATAATTTTCCTTCAACTACATGTTATTAAAAATTAAAATGGTTATGGAAAGGGGAGGAGGAAAAAGTATTCAAGACTTAACATCCAGTATTACTAATGCTCATTAGTTCTGTGCTGCTAGTACTACATTCAACAATTGCCCAATTTTCCATCACCTTAACAAAGGCTTATTCATGCTGAACTGTGCTATACTTTGAACTGATATGCAAATTTACACAAAGGAAAAAAGTAAACATGGTGATTTAAATTTAAAAAAAAAAAGAAAGCACAACCAAAAAACCTGCTGCCTCTTCTCTACGATAGCTGGCTGTTGTCTAATGACCACTTTTGTTCCAGATCTTCAAAGTCAAGCAGGAGCTTTTCTGGGACAGCATGTCCTAATTAAATTCATTTGCAGTGGCCCATTTTTAAAGATTCAAATTAAACATTTTTTTGGTATTTGAATGGCAGTTTCTAAATTCATTTATTATGCAAGAAGAGTTCTCCACAGACAATAACTGGAATTTCTGTAAAACTGTATTGACAAACACTAAAATATACCTTATAGTTCCCAATTTTAGCTATAAATGGTGTGCAAAATTATCTTATTCCTGAGTGACAATAGAGAAAAATGCCACAATTTCACAAGAGAACTCATAGAACAGGATCCTTCCTTTAAAAATTTCCCTAGCTAAATTGCAGCTACAGTGAGGAGTGAGCACATATTGCAGCAAACCAAGTAGTTTGTTGTAGAATATCATAAGCTGAAAGAACTTTAAATGCCTTTTTTTTTCCCTTCTTTGTGACCTTCAGGGAAAACATAGTATGGTTTACTGGCTGACAGGGATAAAGGAGGATTTAGAAAAATCCCTCTTTGGAAGCCTTGAAAAAAATTAGCCTGGATGAGGTTATGTATTAAAAACATACTTAAAAATAAAAAATCCAAGTCTCTTGTGGAAAGCATTAAGATATGGAAAACAGACTACAGTGCCATTTCTGAAGTAAGAGCAGTGTTCCTGTTGGTGATGTGCATTTTTGCAGTTCACCTGTGAGTCTGAAAAAAACAGACTCAATATGCTAATCACAACCTGGGAATTCAAAATTTACGAGTAGCCATTTTGTAGAGTTCTTAAGTACTAGAAAATCAGTTTTGCTTTCCTTTAGGTTTCATTAAAAAGCTTTCAGTTACAACATTCTTTCAACCTTTGGCCATCATGGGAAACCTTAAGACTGAACAATATTTACTATAAAAATTCCTGTAAGATTTCATATCAATCCAGATTATTACAACTTTGTCTAAAGCAGCAAAAGGATTAAATAATTTAAAATTTAAAAAAATTAAAGAAATAAATAATAAAATCTAAGTTAAACTAATATTGAAAGTCTTTCGGTTACTATAAAGGTATCATTTTATATTTTTAATTACTTAGGAGAAAACTTGAGAGTTAAGGGAAGTAGAATTTGGGTCTAAGGAAAAATTGATATCAGTAAGATTACCATGAATTTTATACTCCAGTTTATACTTCAGGAACAAACATGCTCAGCTTAAATGGTTTATGGTGTATGAATGATTTATAGCACTGGAGATAATGAAACCAACTGTGAAAGTGAGACTAAAAATAAAGCCTCTGAATGACAAGGATGTATCATAACATACTCTCTCTCACATATTGTCAGCCAAACACAAATAATATCCACAACTGCTCATGATTTCTGATACATCTTTCAACTTACTCTTTTTATGATCAAATTATAATACTTGTTTTATAATGCTCTCTGGTAGCAAAGACCCTAAATCAAGCCCACATCTCTTGGCACTCATTTGTTATAACAGACTGCTCACAGGTTCTTACTGACCTTCATTTTCATGTTCCTTCCTGATAAACTGATAGAATTTATTTTTGTAACTTCCAGGACTATATTGAGGACAATTCAACACAAAACCAACTGTTAACAAGCTCCACGAGATTTTTCAAAGACGTTTATCAAACAACGGGCAAGGGGTTTTTATTTGTTACCATTCGCTCAGGGAAGAAGCCTCACGCTTTCTGACAGCTGATGAATAAAACACACTTTTGAAGGCTCTGCCTCAATACCAACTTGTCACTTATACCTAGGAGAGAAAGGGTTTTTGTTTTCAAAGTACAAAGCCCCCACGAGTGGTTCCATCAGGGATCCAGAAGCATCTCAATAGGAAGTAAGCAGAAAACCAACTTGTGCAAGAGATGTCACTTCTGGAGCAACTGCCTCCTGGCATGGCTCCCATCAGTGCCACCACACGGGCAGTGAGGACCACACACCCCAGCCTGCAATCACCCACCCCAACATCTCCTCTTGATAGCCCCTCACAAGTCTGCTCCCTCTGCTCTGAAAGAGTTTATCATAAGATAGACAGTGTCACATCTCAGACTTGGCAAATTTGGGGTGAAATATTTTGATAGGTACTGCTTCATGAACAGCTCACTCTGTACTCATGATTTTGTGAGAAAACTCATTTTCTCTCCAGCCGGTCACCTAGTAGCATTCGTGACACAAACATCTACAGAAATTAGTCACAGCAGGAATGCAAGGCAACAATATATTTATTGCTGAGTGGATGTTAACTACAAGTTAGCTACTACATATACGAAGATTTTCCAGTAGGCAGCCAGAAGGTTGTCCACACATCAGTGCCAAATAGTCCAGGCACATGTCTGGTCACAATACCTACCCAAAAATCTTGAACCTGAACAGCGTTGGACACTCCTTAACCAAATTCTACTGGCACTTTGTTTTTATTCTGTCAAATCAGGTTTCCCTTATTTACTAAGCTTCTTACTTCTTTACTACTTACTATCATAAATAATTTTGTAATGAACCATCCAAGAAACATTTGTGATTTTTTGCTTATTCTCCCAACTCTCCAGGGAAGAAGCAGCAGATTGTCCAATTTTACTGCAGTATATATGATTACTTTATAAAATGTAAATTGTAAATGTAAAATGTAAATTTTCCTCTAATTGTGCTGGAGAAAGTGATGAACATTAATGGCTACACAGCGGTTTCATATCAATCCAGAGATACCAGTATTATCCATATGGTAAAAGCTCCCACAGTGGCATGCTCGAACCTTCGCCAGCTGCTTGTCTTCTGGGTGCTCCTAGAGGCGCACTAGCCATCAGGGAGCACTCCATGAGTGACAGCTGGCATCTTGACCCTAGGACACCAACACACAGATGAGAAATGAGGCTCACTGAGATCCTGGCAGCATAGGAAAATGAGGAGCTGAAGAACTTAGGCTAGGTGGCTAAGCTACCCAGGTCCAAAAAGCTCCCTTACCAACTGAGAAATATAAGCAGAGTACACTTTATAACAGATAAGTCACAAAAGCATGCCAAGAATCAGGAGACAAGTGGCTGACAGGTGGCTTTATTCCAGAAGAGGAAAGCATCATCTGATGAGATAAGAGAGAAAAGAATATACTGCATTTTGGCTTCCTTGTAAGTTAAAACATGATAAGGACTAATATGACCAACTCAAATACACTTTACTTACAGGAATAAACCTTTTCACACCAACCTAAAGTCCCAAAAGTAAGGACAATATCTCTCCAAATGATGTGATGCCTAAATATTTATTTTCAACTTCTTATATTAAAATTTTCAAAGATGTCAATATTACTTGCCCCAAATAAGAAATTTCAAAAGATTTACTCTGGATGAGATATCACAAAATAATCTGAGTTGGAAGGGACCCACAAATATCATCAAGTCCAACTCTTCAATGAATAGCCTATAGGGAGATCAAACCCACAAATCTTGGTGTTAAGGTTAGAACCATGTTCTAACCGAGCTAATCCTGTGGCACTTGTTCTCACCAAGTTATTGGATTTATTTCCCAGCTTTTTTTTTCCTTACTGTGATTCTGCTCAGGAAAGAAAACAATAAAATATATGGTTTCCCTAAAATTAATTGCACTAATTGTATCAATTAGTTGATAGAATTGATATTATACAAAAGTTGTACAAGGTACAAAAGTTGTAGTATCCAAGTTCAGTTTCCTGAGTAAAAAGATACTACCATCCTACCTGAGAATGACAGACAGAGATTAGGACTATCTAATAGAGTAGTGAAACATCAGTAGTAAAACCATTTGCTTAGAAGTTCATAAAAAAGTACTTGAAATCATGGAACATATATTTTAATTAAGAAAGTTAATTCTTCTTAATCAAAAAGTTAAAAATATTGTAATGCTTACTTATAAGCATTAAATAAAAAGAGACATAAAAAGAAAGTAGTAAAATAATCTAAATATTTCCAATAATCTCAAATATTCCCAAATGTGTGGATACTATATTGAAAATATCCACAGGACCTTGATTGGAATATACATCGCACCTCTTAAAATAAAAGTGTGTTTTAAAGAAATTCCCCTCTTAACTAAGATAAGCCAATCTATTTTTTTAAATGAAACACTTGTATTGTTGTGACATTTCTTAGTAACCCAAATCCCTTCTGCAGTCATGTTGATTTCAGGGCCAAGAGCTGTCTGCTCTAATCAACTCAAAGGGAATTCACAGAGTAGATCCTAAAACACTTCAACATTACTCTCTACATATGCCAGTTTCTAGCAGAACCCAATTTACCAACACAGTTAAGACTTGAGAAAAAGATAAATTAAATCAGCTCAATTTACACTTAAACAAACATAGAGATCTATTAGGTCAAGCTTCATTAGACACAAAAAACCCCAAACCAAAACAACCAAATTAAAAAAAAAAAAAAATAACAGGACTTGTTAAGGCTATAGCTGAAATTCTCCTGGCTAGTCTGGTCACGAAATCATTACCTTTCACAAATTCACACGCTCCACTGATGCTCTCACAGTTAAATGAAAGGCACGCCTAAGTTACCAAGCAATGAGTTTACAGTTAAAAACTTTAATCTTTTGATCTTCTTTAGGAGACAGAGGGCAGAAGCGTTCAAAATGTATTTCTCGTGTATCATAAGGAAGTTGAATGATGTATCAGTGACAACTCTGTTCTATTTATTAAAAAATAGGTTATTAAATAACAACTACTTGATAAAATACTCTAAAACGTTCAGAAGCAGAAAGCATGCATCCCAAAGTATTAAAAATGCTGACAGAGTTCCCCAGCTTTGAAGGTTGCCTTAAAAAGGGTCCAAACAGTTACAAAGTAACACAATGCAAAAAGAGAAAGCAAATGGTTCTTTTAAAACAAAATCAGCCAACCAAAAAAAGGATAACCCACAGATTTACATTCAGTGTGATGCTGATTCTGTAAATGTCATAGAAACGTCAACAATACATGCAATTATATACAAAAATGCAATATCTCAAATGCCAATAACTGAAATGTTTTTAAGACTGATTATTTTAATAATATATGAGGTTTTTTAATTAAAAATATGTTAACAAATATAAAACAGAACTTGGAATTTCAGACATAGAATTGCTAAACAGTACTGCTGCACAGGGGTTTTTTGGTGCTGATGTAGTTTTCTTTGGTTTTAAGAGGGAGCAACAGTCCTTTTTAGTCTGGGCCCTTTGCTATGCTCAACCTTACAGAATCCAGAAGTAAACACAAAGTAATCATTAATAACAATTTATAATATTTGCCAATAATGAGGGTGCTTTATTGTAAAGAGTGATAGGTTTTGATCAGGTGGCACCTTAAGGCAGTCTGCCCAAGAGGTGTAGCATCATTTTTATCATGGATTTGAAAAGAAAAATCAACAAAAAATTCCAAGCCTTACAGGTCCACTCTCTCCTGATCTTCCTCCTGTCACACATCAATAAATGCTTATTTATTATTCTTTTATTGTGATATCTGTTCAAACAAAATGGATTTTATTTATTAAATTTGCATTGAGTATTAAACATTAGAGAAAAATTCCTGAAGAAGAGACAAATTCAAACCTACATATCTGCCCTTCAGAACTAATACATAATCTCTTTGTTATGAAGTAGTCTTCTTCCACCAGAACTGATTTAAGACCAACTAATTTAAGAGATTCCAGGGGAAAACTGAGGACTGCTTAGCTCTTGTCAGCACTTCACATATTTTGAAAACACAAAGAAAAAAAGTGCTTCTAGAAAGTCCAAGTAGGCAAACTTTATCTCATGCCAAATTTGGCCAAAAGTATTAGATACAGTGGATCTAGATCTTACAAAAGTGCATTTTTTTAGTCTCTAAATTTGCATAACCACCACCAAGTATTAAGACTGATTGTATCATTAAAGACAACTTCAAGGGCTCAATGAGTTCACCCTGGTGTACTAAATCCACCAACTCTGTGGCTTCCCACTTTGTGGGAAAGGCTCACCAAATGCTAAGAGTTTATTTTCTTCTTACTCTCCATTGAAATTCACAATTTTATGCAACAACAAAACTATCTACAGCAGAGACAAAAGTATCAGAGACCTGAGATTTCAGGATTTAAAGCAGCAACCAGAACAGGATGGTTCTGAAGGATCCTACAGCACATGTAATATATAGAATAATGGAGTAAAATTTTGAGAGAGAGATAAACTATTTTAGTTTCACTTGCCCTTTTTTTTTAGCAGCACAGTGTGACAGTGAGCAGCTAATGCTCTGTGACAGATTTTGCCTGGTGGAAATTCCTTCCAGGAAGAGAGTCCTCATGGTCTATTTCTCCTTATGGCAAATTTTAAGCAAATTAAACTGATAACCATATCTTGAAAAACAATCCTGAGGACAGCATTGCTAATAGAATCCCCAGAGGGACATGGTCCATGCCAGCAGACCAACATGACAAGTCACAAGCAGAGACGTGCTGTGGATTGCAGGCATCAAGGCGATGAAGGAGCCAGCCACAACCTCAGGGAGATACGGGATGCCCATTAAATGGCAGTAAGATCTCTGCCAGCTAGAGAGGCACAGGCAGCCCTGAAGGGTCCTGGCTCCCCACCTCAGGGAGCTGCAGGGAGGACAGCAAGGCCAGACCATGCACCACTGCTTTTCACCTTTGGGTGAGCAACATGCGGATCTCTCTCGTGGGTTTCCTTGAGTGCCTGTGAATGACAGCTGGTGCAAAAGCTGTCAGAGATGTTTCTTCACTGCTCAGGTGGCCCTGAGCTTTATAGAACTGCAGCTCTGGCCACTGCTTGTCCTCTTGAAGCCACAGTGAGGGTCCCTGTCACAGGTCTGCCCACAGGCGAGTGACACCAGAGCAGGTCAGGGCTTTCCAACACAAGGCTCATGGATAATGTGCTGCCCCAGAAACTTGTAGTAGTGCCACAAGCCACAAGACAACAAAAATGCCAAAATCAAGAGGTTATGATCTAGATCAACCAAGAAAGTGAAACATTTTTCACAGCAAGGGACTGAAGAGGGATCAGTACTGCAACATTGGCCTCTGCAAGATGCCAAGCAAGGACAAATTCGGCTAACTTGTCACACACAGAATACTTAACTTGAAGTCAGCTGATCATATGAGCTGATCAAATGCTAGCAAATGATTAAATTTCAGCAGTTTTTCATCCTTTTTTGCATTAAAGCCAGAGGGAAACCTGTAGCAAGAACAATTTACTGAAGGAAAGTAGTTCAGGTCTCATCGAGAGTTTAACAAGTGCTCAGTACTGTCTCTACAACTTCTGGTTGGCTTAAAGTGAAGGCAGATGTTAATCTTACCCAGAAAGGACCAGAAGGATGTGACACATCATATCTTCAAGTAATGTGTCAATTTTTATAAGGCTAAAACAATCAGGAATATACAGAAAAGGAAGTCTGTTTCAGTGGGAATGATATATAATGCAGGAAAACAACAACCACTTGCAGAAAAATGCCCACCCATTAAACTATTCCTTTTTTTTTTTATGTTGGAAATTAAAATGCTAGATCCTTCCTCTTCTTACAGACCGAGTTCAATACAATTTAATAAATACTAAATTATTAATCATGGGGTTAGTTTTTAATTATCTTTCACATGATAAATACTCAACGACTCTTTCATTTCTCCATCATAATTATTTTGATTCTTTCTAACACCAATAAACATTACATTCAGATGAGGAGCTATGGAGAAAATGGCATAATTGAAGAAGACAGGCAACCTTTCTGGCTTATCCTGGCTCCTTCTAAGGCCATTGATAAGAAATGCCACTAGCCTCAGCCCTCTCAGGCTTTTGACTTTGCCTACAAGGGGAGTTTTTCATCTTGTGCTGCCCAGAGAAAAGCCAATTAACAGAGAGCAAATCAAAAAGCACAACTCTTTAGAGCTGACAGGTGATATTAAATCAAGATAATTCTCTACATGTATTCCTACTGTTATCAAAAATCTTCAGACTAAGTCTTGCCATCACTGTTTGAACCAGAACTCAGATAAAAGTACTCAGATCCAGTAAATGGGACCATTTCAGGACACATGCAGACATTTGGTTCTTCTAGAAAGAAGCAGCTTTTGCCAGAATGAAAACAAAGTGCAATTATTCAACAAGATTAAGCAATGCTTTTTCATTCTTTTTAAAATGAAATGCAAATGTACCCAATATACTTATAATCAATATCACACAGGAGGTCATAGCAAATAAATACTAGGTATTTAAGATGCATTTCTTTGAAGAAAAGAAAAACCAAATAAACAAAACAAAACCACAAACCCCCAAATAAATAAAATTCAAAACAACAAAAGAAATCCATCCAAACCCTATTTCTCATGTGCAACAGCTTCCTCCTGGAAGCATTGCAGCACAGAGTGGCGTATAGTCAATCTCACACACATCTTTCCAGATCTAATTACATTACAACGAAAAGTAACATCCAGATTTCAAACGCATTTTTAAAAACTCTCCTAGTTTATTTAAGTAAGGAGGTAATTGTTCCCTTCAACTTTATTTATTCTGTTTATGTGGCCTCTCAGCTGGAAAAAAAAATTATTTAATCTTTTCTGGTTTGTTTTGAGAGTCCAATATTCCTTAATAGTGTTGTTCTGACACGGCTGAACTCTTAACTGAAATTTACTCAACAGAGGCACTTTGTTGTACTCAACTGTCAGAAAAACAAGAATGTCCTTATCCACCACAGACTAAGAGCCATATTTTAAACGTGCTTATAAATTCATACCGTGGAAGGACATCCAAAGACACAACTACCAAGAAGTAACAATATGGAACATCAGTACAGCCCTCTGAATATCTGACAGGCTGCAGGTATGACAAAAAGCAGTATTAGTACTGCATACAGACAACAAGCCAGCTCTCTCAAATAAAATACTTCAAATCAACACTTCACAGTACATGAATAATTTTGACCTGGGTCTAACCTTCCCCTTCACCACAACAGTATACTGCCCACAGACAGTATTCAGTTGCCAGCAAGTCCCTGCTGCTTTGCTATGTAAGAGCAGGGCACATAGGACAGAAAAGCTTTCCTCTACCCCCAGGTGAGGATTCACAAATCCCACAAAACATTCCCATACCTTCACCAAACCCCCATGCTTATGAACACACTTTGATGGCAGTGTTGGCCCCTGTGATGGATGCACACATACAGATATTGCTTGTCCATATGCAGTTCCTGTACCACAGGGTACTACTTTTAAGAAGGTATGAATGCATCTGCTATTTCTTCAACCAAATCTTCTCAAGATACAATAACAATTGTAGAGAGAACAATGAGAGACAGGTGCAATGGAGAGGGCAAAAATTTTGCTGATTTGTGCAGACTGGGCTTTAATTATATGTTCCAGTTGTGGAGCTTCTCTAACAGAGAGCTACTTCCAAAAACTTGCAAAATTACAGTGAACTCTTCATAAATCACAACTGCTCCACTCCACTGAAGCATAAGTTAAAATTACAGAGCCAGAGCTTTACAAAGTTTAAACTTCATAAAAATAAATGTATTCCAGGGTCCCCCCAAAAATTCCTGTCCCCGGGTGAATCCGCACTGTGGATTTTGTTCGGGTGGATACGGGACTATTAAAAATCTGTTGGGATGCCAGCTGTTACTTTTAAGCACCTCAGTACAACTCAGATTTGGTGGCCCCAGAATGAGTTCTCATACAACACTGATACAATTTTAACAGGAGGAAGAATGGCTACAAAATTAGATTGTAAATTCTCCACAGTTTTATGAAACTGGCAGTACAACAATTAAGCAGGATATATGAAAGTTACCAGTAAGGCTAAGATTAAACATGTCTGTGCTTTTATGTTGATGCTACAACCAAATACATCTATAAAGGAAATGTATTCATTTGTTACAATATATCATAAAAATGTATAATATGGATATACGATATCCAAAATATAATACATATAATCTATCTCTAGATAGATGTGTTTATATATACACTTCCACATGTAAGTGAAGAAGAAAAGGTAACTGTTAAAAAAGTGATAAAGAAGGAAAAACATACCTGCTAATAATTCAGAATGATCAAAGTTGCAGAAGGCTCTCAAAACTGCAAGTGTAGAAAGTTGAATTATAGGTGAAATCCACTGCCTATAAATGTAAAGTAATGTGTTAAAAAATACACACACAACCCCAACCACATACGAACAGAGATGAGTTCTATAGCAGCTTAGAAGGATGACATTTAGAATTATCAAGGACAACTATGTGAAAATGCCACCTTGATGTCCAGCAGCTGAGAAAAATCTATCAATTTTGGCAATGGGACTGAGTGGAAGGAGTTTTAATTGGGAAAGGTTTAGATAGCAAAACAAGAATCATCATAATGTGACTTTATAAAAACACATAGCTCCCTGGTAGCTCAAATTCTGGTTGCTGTTCGCTTTACATCATTACAGAGATGCAGAAGAACTAGAAAAAACACGGGGCATAACAACATGGATTCAAAGATTATACTGTAACTTACTTAAAAAAAAGTATTTTTCATCATGAAAGAGAGATGCACATGGAGCGACTGCAGTGGAGGTCCATAAAATCTAAGGGTATTAAAAACAAATTGAGGCTCATGAACTTGAGGTTATTTAATAAAATTATTGCCAATTTTCAAGTGCAAGGAACAGTTATTTTACAGATGCTTAGCAGTTTTGTGGAATTCATTGTCACAACATACTCAGAAGGTCAAATGCTAAAAATGAGGATTATAGAGGGCAGTAAAGCATAAATCATTAAACACTATGTGCACACGGAGATTTAGACATGGAACACAACAAACTGCCAACCAGTAGAAGCTGACAGTCTCTTCCAAGCAAAAGATCACTTTATGCTACCTCCATTTATTACACACTATTTAGGAATCAATTATTTGCTAGTGTAGAAAATTTTCAACTGTACTCTGGATCCTTTCTATTCCCCAACATTTCTAAGTTCAAAAATATTTAGATTTTACAATTAAGTAACTTAAGTATTGTATATACTTTGAAGTTAATATTCTTAGATATATATTTATTGTAAATAATCTAACCATCAAACTGTAGTAAACAACAAACATATTAAAATCTCTCTTATATTGACAAAAAAAAATTTTTTTCAAGGTATCAAGACCTGAAGGAATTTTCTTTATAATGTATCAAGAACAAGAGAGAAAAAAGTGAGTCCAGTAAGCTATTTATAGGTAACAAATATAGGTTTTGAACTTTTCGAAGTTAAAAAAAAGGTCTCCATATGTTATGACTGGTGCTATATTTTTTACATATTTTAATGCATACGGTAACCTGAATTCCCCAATGCAATTGACTGTATTTGCACATAAATTGAGGACTTGGCTAAGCCTAAGATGGCTCTACTCAAGGTTTTGCTTCCATTGACCCAGAATGGCATTTCTGGTGAGTAAGAAATAGAAAGCAGAAAAGTAAAATTATTATGGGCAATACAGGTTTCTACAGCAGATTTGGGAAACTTGTATCTAGAATTAAGTCTAAGTCATGCCACAAGAAAATGCAAAAGGTCTGTATACACCAAAGAAACCCTAAAGTCTCAAAATGTCATCACATGAACTCTTACAGAAGCATCAGCACTACAGAAAGTTCACAGCTGAGCTTCTTTTTAAGTATGTGACAAACTTTTATATTTTCTAAGTGACTCTAAGGAGGAAAGTTTTCTAATTGTAAAGAAGATACAACAAAATCACCTTAAATCATTACCCAAATGGTTACTTATTAGGAACTGGTCACATTGCATGTTTGTATACCTTAAACTGCAGTCTAGTACCTTCTAGTCTTTGCATCCTTCAGTGTCCAAGCCACATCTTAAAGCATTTAAGCTTATACATATAGTTAAAAGAACTAACAACAGCAAAAGAATGTGTTTCACATATTGAAGACTGTCAACTTATTCTCTTCTTATAATCTTGTCACACATAATTTTCTGTTGGAGAATGTTCTTCAGAAGTATCACACACACAACTAATGACTATCACCTTAAAAATGATTATTTAAATTATTTACTAACAGATGTCCTCTTAAATTATTAATTTCTTTTGGAACTCCATAAAGCTTTATAATGAGACTAGTTAAATAAATGTTTTAGCTGTGACCTGAGGCAGAATTTGTTCCAAACATCATCCTTAGGCTGATAAAGCCTGAAATCAGAAGCTCAGTTCTTCTGCACTGTAACTCTTTTTCTAGAGTATGTGAAGGAATTTTCTACTCATTAACATACTTTCTCATCTATATTTCCAAAAGAAAGTCTCCTTTTTTCAAGAGAAACAAGCAAACAAAATGAAAAAATTAATTTTTAAAATTCCTCACAAAGTGCTTTTATCCAAAGCCACTCTTCCCACACCATGTGCACTGAATGGCAATTGTCTGCCAGGCTTAAGCTGTGGTTGACTCCATATAATGACATTACATTAGGAAACTGCTTGTTGGGCTAACCACAAGATTATACAGAAAAAAAACTTTTAAAAAAGGAGAATCACAGAAGTTAAGCAACAAAAATATTCTAATTCCTTCAGTTTTAATAGCTTGATTTTACTTTTATAAGATTACAGTAAGTGTTGTTAGTCTTCATTGTCTGTACTTTTTATTTGGCAAGTAGGACAAAAAGTAATAGAAAAGGGCTTTTGTTTTATCAGTAGCACTTTTATGACAAGTTATGCCTCAAGCATACACAAAGACCTTGCAGCACTCAGATTGCAGGTATGTAATGTCACTGCTACCCTGAGTAAAACTTCTACTCTTAATACAACAAATTCACAGTAGAAAGTTGATTGTAGCAGAACTGTGTAAAAGACTTGCTCTTTTCCCCAAATAAGTTTGCTTCAAATGAAGCTGTTACTCGACTAAGCAGCTAGACCAGAAAATCTGCTGCTGTCATGACAGAGTTAAGATGCTCTCTTCGTGTCTTGACAGACTTCTTTCCAAAATCAGAAGAAAAAAGTGATAATCCCAAGTGTTCCTGAAAACTTTTGTGGGGCAGGCAAAACTGTATCTCGAACGCACAAGATTTTTCTAACTCAAAAGTATATTTGTTACAAACTAAAAATCGAAGTCACTTGAAAGAGAATTGCCTAAAAAGCACTGCAATTTAACATACTGCAAATGGTCTAAAGGGTATATAAAAGTTGTCCAAGAGGGCCCCCAAAGAAAGGCTTTGCATTGTCTTTGGTATCAGTTGATCAGATCACGCCTTAATTTTCTGTGTACTGGATTATTTGCACACCCACTTTCCTCATTTTTCAAGTGGACCTTGTACATGGTCATAGGAAAATTGTAAAGCCTGACTAAGTCAGCATGCAAAATACTGAATTACAACAAAATACTAGTGTCAGTCAGTACCAAAAATCCCAAGTATCAACCTCCTTCTTGATCACTACAGGTTCTCATATATAAAAAAACAGAGGATAGGCCATCCTTTTATGCAGACAGCTTACCAAAATAAGAGCTGTTGGAACTTAGTGAAGGATTGTGAAAGCATGGAGAAATTCAGAGAGTAGAGAACGATCTAGATCAGCAAGAGGAAAAACTGTAGTAACTAAGGGTAATTACCTCTTCTTTCACAAACTTTTTTTGTATTGCGGTGGCCATCCTTCCACTTTGGAAAAGTAGTAGTTAAAAAATCAACACACCAAGCCACACCACTAAGAGGCATCCCAATGTCATGTTTTTACTAATACTATTCACATATTTTTTTTTAATTAAGAATAGACTGAAATTTATGTAAAATTTTCATACTCAAAGACAGACAATTTGAGTCTCCTGTGATGAATAGTTAGAAGTGTAAGAGGCAAAAGGTCTGGATTGTGATCTCTTTTCTGAGAAATTGTAGAACATTAACATAGTTGGAGGCAAAGTTCAAGCAAAACACTACTGAAGACTTGTGAAACCAATTCAAGCAATAACACTTTGCAGCACAGTATCAGTGCTATAATGATCTTGATCTTTAAAAAAGCAAAATAATCTTTTGCTTTAAAAGTACTCAATTCCATTACTGAAAAAGCAACAAACCACTAAAAATCATCAGGAACCACTTTTCCAATGTACAATACCTTCTTTATAGACATGTGCCTGGCTAAATGCAGCTTGAGCCTCCTCTGCTCTTCCACAGATAAAATTATAATAAAATTATAAAACAGTCCCTAACTCAGGAGTACATTTAATATATGAATTGTTAGAACAGGATTAAATCAGCGTCCAAACATCAACATTTCACAGAAAAAGTTTACAAAGTATGATTTTTCCTTCAGCCCAGTTTCTGAAGTCCCAGTTCAAAAATATAGGTCAGGTTTCTACTGTCTCCAAACTTTTTCAAAGTCAGCTTGAATAGTGCAAGCCTGACCCATTTTGAGTGGGCCTTTCAAAACTAAAATAACAAATTAGTCAGGTGGCTGCCATCAATTTTCATAATATATTTTTTCTGCATTAAAGGTCTCACATATGAAATATATTAGCATTTGAATTCCATACTCTGAAAAGATTGATGTGAAGAACTCACATGCATTTAGTTCTGTGTTTTATTTAATAATTCCTAGATTAAACAAGTGTTAAAGCTTGAGCACAACAGAAAAATCATTGCTTTTGCTGATCATGGTCCACTAGTTCTACTGAAGATAAAAAGAAACACCAAAAATCAATGCATATAAAGTTAATATTATATTATTATTGCTATACTGCTTCCTTCTTTTGGGAAGCTAAATAATGAAAATTCTTTAACTCAATTCTAGTATCTTCTTTCACTAGAACTTGGAACACAGGAATGAGACGCATTAGGATACAGTTGTGGACAAACTTTTAGTTAGTAAAACTGACCTAAATACTACCCCATGTGGAAATGTCAGTTGGAAAATAATTTTCTTACAAATTTCATCCAAACCTTTAAGTGAGAAGAAAAATATTTCCACACTAAAAGTCACATTTTCTGAGACATCTTTAAAAATAGTTTCATTTTGATTTTTAAATAATTTTATTCTGAAAAGCAGTTATCAGGATTTTTTGGTTCATTTTTTTTTTCTGGCTGAGTCTGCCTTAAATCCAAACCAACTGCCTGTGCAGCAAAAGATGGCATATATTAGTCCTCTCTAGAACTTCCTGCTAATACATTTCAAAGTGTTATTTCAGGTATAAATAAGGTGAATTTCTTAATATATACACTGCAGATTTTCTCTGAGGATAACTATTATGAGAAATTCAAGAAAAGTTAACTGATAAGAGTTGCTCGGGTAAAAGAACTTTCATAGCCTGAAAATTGCTATCTATAATCTTGGCACTTTGATCTCTCAGAATATGAACTAATGTTGTATCTAGAATGCAACTCATTATTAATAGTTAAATATCTTTAAATGGAGCAGCTTTGAGGACCACATCCAATATCAATAGCTGGCATTTATATAAGGCTTTCATTTTCAAGGACAATGCTACATGGTCCATCAATCTGATAAACATGCACATGTACCTATAGACTTCCATTTGCATTCAAACACATCATTAGGATTTGAAATATGTATCCATTCATAAATATAAACGCATAATCTATCAGCTTAACTATAGTTTTTCAGATTTCAATATATAAGGATAGGTGACAGGCCAAAGTATAAATCAGAGATTTTAATGAAATTGTATGAATTAATTGTGGAGAACATCATCCAGTACTATCTGCAGAAAAAGTTATATCCTAAGGTGACTTCTGTGCAGAAAATAAACAAAACAATCTTTTTTTTTTTTTTTAGGTTCTGAAAATATGGGGGGAAAGCAAGACATGTTTTCCCAAGCAATCTTGGATAAACACTGTTTGTGCTATTTCACTTAATACAGGATAAACATTTCAGTCAAGTCAGATTTTCACAAAGACTTACTTGAAAACTCTCAGCCAAGATCTTAAAAATTTCCATCAGGTTATTTTTAAATGAGATACCCAGGCCAGACTCTTTATAGCAGACAAAACACGCAAACAAAATATATTAAAGACAAAAATAAAAAGTTCTGTTCAAAGATTTCTTATTTAGCTAGCAGCACTAGTTGACCTGCAGGGAAATTGATTATGCTTGCTATGCAATATTTGAAGGGTACATTGTATTGCAATTTACCTCTTCCACTTGTAAGTCTCCAACTGTGCAGATTGAACTTGACCAAAACATCTAAGGAAAGGACAGAAAACAATTTACCATTTAAAAAAAAAAATCTCTAAAAAAAAATAGGTTAACCTTTTCCTCAACACCAGCTTATGACTTCCAAACAGTGAGGGCAAAATCCTACCGCTGAAGCAATAGGGAACTTTAATACCAACTTCAATACTGTTGGATATCATCTGTCAAACTAAGGAAAGATGCAAGGAGTTTAATTTATTACTTATTTAAATAACTACTCTTTTAGCAAGTTGTCTATTTTTTCAGACACTGAAACTAAGCAAAAGATTATTTTTCCACAATTACTGTAAAAGCCTTCTACAATCCAACATTTGCAGTATTGCATCTATTTCCAAGTGTAATGACCCTCAAAATCGAAGATGGATTTTGGCTTTACTCTGATCAATACTAATCTCCAAGATATATTGGACTTCACATTGACCTAAACAAAAAGGTCATTATATGTATATTAGTCAATTTCCAAAACATTTATTAAATTAATTTCAGAGACCACAAAAGGTGTATTGTTACAATTGTTTCTATCTGTCATCCTTAGTAAGATTTACATGCAACTGGTAATTCACATAATCACATTGTCACTGTAGTGGATTTCACAAAATGTCTTGATCTGTTACATTATTTTAAGATTAATCTTTGTATATGTAACTAATTGTATCTAATTGGAGGAACACCACCATATTACATAGTTACTGGGCCGTTGGAATCCAATCTTACACATATTAAAGTCAATAGAAAAATACATCTTCCCTTCAATAACAAAACTGAACTCTTAAGACTGAGGGGAGTCTAACATACTGCATTTATGCTTTAAGTCCCCCAAAAGCAAAGCTGGAGAAGCCTTTTCAATCAAAGTACTTTGAGCAGCACATTTTTAAAAGAAGAATCACAGCACCCAGTAGCCTATTTATATAAAGTTCATTTTTTAAAAATACAGATTTCTGATTAGTTTTTTTATTATATTGGTTAATTTCAAATTAGGATTATAAAAATATACACGCATTAAGGCAGGTGATAACATAATGACAAAATTGTTAGTGACTGATCTGGGGTAGGCTCCTCATCACTTTTATTCTCTTTCCTCAAACAAACAAACAAAACCAAGCATCAAGCTCTTCCTCAGGCAATTTATCCTAAATTAAATAATTTTATAACCTTAGATTTTAAGCTGAAGTAATACTAAACTCTCCATGAAATTTCTGTCCAGAAGTCTTAATAAAAATCGAATATTTGTAAGTTCCCCATGGACACTTCATTACAATGCTAATAGACCTTATACACTTAGAATTTTCACCCAGCAGCAGCATTTGCTTAAAAATTCAACTTTAAACTTTCCACTGCCTTAGCTTTGGGGATGCAGATACTAAAAGACACAAGAGTAAGCAGAATAAAGTAATTAGTAACCAAACCGGAGAAGTTGCTAAAAAAATTAACAATAAAACCAAAAGAATGGACAGTAATTGAGTGAGGACGTAAAAAGCCAGAGAGGAGGCAGAT
Source organism: Pipra filicauda (assembly GCF_003945595.2). Lineage (NCBI taxonomy): Eukaryota > Metazoa > Chordata > Aves > Passeriformes > Pipridae > Pipra > Pipra filicauda. The sequence continues at coordinate 3,749,076 of NW_024104831.1, read as the reverse complement.
AATTTCATAAGCATAATGAGATATTTAAAAAAAAAAAAAAAATCATTCAAGTTTGCTAAGATGGCTTAAACATGGCTCTCACAGCTTTTTTCACTCTGGCCAGGGTGAACATGTCCACACTTCAAACTCAACTGTCTGATGACTTTTGGATTTCCACTTCCATACTACTACTACCACCATTGATCTTCTTGGGCCAGGAAAGAGAAAGAGGCTAGTATCACCCACCTTTCTCCATTTGGAACCTATGACATTTAAAATTACCCATGTAAAGTACCTTTTTACTAAATAAAATTGTCAGAAGTAACTTCCTTTCTACACAAACAAACAAGTAGTCCCTAAGTACATGGGTTACCTAGGTATCCACCAAGAGACAGAGCAGCTTTTTCCAAATTTTGTCATCCTGAATTGAAGCAGGAAGAGTATAGCAAATACTCTACTATGGTTGCTAATGGATTAATCCAAAAGACATCTCTAAGGAACAATGGAGAGCTCAATAGAAGCCTGTGCTATTATCTGAAATGGGAGTAGTTCCACTGAAGATGTTGGCATGCCACACAAAAGCAAAGTGATGCTCACAACACGAGAAGAGAGAGAGGAAAAAAAGAACAAGATTCCTCAGACTAAAGCTCTTCTAAACTTGTCTCCTTTTCTTTAAAAAATTTTCTGTTATTATTGTCAGAGTTTCAGCTCCACAAACTACTGCATACATTTTCCTTGCCGCCCTTGGTACATTAGGATGAAAGAAGAATGTCTAAAAATGCCTACATTTCCCATTTTTTCATATTTCTTTATTAAAGGACTCTGATTAGAAACCATTTTGAATATCATGTGTTTTCAGAATGAATTGATAAGAGTGTCAGGCCATACAAAGGGGGACCCAGTCCTAAGCACAGACTGAGGAACAAGAGAGCAGGACAGATTTATGTTCCACTTCAGGCAGCCCAGAGGGCTCCTGAAGGAAAGACAAAAGAACCAAGAATAGAGAGACAGGCTGCACACAATGTGGCATCAGCCTGCTAAGGAGCAGACAAGCAGCTTAAACCTGACGTAGAAGTTCACTCGAGAGGAGTTAAAAGTTGGCAAGCACCAAAAAGGAACTAAGAGTTTCTGAAGCTGCATTTTAAACAGACTGAAAGGGAGTCGGATTGGCATGTTGCATGGCATGACATTCAAGGCTTTGACAGAAGCTAAATACAACCATTCCCTGAGCACATATGATCTCTTCTGGAAAACAGACAAACTCCATCTCAAAACTTGTGCTGTACTTCCCCACCACTGTCTGCTACTACTGAATGTTTCAGAACCCATGTGCTCCAAATCACAGGCAATACTCAGTTGTTCTCATGACAGCAATGTCCTTTATCCAAAGCCTCTGCTTCCCTTCTGTTGATCCCCTCCTGGGTTTGCAGATGGAGTCCATATCCTACACAGCTTTCATTTCACTTGGTCAAACAAATCAGGATCCCCCTTATCTCCGTATGACCAGACCATCCTGTTAGTTCTTTTCAGCACCTGATCCAATTTCAATTATTTCTTCTTAAAGATAAGCAATTAGAACATTTCATCTCATCGTAAGTTACTGTGAGTTTACACTATTATTTTTGTTAGATCTTTCAGAATCCTCTCTACTTGGGCATCATAAGGTTAGATTTTCATTGTCCCATTGCTGTTATATTGGCCATCCAGGTGAATATTTCCTTTATTTTTCACCCAAGTTTCTATCACAGTAAAATCTTATACAGGTTATATATTCATGCGAATATGAGGACTAATCAATTAATTGCAACATCATTCAAATACCATTCAGGAACTTGAACATCTTTGCCAAATATACAACAGAGGAGAAAAGGACAACTGTGGAAAGAGAGCCTTGGTTTTCATACATAAATTTCATGAGAGCTGCTATACATCCACACAGCACCAGTCTACCATGTGAAAGTTAAAGTGGATACTCAAATATTACAGCAGTAATTTTCAACTCATAATGTGCAAATTACTTCCAAGTGGTCTAATACACACAATTAAAAGAAATGGGCCTACTGAAACCAAGATTTAAATGGCAACTTGATTCCACTGGAAAAATTGTTCATGGTCTACAAACTGAAATAAATTTGAGAACCGCTTCTTATATTATTTGGGTACCTTCTTTGTATGCAGTAATTTGAGTTCAGGGCACAGTTCTGACAGGCATTTTGAGCTGATGATAAATGAAACTAATAGCTCAAAGAAGATACTGAATATATTTAGCTCATGAATAGTTCTACTTCTGGACGGAAGAGTAACTTTTACACCAGCACAATCCAGAATAGCAGACTGAACCCTGTGATATATGTTCATATTAGCATTCTAGCTCATCTTTTCTGCATTTCTGCATTTCTTTCATCACACATTCAATCTGTCCTGTAAAAGTCACAAGTACAGAAGAAAGTAATAAAAGAAGTATGATTTTTTTTCATATTTTTAAAGAAACAAATCCTAGGATATCTTTTATATTACCTACTCATTGTCTTTTCTCCCTAATGAAATAGAGCTGGAGAAAGTAGACTATGCTATGGATAAGAATCAAATTAATATAGTTTTGCAGCTGTTAAGAAAAAAGCTAAAATGCATTATCTTCCTGATTACATTCTGAATACATTTGGGATACATTGATTAACTATTGATTAAGTGTGATAAAGCAGTGACTCACACCTTTAAAATTTAAAAAGTTCAGGCAGAGATAAGTGAAAAGGTATTTCACCCCATGCACATTGGCCAAGTAGTTACCAAAGGAATTACAAAGAATGGAAAGCATGGGATTTTACTACCTCAGCTGAATTCATCAATTCAACAAAATTTTTAGTATCAGGTACAAACTAACCCTTAAAGTTATCCCTTTCTCTTCTGACCACATTAGTGTTTCAATAGGATCCAAACAAAAACTTTGTTGTTCTCGTGGGGATTTGAAGGAGGGCCTAACTGCAGCAATCCTAGTTTCCTTCTCCCTCTCTTATGGCCAGCTGTGAAAAATACACTCCACACTACTGCTGTAACATATGGAACACTGACATGATATGTAGCCTATAGAATTACTATGTCAGAGTATTATGACTTTGTCAACTTCCCACTACTGCCCCTTGTCATAAAATACAGAGTGTGGGAAGATGAGTGCAGATCCAAATGCCTAACCACAGCTGGAATTTCTGGTATATTGTACTGCCCAGTGAAATGAATTATAAAATATCAGGAATAACAAAATAGGTGCTAAAGATGGTCTAAATTTCTTAGTTTACAAAGAAAAGCCATCAACAATATTAAGCCTTAATTTGTTCCAAGGACACAAAGAAGTGATGAAGTAGAGATACTGCCATCTCACTAGAAAACTTGTATTACTCCAGAGTAGTGCCATAAACCCAGTGAAACATCTGATAACTTCATGTAAGAAAAAGAAACATCTCTACAGTCCTGCTGAATCTCAAGACAGAACAGGTCTCACAAAATTAACCAGTCACAAACATCTGGATTTTTTAAAAAAGTCTTAAAATTATTACCTATTATTCTACCAATGGCCTTAAGAGAAACCAAGTAATTTCAAAACAAAGCCAATAGTACAGCAAAAATAGCACCACGTCATGGACAACTTGTACCTAAAAAAAAAAAATCACCTGCTCCCAAAGCACAGCATGCTGTTCTCAAGCGACTTTGATAACATTTGTCTCCCACTGTCTTCCAGATGTCCTCCAAGAGACCGCCTAGAAAAAATGGCTTTTTCAATAGAGTCTTTGGAAAAGAGGACTAGAGTTAGGAAAGGACAGGATAGGTCCTGTGACTTTTACATAAGTAGCATATAATTTTACTATGTTATCCTACAAACATTAAAACTAAAGGATGATCTGATCAGTCTTTAGAAAGTGGACATTTTTAATAAAGTACAAGAGTCTGTTAAAACAACTTTCTTCGGTGGAGCTTCACCGAATCAAGTACCAAATTATAAATTGTTAAATGCAGCCACATCATAAATTTCACTCAGAATTAAGCATCCCAACCTCAGTGTTGGACATTAAATAGTGCATACAGCACAGAAAACTCCATCCATAACCCAGAACTGGTTGGGTTTTTTCCATAATATCACAGATTTACATTTCACTTAGGTTGAGTTATTAAAAGGAAACACCATCGACTTGAATTTTACTTTATGCCAACAGCATTTACTGTAAGAGTTATTTTCTTTTTTAATTATACCTTTTTTTTTACTTTCCTTTTGGTTTATTAAGAGAGCTCCAGAAGACCTCTCACCGTATGGGATATAGGACTGTCCCTATCCCCTCTAGTCTCTTTTCACATGCCTCTTCGCTACTCTTGCAGCATCAGCTTCCCCAGTCCCGTTACAAAACGCCTTATAACCATGCCAGCAACAGCGCTGAACTCTTCCAGGCACCGAGCGGTACTTCTGCTCGCGTATAAAGGGTGAAATTACAGCCCAGTTCCTGTAACACGCACAAATTAACCTGACAAAAGAGATTTTTTTCTTTTCTAAGGTCTTGCAGAGACTGCAATTCCTGGTTTTTACAAAGCACCCTGACAGCTTCAGTCCGGACCGAAGGCTCGCTCACGGAGCGCCGGGCAGACCCCGACGGCTTCTTTGCTTTTTATAGCCATGGCTTCACGTCACGCCTTTTTGCTTTGTCCCCCCCTCACAACCCCCTCAAAAAAAAAAAAAAAAAAAAAAAAAAAGAAAAAGAAAGTGTATCCACAGCCAAGCAGCCGCTCTAAGAGTGCTAAACTCTGCGTGACACCTCCGAGAACCCCGAGCAGTTTTCGCAGCCGCCCGCCCGGCACCTTCGCAACTCCACGGCGGGACCAGCCCGCGCTCGCTGCCAGGACACGCCAACTCGCGGTCACGGCCGCGCCGGGGCAGCAGGGGAGGTGAGTGGGCAGCAGGGGCCAAGGTCCCACTCTAGGCGAGCCGAGCGGCGGGGAGGGCGCGGAGCGGAGCGGAGAGCGCAGGTGAGAGCCTGGCTCCGCAGCCGCCCGCAACTCCCCGCCCCGTCCCCGCACGACCCTGCGGCGGCTCCACGCCCCCCGCCACCGGCGGGAAGGGCGACCCCGGGGAGGGCAGATGTTCCCCCGGAGCGGGACATCTCACGCCGTGCTGCCCCTCCGTAAAAGCCCGCCCGCCCGCCGCACTCAGTCACTCACCGCCCTTCGTCGCTCCGCCGCCCGCGCCGGGACGCGCCCGCAACACCTCCCTCCTGCGGCGGGGCGGAGGCTCCGCGTCCCCCGGTGCCCCGCACCGCCCACGCTCCCTTCCGCGGGCCTTCACCCGCCCCCCCGGCATCACGCGGCTGCCCGGCCGCCCCTCCCCGGGAGCCAGCGGCTCCATCCGCAATGCAGCTGCGGCCGCCCTCTCGTCCGCCTTCTCCTCCTCCTTCTCCTCCCGGCCCGTGCGGGCACCTGCCCGCCGCCTTCTCGGGTCCGGATCTGGGTCCGGTCCCGCCCGCCGCGCAGCGCAGCCCCGGCCCCGCGGGTGGGCGGCGAGGGAGTCCCGCGGGCGGGCGCACGGCCAGAGCGGGTCAGTGCGCTGTCAGGGGTGTGAGACAGGGAGGAGAGACGGGAGAGGGGGAAACGAGAAAAAGACAAGAAAAAAAAGAAAAGAAGAAGAAAGAAAAAAAAAAGGCAAAGAAGAATAAGGGGGGGGGGGGGGGGGGGGGGAGGGAAGGAATGAAAAGAGTGTTATGAAAGGGTGTTGTCCAAACAGACTTTTGTCCCCTGTTTCTCCCCCCTAAACCTATTACTGCGGCGGACCCCCCTGGGACTGGCCGAGATTAATTGCCATTAATCAGGGAGGTTGCAAGTCATTCGCGTTTGTAGATGGAATTCGGAGATTAGCTGGGACAGATGGCAGGCAAACACTGCGCTCTCCAAGTCTGGCATAAATCATCCAAATTCTGGAATTATTAAACAGCCAGTGACAGAATCTCGTACATTTTCCTAAAGAGAAGGGTTTCTTAGGAAGATGAATATTCACTTCATATCATGACAAAGTGTTTCCAATCGCTGTTATGTTTCTCTTTCCAAATAATGAAAGTATTGGGGTTTCCTTCCTGGATGTCAGAAACTTCAAGCCTGAAGAAGAAATTAGACTTTTCACACAGATATCTTTCAGACATGGGTGAGAAGCAAAGCCAGCCAAACTTCATGAGCACCCAAGTAATTTCTTTAATGCCCTTCCTGAAATAAGCAGGCAAATTTGTAAGTTAATACGCTTGTCCTGATATCTCCAGTGGATTTATCTTTAATTTAAGTAACTACTGCAGGAAAATATTTTTCATTCAAGTTTTATTTTTCTTCATGCACTTTGAGGAAAGGAGTGAATCAATGCCACCTTTATTCAAAACTCATAAATGAACATTAGACATTCTGTGGAATCTAAATTTTCCAAGTAGAGAAGAGAACTTTTTTTCATTTGTCTACCCTATTTATTTTTTATTTTTTTTTACATAACAAAAATGAGTTATGGTGTGATCAACTTCAGTCAATCTTTCATGGTATCATATTGATTGATATGTCAAGTGCTTGACTAAATATAAGCTTAGCCCCAATACCTATGACTGAGTAATTTTGAGCTTGATTGTATGTCCTGAAATAATGTGATCAGTCTACAGTAATATTCAGAATTTTGCGGAAGCCTGATCTATAAATTCAATAATAGTGTCTGTTCTATCACACTAAAGGGACCATTGTTCAAAACACAGGTTTTACAATAGTTATTTGAAAAATATTTAAAACTTAATTCATTATATGTAAACTAAATGTTCCCCATGCTTATCAGTTTAATTTTCATTATTAAGAGCTTCTTTTAGGAAAATCCTTGCAATTTTTATTAGATTTAAGAACAACAATATCAAAAAGGGCTTTTTTTTTTTTTTAACCTACTCCCAGCATTTGGATTTGCTGAGCACTCTACCCTGAGTCATCTTTAAATTGTATCTGATATAGAAACAGCCTTGCACACAAGTATTGTCTAAGGCACTCGCTTTTGGCCACACATCCTAAAGAAGAAGAAACACAAAAGAATACTTATTTTTCCAAGTATTTAGAGATACCTCTGGTTTTGCCTCAGAAATAAAAATGTCTTTTGCCATATCTGAAATATCCAAATTGGAAGACCTTCCACCTCTTAGTTTTCCTAACAGATTAACATCTTTGAAAAGGCTTCTGCTGGAGAATTTTCTTTTCCTAGGACATCAGATGAATTGTTGAGAGTACATTTGATCTACTAGAAAGAGATTATAAAAAATACACTTAAATGGAAACAGATGTTAGACGTTTCTGTTCAAATCCATTTCTCTGTATATTCCCTAAAAACCAAATACTGGAAAGTAATGGAATACAGGATGAACATTGAGGAAGGTTCTGTCATGCCATGAAGGTTTGCCTTGGGAGAACTGATATTTGAATCACCTATTAAGAAAGATATTATGGTATTTTATATCTACGACTAACTCCAGCAATGAAGATCAGAGTAATAAATATTTCCAGCTGTCAAGAGTAAGAAAGCTGGAAAGTTTTGTAAGGACAGAAGGAAAGACTTGAGACATTAGGCAGGAAAGGGGGAAAGAAGATCCTGAAATCATATTGCCCAGAACAAGGGCAAAACAGCAATGGGGTACACAAAGGGTCTGCTAGGAGCTGAGAAAGAAGCTTATGTAACTGTAGCAAGAAAATGTTTCAGAGCAGAACTAGCTAATATTTATTTTTATTTTAATCCACATGGGTATTTATCTTCTCAGGTAAATTTATTTTGCCTAAGGCCTGGAAGCTTTGCTGCTAAAAGCTCTGTGCAACACGCAGTGAAAATTTTATTCAGATCAGTGAAGTTAATAGAACCATTCCAACACTCATGCTTTAAGAAATTGAAAGAGGAAATAAAGTTAGGAGCATCCACTTCAATTTATATCTGTGTTCCTCTGTGCTTACTGTGCCAATAAGTACATGTGGTCTCTTGAAGGAAATCTTATTATCATACTGTCTCTCCTGGCAATGTATTTTCGGTACATTCCTATGAACAGGACATGATGGCATACAGCTGCTGCAGGAGACTCACAGGAATATCAGTTGTCAGTCATGAGATGGGACAGCTCAAAGTCCACCGTATCTAGAGGGTATGGACTGTAGAAATCCTGTGCAGAAGACTACACTGTTACAGTGCCCCAAAGTGTCCATTCATTCTCCTCACCGAGTTCTCCAAATTGTAGCTAATCAAGATGTATCTTAGGATACTCAATGACCCTTTTTTCTTAGTAGTTTAATAGAAATTACATTCAAAATGTATGAGAGTTTTTGAGTGTATACACATTTTTAGGTAATGTTACTAGTTCTTCATGAAATATAAATTACTGTCAGATTTTTAAAACTATTACAGAAATGTTATTAATTTCATGAAAATGTTGTAAGGTGATAGACCAATTTAAGGTCACAATGACAGTCCTGAGCAGTTATGGGAAAGACCCCAGCACCAAAGAGACTCCTGATGGCTTTCCAAAAGACCCCAGCACCGGGGGGAGATTTCCCAGCAACAGACTGATAGGATCAACGAAGGATGGAATGGTATGGAGATAGCACAGCCTTTCTTGGCAAACATCCTACCTGATGGGAACTCAGGAAGCCAACCCTTAGGCCTATGTCATCTGTCTATCATCCCAAAAATTAGTTTATGGACTATACTCACTCAAATTGCCTAAGAAAAAAAGTATAAGAAGAGATCGTACATGAGCAAAAATTGGGGAAAAGTTCCATCATTTCTGCAGGGTTAACTGATGGGCTGCCTTTTCTCCTTCCACTCCTCAAGATGCTGTGGGGTGAGCAACTGTTTTTATATTTTACTTTGCTTTCACCTTTACTAATTGTATTTTGCTTCCTTATATCTTGCCTGATATATATTTTATCTTTACTTTATAGACCTTATAGACTAATTGTACTTTGCTTTATATATTTTACTTTGCTTTCCTCTTTACCCTATAGATACTAATTGTACTTTGTTTTATATATTTGATATTTTACTTTGCTTTATATATTTGACCTTTACCTTATAGATACTAATTTTACCTTACCTCCACAGGAGGGAGAAAAGAGGTTGTTTGATCCCAAATTAGTCACTATTTTAACCCACCTCTCCCTTGCTTCATGAAGGTACAAGGAGTGTGAGAAGAACATTCCAGTCCTGGATTCATGCTCCTGGAACACACTCTGCACTTCCTGCTCTTCTTTCTCAAGTACTTACCTGGAAAACTGAAGGTCTATCATTCACTGCACATCCAATATATACCAAACAAAAGCATGCCAGCTTTAGCATTATAAAGGCTGATTTACAAAAACAAGAACATTTATTGCACAACTTTATTACACTTGTAATGCCTGTATGAAACCCCAGTTGTATATTACTTTTATTTAATGATAATGAACCTTCTTAACACTAGAACACTACTAAATAGAGAAATATTTTTTTGCCACTTTGATGTTTACACTGGCATTAAACCAACAAAGGATAACATACTGAAACATTTTTTTCTTTGTTCTTTTTTTTATTTTTTTTCAGGATAGTTTTGGAGACTAGAGAAACTCCAGAGAGCTGGCAATTTGATATATAGAGGTCAGTTTCTGTTAACGAAAGCAGAATATACATAGAAGGAAGGAATTGCCATGAAAAGCTGTCCCTCTGTGGACTAATTGCTCATTACTCTCATCACCCCCTAGGAAACATGTAGATAATACTATTTCAAGACATAGCACAACTGCAATTTAGACAAGGCTTGAATCTACCACAAAGGGCCACATATCAAAGGCAGAAAGGACACAATTCATAGCTAAATCAAGAACTGTAAAAATCTAGTCTGATTGAAGAAGGCTGGATAAAATTTCCCACATTTGCCTCTAGAGAGCTAAAAATGTATCCCCGACAGCATTCTTAAGTGTCCTGAAAAAGATCACTAATTTATTAGTGAGAAGATAGGTAATATCACTCACTGAGCCCTACTGATATGCTACTTTTCTTCAGGGTGTAGCAGGGAAGGATGCTGAAACTGAAACCATACACCATTGGATGCTCAACAAAAACTATTTGTTACGAAGTAGTGGCCAACAAAACGAAAACCCAAGAGAGAGGAAGGAGGAGGAAAATAAGCCCTCAGTACGACTCCCCCTCTCACCCAGATGTTGCTTACAAAGTTTTCTTGCCGATCCCAGACTGTCTAGAATTCCCCATAGCAGAAGCTGCATTCTTGGAGTGTCAGCAGGCCCACAAGATGGTGTACATCCCCACAGAAGGCAACATTGTTCTTTGATGTGAAGCTTGCGTTCCCCCAGCATGAGCAATCTGCTTTTTATCCAGTTTAATTGGTGACGTCTACCTGGGCAGGTGTGGCCAGCACTACCCAGCTAGAGGCCTTCAGTCCCTTCCCCTGTTATGCAAGTGGCATCTCTTCTGCACACACATGGGTAGTCTGGAATTTCCCCATGCATGCCTGTCACACCTCAGGGGGTCTTTCCTAAATGAATCTGGGGGCTTACTTCATCCTCCTCCTCTTCAACTTCTTCTTCAAATGCCCTTGGAGGGCCATCAACCAATAGTGAGGTACCAATTAACTATAGTTCATACAAGATGCTCCCTTCAAGGACGAAGTTCTAGTTTATCAGTGCTTGTTTTCTCATAACTTGGCAGGAAGAGAATAGATTCTCACATGTGGCTGGGCCAACCACAGACCAAAACAGCAGCATCTAATTAAGCACGAATACACAAGGGAACCCCCTTATATAGCAATATGGAGTAAGATCATGCTCTTTGGCCCTGGGACTAGATGTGGTGAGAAAAGATCTCCTAGGGTTTCATTTCTTTCAGTTTTTAGCCATAAAGTTGAACTGATTTTTTTTTCAAGTGGAACAAATGCCTAATGCCTATGCAGATGCTATATAAGTAACCTGCTCTACATAAAAGACATTGCATCTGATCTGAAACATAAATGTTTACGGAGTCTTTTCATTCACTAAAAGCAGGTACTAGGTCGTCCTATCATTAACAAACATGAACTGATCATGACCACCAAAAGTGGTCATTTTTTAATGTGCTACAATATAAACAACATAATTTTTAATTTTAAACTTCATGTGTCCTCTTCTGTGTTGGATTACTCAGAAATGGCCAAATGCAGGTCACACCTCACAGTGATTTTGGCTCAGAAAAATGGAAACATCATCATTCCAAGGGACAGAATGAAGAGATAGTGTGCCTATCAAACATAAGAATTACTTTTGGCAGTGAATTTTCAGTTTGCCCTTTATTTATCAGTTTTACTGTGTTAATAATTTTTTTAAAAAAGATGAAAATTTTCGACTAGACTGCAATATTGTACAATGTACAATACTAATTTTCTAATTTTTCAATATAACATTATTCTAATACCTCAAAAAACATGTTACATCTAGGCTGACTTGATCAGTGATACATAAACTGTCATGGTATAGAATAGTCCGTATAGGATGTTAGAAATGTGGATATAGAGTATTTAGCACATTTTTCAGACTATGTAGAATATGAAAATATTTTGTTATGGTAGTCTTCAAAGATATTTTACTGTCACACAGAATGCTATCATGCTGTAAACTGGTATCACAGAGGCATTACCAGAAGAAGATAAATCATAATAAAAACTGCCCAGCAGAAATGGTTGCAGAGTTATGTTTGTATCTTTTAAAATCCCTTAGGGGAAGTATTAACCTTGTATGACTACTCATATGACTTGGTCTTCTGACACCTTACAGACTTTTCCTTTTCTGAGTATAGTAACATTTGGGGGTTGGTGGATTGGTTTTCTTTTTTTTCAGATTTTATTCAGATTAGAGTTAAGTTTGTTTTTAAATGAGGCAATTAGGTCGCAGCATGTTATGAAAGGACAGATGTACATAAGAGAAAAGCCAGGAATAACTCCTCTGCCTCTCTTACGCAAAATTCTGTTCACAAGGGCTACAACTGAAATCAGTAGCATTATCTAAATTTGAGTTAACGTGTCCAAAAAGGGATTTATAAACGAAATAAAGAATAGACAGCCCAGTTCTCATCCTTGAGGTTCAAAGCAAATTTTCCTGTTGCTTTGATGAGGATATTATTTCTTTGCTGCCATGTCTGATATATATTTGCTTATTTGAAAGCCAGAATAATTGATTAATAAGCTACACAGACTTTTATAACCTAATCAATGATACAAATTTAATTTTTGACATAAACTCTGCATTGAGAAACATAATTATTTTCAGTTTAAGGCTCTAGAAGTCTTCTAAGACTTTGGAAGCTAGTGTTTAGGGTCTTTTACAGTTTTGGAGTTTTCTAGCCAATTAAAAAACAAACAAATAAACAACCCCCACAAAACCAAAACCAAATAAAAATATTAAAGAGTTGGACACAGAGATGCTTTTTAAACACTAAAGGCTGAATCCTCTGGACTCAAAAGGCTGCAATACCCCTAAATTGGAGTGGACTTGGGACAAGTTCTAAGGCTACATTGAATCAAAGCAGAAAATAGTTTCAGTAGCTGAGAGCTGCTAGGATTTGGGATTTCAGTTACAGACTTTTTCTTCCATTGGACACACATCACCTGATGACAAGACTGGCAAACACAATCAGAAGCACTTCTATAGGCTCTGAGGTATACAGAAAATTATGATTTTTAAAAAAAATTTATATAAAATGAAAGCACTATTTGCCATTATATATCCTAATTAAAATAAGATAAAATTTTTATTCACCTTTGATGTGGTTTAAAAGTTATGAATATGATATTGGCTAAAAAGTAACAATTTTCAAATTCATATGTTGTTTTTTTCTTATTTTTTCCTTCTTAGAATTACCTCAGAACTTAGGAAGTTGTTTTATGAACATGGATCAAACTGACATCATCCCCAAAAAGCAGAGAAAATCCCCAAGCAATTGGAAGAGAGAAACAATAAATCAGACGTGTAATGCTATTGTCTACTCCACAAAGTATAGTTCGTTATATTTTAGGTTAAATATATTTTTAGAAGCCTTCAGGGCTATCAGTTTGTCACTCTAGAGTAATTGTCCTAACACAATATGGAGAGAAGGCAAAAGAAAGGCTCTGGAATCAAGTTTAAGTCCTATTTTCAGAAAGCACTTATGATAGCTAACAGAAAGTGCCTTGAAAAGCCATATGTAGACCCTTCTGAAAATTAGAAAATTATTTCAATCTGTCTAGGCAATGGTTTAAATTTCCAGAGAACTATCTGGCCTAATCAAAAGCTATTGTTCCCCACCCCCTTCCCTATTCTATAGCTACACAGTAAAGAGTATGCTTCACAAAGCCCCTAGTGGCACTAATGATGTTATCACTCCTTTTTGCTGAGCTGTCATTTCTCCTAATTATCATTTATATTGGGTTCTGCTACTTTCTGATATTAATATTGCCACATACTTTAATTGTTAGGCAACACTATACAGTGCTAATTCATATGAGAATTTCATCCCCTTGACTTCCCTGAGGCCTTGAAATGTTGATGGATGTCTTTTAAGACGGTCCCTGCTTAATCTCATTACCAGGGGAAGAGTTAGCTGTCCATAAAACCTTTAATTTTATACACACAATGTCCATTGTTTGAGGGAAATGGATAATTGAGCACCTAATTAGTGAATACCTGCTTTCACATACAATTGCCCAATTTGCACGAACAGATGCTGACTTATAAATACAGCAAAACTGGTTGTGGTGACAAATCCCTTTCATAGGTGACTCCATTTGGTCTCCTAAGTATCAAGTTACTCTCGTTTTCCAGAGAAGATGTGGGAAGGGAATTGGCTGGTTTTGCTTGGGGTAGAGTTAAATATCTTCACAGTATCTAGTATTGGGCTATGTTGTGAATTCATGTTGCAAGGTGTTGATAACTCAGGGATGTTTTGGTTACTGCTGAGCAGCAATTGCAGAGAATGAAGGTCTTTTCTGCTCCTCACCCAACCCCATCAGTGAATAGGCTGAGGGTGTACAAGACATTGGGAGGGGGCACAGCTGGGACAGCTGACCCCAACTGACCCAAGGGATATCCCACACCATATGGTATCATTCTCAGCATATAAAGCTGGGGGAAGAAGAAGGAAGCGACGGATGCTCTGAGTGATGACATTTGTCTTGCCAAGTAAACCATTATGGGTGATGGAGATGGCTGAACACCTCCCTGCCTGGTCCTACACTTTTCTATTCCTCTTTACATTACCATCAGATTAGCAGTTTGCTAAAACACACAGAGGAAGGTGCCAGTTCAGATCATTGCTTTCCCATCACCAGGGGTGCTGCACAGACAGGTCACTGACCCAGTAAGTTCATTGCTGTGGGGCAGCCACTGATATGAGCATCAACAATATCTTACTCTTAAAAAAAAAAAAGAGAGAAAAATTAAACCTACAATACGTGTGTTTTGCCTTTGTAATAGACAAGTTTAATTGTAATGAGAAAAAATCCTCATTTTTGAAGAACTTCTATGAGATGCTAGAGCTAAATTCTTCTACTTTAGGTTCTCCTAATCCTGTTCAATAACTGGATTCCTTACATCATTATAATCATTTTATTACTTTCCCCTCCCAGAAGAAATGGGACACATCTGTTGTATTTTGGCATTTTAAAAGTATAATCAACGCAATATGCACATCTCTGAAACAAAGTGTTGTTTAAAGTAAATTTTGTTTGTGAAGAGAGGTGAGGGGACAGATGCTCTGTTAATTAGTGTGATTCCCATAGAGATTCCCATAATTTTAGGCAGTACTATGACCCACTCATTTTACTAATACAAACCTAATCAATTTTAATTCTGTGTTCTACAGAGATGAATTTGCTGATTATATTTGATTCATTTTTGAAAGACTAAGAAAAATAAGTCAGCTCATAACATTACATATTGAGGAACCATCTGAGTTTCTAGAACTATTTTTTTTGTGAAGCTTAATTCTACCTTTACTTTCTGATTTACAGAACTGCAGGTTCCTAAAGCAGTTTCCCAAATAGCTGTCCATCAATACCGCTCAAAATAACAGCTTGTAAAATAAAGGCCTCTGAAGACATACCTTGATTTAGTACAATATAGTGTATTTGCTTAAAAAAATAATAAAATAACATCTGGAAACAAAGCACTAATTAATTTCTGAGTATAAAAGACTACTCTGTCTCTTAAAAAAGGGGATTATACTGTACTTAAGAAACAGCCTGTAGTGGGATATAAATAGTTGCTAGCGCCAAGCACAGTAGTTTTCACTGAAAAGTCACACCTTAGCCACAAACAAATGTATTCTTTATAAAGACAGCCTGCACTGCATCTGCTAAGAACCAGTAATGCAATTAGTAACTTTAATATATCAAAGATGCTGCTATTTATGCACTCCATTCATGTACATCTGTTAGCAAAAACCTTTTCATAGCTTAGCAACCAGTTTCAGTCACTTCATCCTCTGTTTTCTTTACCAGGCTTGGCCACTTAATTTTTGCAAAGAATTTTAACAGTGTGCTTTAAGTCCTGGAATCTTAATGATGATCACATAATGGACAGTATGCCAGTCCACCAACTTTCCTCTGCTCCAGCTCCTTTTCAGCTCAACCATTTTGCAATTACTACAGTTTACCTGACAAACAGCAAGTAGAAAGTTGTTGCTGATGTAAAGCTTTGGAGACTTCATTAATTTACAAGAAAAAAGACCCACTGTTTTGATATAACATTTCAATGATCCAACTAATAAGCATGAAAATGTAATTTGCTAGGCCTGAGATTCTCACTGAGTGCCCTTGAAGTTTGCAGTTGTTTCCTCTAATTGCCAATAAGACAGTTATTTGCTATTCCAGTGTTGTAGTTCTGATAATTCCATCCCACTCTGCTGCTTTAACCAGAGTTAAGGTTTTCTATTGATACGTATCCACATAATTTACTTGTTAAAAAAGGAAAAAAATCCTGAAGATAAGCACTTTTCAAAAACCAGTTCAAAACTCCCCTGTTAAAACACTGAAATCTATACTTTAGTTACACTGCAAAGGACAGTGCTTGCCTCAAGATACAAAGTTGCTGGGAGATGGCTACTACATGGCTTAAATTACTTTTTGAAGTATTCCCATTCACTTTTCCTGTAGGGAAAAAAATATCAGTTTTCTGAACACTCCTTCCCTGTTGTTTCCCACAGCATAGGGAGAATATGCCCTTATCTGCACTGTTATGAATGTTACATCGTACAACCTATTGCTCAGAAGACAGCCTATTTAGAAACCTATAATCCCTGGGAAACAGGAAAAGTCATTATTTTATGGATTTCTTGGTATCCTAGCCCTGCTAAGAAGCAACATTCAAGTCATTTATAACCATGCCTTCAATCCCTCTACACCCTGTTCCTACTTTCCAAATCAAATCTGCATTAAAAACATTGCAGGCATATGCTACTTTTACTGGTATTCCCACAATGGCTAATGCAGGTTCTCCTGAGACAGTAGTGGTAAACCAGAAAAAAAAAATCCCTGTTTTTTGGATTACTTTACAGTAATCAACTTTGCCTATGCTAAATCATCTTTCCTTCCAGTGTCATCTGTTGACTTCAAGACCTCTGAGAGTAACATAACAGCAAAATTAAAATATGGTTTAAATAAACCAGAGGAAATTTATCCTCTCATGGTAACACTGTGATTAAAGTATGTAATTGAATTATAGAGGCTTAGATAGCATGAAATGAAAGCAGAAATACATCAAGAATCACTGTTTCATGCAGAAAAAAATCATAAAAGTGTGTAATGGTAACAAGGTAATATTTATCTGGGAATAGATGACAGAGGACTTTATGAGACAGAGCTATAAGGCATGAAGGATATAAAGTGCAATAAAAAGAAGGATAAACTCAACACGGCTTATGAAAAATAGATATACAAATATTAACTCCCAAATAACTAAAACACCTATCATTTGTTCTTTCAAAAATAAAGTTTTTTATCTTATATATTATAAACTTCTATGATGACTCAAAAGAAAAATAAAACCCCCTGATATTTAAATTGCTTTTTAATATTAAAACTAAATGTCATTTCCTGTCTCCAAAGCTGAATTTATTGTCTGCACAATCTACATCATCTTTCAATTCATCTTTTCAGAACACATTAATGGTTTTAATAAAGTTCCAAGGGAAACACAGTAGATTTACTTTGCATTTCTTTAAAGCCACTCACCTATGCGTAACTGTTAAGACCTTCTCTTTGTTTAAATATCCATCTATAAAAGTATGCATAATTACCAAACAATACCAGAAGAAAGCACCATCTCCATCTGTGGGCTGTTGTATCTAACTGCATCTGCAAACCACTCCAAACCACTGAACTTTCTGTCAATATTCTGAGGGATAGGCTACCAATTAATAAAATAAGCCATAACATCTAAAACTGGTCAAGATGAAAACAGGTCAAATCTTGTTAACCATGTTGCTTCCATATGTGTTGGTTTTCTGAGAATGACTGACTACAACAGCACTATTCAAATGCATAGAGTATGTTTATAATAATTTGTAGCATTGAGGTCTGAGGTCAGTCTGCATAATATTTGATAAATATTAAAAGTCCCTTTGATTTATGCCTAACAGTCTGTTTTTAAATCCTCAAAACAGAAAATTTCCCCCTTGTTACCACATGCCTTTGATATCTTTAAAAGATGCATCATTTATCTTTTGTCCAGGTATTCAGCAATTATTTTTCCTTCTTGATGTTTTTCTTTTTTAACCATACTAAAAGTTGACTTGCGTTCATATTGTCTGTTCAAGACTAATTTTAGTTTTCTTGAATAATCTTCATAAACTGAAGAATTTTAACTATAGCTTTTAAAGGAATTTAATTGGAAGGTAGGTCATTACATACTGTACATGTCTAGACAGAAGGTAGCACTTGTTTATCCTTGAATGAGTCATGACCATTAGTTAGACTGCTGTTTACCGTGTAGGTAAGGAAAACAGAATAATTGAGTCTCACAGAAATAAACTTCCATCTTTTTGAATCTCCAGTAAGAAGTAGTAATGGTGTCTCATTAAATTAACAGCTCATTCCTGCACTTACCTATATTAAATTATATATTCATTCACATTACCTACTCTGCAAAAGTGGTGTATTAAATTATCTCCATATTCATATTAAGCTGGATAATTTTATGGTTGTAATATTTCTATCTGTTAAGAGATAGGATAAGCAAATCCCGTGCTGCAGGCTGTGAAGGAATTGCCATGGGGAGTCCCTCCCACCTCTTCAATCAGCATTGCGCGGTGAGGTAGGGGCATCCTTCTCTCTGCACCTCACCCACCATTAGCCACAACAGGTGACAAGATCCATCATTTAGTAGCCTTTAAGCACTTAGGATGCAGCATCCATGACTCCTGGAGGAACTGAAGGCTAGCAAAAAAAAAAAAATTTAAAAGAAACTGTGGCACTAAACCTGCATTATATAGGAAAACTGTTGTTTAAACATGTCTTAAAATGGCTTTTGGTGGTCTCTTTGCAAACACATGCTTCTTCTTCCCAACACCCCCCATGACAAGTGTTATCCCATGCAGGAATATCCTGGGAAGGTGTAACCCCTTCCTGTGATTGGGTGTTCCTGTAAGCCCCTTGAGACTTCTAATTGGTTAACCTGTGATTCTCCCTAACCCTATAAATGTAACATCCCCAACAATAAACCCTCTCTTGCCTCCTCTCCACGCCGGTGTGCTGTCTCCGTGCCTGCCATGGGGCCACGTGCATGGGGGGAGGGGAGGGCACCTCTCCCCTCCAGGCTCGGGGCCTGAGAAACCCCTAGTGCTGGAGTTCCCTTTCCCCATCCCTCAAGACGTCGGAATGGTTCTTCAGATGGAGATGGAACTAGAACTGGGCCTCCCCATGTCATGGGTGGGGAAAGGGATCCAGAAGAAACAGTTTCTGTTTGCTGCCATATAAAAGGAAACACTATGGACTGAACAAAACACATTCACTTTGTCTCTACTCTGGCACTAAATATGTATGAACTGTGATGAAGAAAAACAAATGGACATTCTAGTTATGCTCAGGCCACATTAGCAGCACTTTGCATCTTTTCCAAACTAATTGGAATTATCATTTAAATGAGCTCAGTGAACAGTAAGCTAGAGGTTGGAAAGAACAAATCCAGTCCTAATGCTCTCAGATTTGTGGTCATCCCACAGTCAAGAATTCCTGTGACTACTTCCTTTTCATAGCCTCTTGTCCACAAGAAGCCTGTATTTTCTAATTCCTCCATTTTGTCCGTGTGCATGCAGGTCCTCACTGCTGCCGGGAAGTAGAGCATTGCTTACAATACATTTGCATTTGGATTGCACTGAAATGCCTGTCAAGATACTTTTGTCTTTTCATGCTTGTGTCAAAGCATCAGCATACTGTCTTGAGTTAATAAAGCATTATTTTTAATTTCTTCTGTTTCCTGGCTTTTTGGATTCCTAGTCAGACATTGTAGCTCCTTTGTGCTAAATATGGCTCTAGAAAAGATGTATAGGTAGAGACAAGGGCCTGCTGCCAAGGAAGCACTGGGTTGACTAGAAAAGGAATGAGAGTTTTCCGGAACTATGCAAACAGTTCATTGAGCAAAGGATATTGAGGCCCGGGAAATTTCTTTTCTGCAGCTCTCATAACACAGGATTTCTCTTGTTCAAGAGTGGTCTGGAAAGGCATAAAAACCAAAGTTGTCTTATTTTTAATAACCTACAAGCTGGAGAATTCCTCATTAAGCTCTGTAAAGGTCTTGCTTAGTTCTCAAGGTTACACAGCTCACTGATAGGTTTGATTTATGGCATCAGGAGTCAACCTGACATTACCCAGATAATTTGCATCACTAGAATTAGTTATTTTGCTAAGACCAATAATTAAAATTCCTTCTTTTTTGGGGGGCACTTGGCGACCTTTCCTTTTCTACAGACTGTCCCAAAACATGACATACGTGAGTTTGAACCCATCATTTGCCTCACTGCAAACCTGACTCCCCAGAAGTAGCCTAACTCTTTTGAAACTGCTGTGACTAATGACAGGGAATTGTAAAGAGATACAGCAACGACTGAAAGAATTCAAATTTTTTTTATAGTAGAAACTCCAATGTAGCCTTGGCAACAGTCCTGCTACATAACATCCAAGAAAACCCTTTTTCAGCATTTTCTAGCAGGAAGGCCTGCGATTTGCTGTACACTGGACTCAGTAATTCAATCTCACCAGACCCGTTTGTTCAGTTATTATTCATTATGATGAAGTAATGCACTCAAATGACTCCTGCCACATAATCACCCTATCCAGAACACTCTCCTGAAGAATGGGTTCTTACTCTAGCAGCTAGATCAAAACAGCAACCTCCTGCCATTTGATAAAACACAGAACAGAGTGACTGCTCTGCAAATATACAAGAGTGTTATAACTCTACATGCTTGTCTGCAATATTTGCAGCAGCTCATTTGCAAAACATGTCCATAGTTGGAGTTAAATCTAGAAATGCTGATGATAATTCCATTATCTTTTTGTATATAACCATAAGAAAAAGGAAAGAAATAATCATAGATCAGCCAGAAAATCCTTAAAAGTAAGGAGGACAAAGTTCCCCACAAAAAAATTTTAGTCATATTGTTAATATATTCATCACTGAGACCCATTTAACTTTTTTAATAATGTACATGTATTTTTGTGAATAAATAAATGCTTCTCTGCCTAGTGACTGCTTTTGGTTTCTAGGGGTCAGCAGCCCATTGGGGAAGAGGATCCTCTCAAATTTACATTCCCTGTAGTAGAGGGTTACCCTCTGGAGAAGCTGAGGGATGCTGCAGCCACAGCATCGAGGAAGAGAACCCTGACAGTGCTGAGCTGCTCCTCTACCCTTACCAATTCTCCACTAGGGGAGCACGGAGAGCCACAAGCCAGGACAGCACCTCTTGTACCCGCTCTCCTTCTGGCTTCCTATCTCCTTCCAGCTGAGGTCAGAAGTCCCGAGGCAGCTGACTGCCCCTTGGCTTCCTCTCCTCGCTCAGGGAAAGGAGAGTGCCCACTCCCTGCTGTGGGTGCCAACGTAGGAAGTCCCTTTGAAAGGAGTTCCCAGGAACTCCCTTCCTGTTGTAAGGAACTGGGTCATAGCTATATTATTAATTTCAATGCTCTTATGCTAACAGGTCAAAAATGCAATGAAATCATCTAGGCCATTGTATTTGTCCAAGCCAAAAAGAAAGGAGTGGCATAAATAGTGCCAAGAAATTAGCATGTTCATATTCTTTTTTATTAATAACCTAAAATGTTATCATGAATGAGGGTAGAAGGATTATTAAAAAAATTATTAAATGTTGGCAGCATCCTTTAAAACAGTGTATCACCATGGGCTCTCCTGCTGGCAAGCAGAGCAGCAGAAACATCCCTTGGTGGATAGCTGGTTTATGGATTTGAAATAGGAAAACCTAAAGCAGAAAGCTTGTTACGGATCAAAAGGCCAGTGCAGAGGCTTTGATTATTTCATTTCGGATTTTGTGGGTTTTAGATGCTTATTTATAAGCGGCCCAAAGAGAATTTTTTTTCCAAGGTAAGCAACCAGTAATGAATTAGTTTCCCACACGACACTTTTACAAAACAATTGTCTTTCATAGCTGTTCCCTTTTCCTTTTGTTCACTTACAATCCATTGCAGATGAAACTATGTGCCCATCTTCTGCAGTTTAAACCTTTGTTTGTGCACTAATGAATCTAAGTAGGTGTCATAGCAGACTCTAATGAGCATCACTCACTTTCATTTAACTCTGCAGCTTGCCATTACACACTTTAGAAGATCTGTTGGTTTATTCATGGCAATCACTAGATATTCTTTTTCATTACATAGATACTAGTTTTCCCTGTTGTGTCTTTCATTATTAAGGGAACTATGAAATGTTAATACTGGCCTCAAAACCCAGGGCAAAAAAATGCCCCCAATCCTATTTGAAATGCGATCGCTTGTATTGCAAATGATCTTACAGATCTGAGCACAAACAGCTTGAATTTTTCTTCATTTATTTATGAAAAGATGAGAGAAAGAAAAAATCAAGAAGGTGGCTCTATGACCCACTTGTCAGATTTACCTTGTTAACTGAATTCCTTGTGGTTAATTTAAGCAGCAGGACTGCAATTACAAAAGCATCCATAAGCAACTATTAAGAACTGTCATATTCCCACCCACATTATTAGCTCAGATTTTAAACTCAGAAACGTTTACACTTTTCAGTTTAACTCTGAGTCAAATTTGAGAAGGTTTTGCCCAACCAACCTGTCCTTGTAATTGCTTGGCTCTGATAATAGGAACATTGCAAAGTAGCCCACAGCAATCATATTTTGGACAAAATGTTAAATAGCTTCTATTCTACTTGATATAAAACTTTTTTCCCTAAATTTTATATTAAACAACTTATACTATCTATGCAGCTCCAGGTTTAGTAGTAATGTTCTGATCAAACATATAATTGGTATTTAAATAAATACTACTTCAGACAAAAACAACAACAAAAAAAGGCAAACAAACACAACTTTCCAGAGTCCACAGAGCAACTACTTTTACATACAAGTATCTATTTTCAGACTTTTAACTCACATCTGCACCTGACTTAGGGGGACCAGCCTCTAAATTAAGATAAATGTAGTCATTATTTGTATTTAAATTTCATTATTCTGTCACTTCACACTCTGAAGAGTATTCATTTAATTTATTTGACAGTCACATCATCCTTGTACATAATATGCCACAGATATTGTATCCCAAAACATGTCCTAGAGCATTAATTCACTTCAACTAATTTATGCTACTTTCTAAATCCCTTCAATAAATGTTTGGCTAAACACTATTTGTGGTTTGTTATGGAGCTTTCGTTCTACTACATAGCCATGCTCTGAGTACAAAAAGACTCTTAAAAGCACAGGAAACATTTTGATTATTTTTTTCTGTAAGATTAGTAAATCTAAAGAGTAAAAATGGGGATTACCTTCCGTTCTAACAACTCTTAAAAGAAATATAACAAATTCTTTATTTCTCTGACTAGTAAGAGACAATGTCTCATTTCCTTTCCAGCCATGTGGCCTTACTGCTGTAGACAACCACAATTATTCCTGAAACTTTTTCCCCTCCTGTGTTTGCCTGGGCCAATATGAACATAAAACATACTGAGTATCAGTGCCCTATAGAGAAATAATTGGAATAAATAACCCATGCCTTATGCTGACGGGAACATCACACAAGGACTCTGCTGCAGTGATTGCTGAAGAAGAAGGTGTAATTTATACAGCATCTGTTTATATACTGGATAATCATAGCTGTTAAGTAAGTTACCAGTTTCTCAAAGTGGGAATGAAAAACATGAAAAGAAATGCTTGTTGAGGACTTCAGTTCACAATACTTTGGATATGAAACACATGAATTCATCTTCATATCTATAAAACATTCAGAAATATTTTTTAAAATGTACTTCATGTGTGTTTGTATGTGAACCACAGAACAACAGATAGGTGGAACTTTTTAGGAGGCATTCCCCAGAAAATTCACACTCCTTACAGGTTTAAAAAGAAATCAGCTGTTTTCTCAGGTGTGCTAAAGTTTGGAAAAGATATTAAGCAATATCCTCTCTCCAACTTGAGTTGGACACGATGTCCTTTCCTGATTTTTTTTTTTTACATCAATATCTGAACTAAGATTACCTTTCATTCAGACCAGAGTTTAGCTCTTAAAAGTTCTTCAGATTTCTTTTCATGCATAAGTAAAAATCATTTAGGTGAAAAAAGCCTCATACCGTAAAAGCACCTGCTAACATGAGGTTTGATTGGCCTTTTGTCAATGCCTGGAAAGCTTCCCTTTACCACCTCCTTTCAGTTTTCTCTCCCTTTCTTAAGCCCAATTTCCATTCCGTTCAAAAATTGTTAACTAATAAACTTCATATGTAATCAAAGCCCCAATTTCAGCTCAGAATAAACAAAAAGAATAAATGTGTTACAGTCTAAGGAAAAATAGCAAGGACAATACATTTTGGTGATAGAGCCTTGGTTATTTAAATAACATTGTGCAGTCAGTCTATGATAAGACTCTGAAGTCAAGCTATGACACATCCAAGGCTGAAGAAACTAAGAAATACCTCTCAGTGGGGTTTTTTTTGTTTGTCTATATCTTTTACTGAAAACTATTTGAGAATTAGAGGCAACTTGGCAATTTCTGTGCTTCCTTCTTGTTTGCCACCATAAAATAAGAACTTGTTTCTTTGATATCAAGCTGCTGAGTCAGAAGAATCCATTCCTTTTACTGAATTTTCCATCACCTCTATATAGCTTTCGCTGTATTTTCTTCCCCCCCACACCCCATAGTAGTAGTTACATCAATTAATTATTTCTTTTTCTGATGGTAAGGTTAGAAGTTCAGGCATTTTTTCAATTATACAAAAAAAAATAATCCCAGAAAGTTGTTTTCATATTTGTTATGAAATGAAATTTGTTAGCAAAGCCACATGCCAACATGGTATTATAGTTTCCTGGCAATTGTTCTCAGGGAAGTTTGCCTTCACATAGAGTAGGAGGATGATCACATCTTTCTTGTGATCAGTTACAAAGCAAAACTAGAAGTATTATAAAGGAAACTAAAAAACAAATACTAAAAGCAATCCCAATGGTGTCACACTGCTGAAAAGCACAAATGGATGTGAAAAACTTTGGCAGCATAATTTCAAATGTTGAGGAAAGCTGTAAATGTTAAATCATTTTAATTATTCCAGGAATTTATTCATTTCTAATTTGCATTAGCATGCAAATATATAAAGTATTTTTCCCCCTAGAAATCTTTTTCACATGTTAATTACTAGCTTGCCCTTGGGCTTCTTTACCTTAGGAATGATTGGAGTTTTGCATTTTAGTTTAAATGCAGAATACCAAAATTAAAGTATCTTATCCATCCAATTGCACCAATTGTACCAGTTAGGTACTTAAAGTTACAGATAGATAGGAAAAATGTTCCTTATTATATACAGAAAACATAGCATCTCACAAGAAAATACCATAGAAGTATTTTGAACAACAAAGAATTCTGAAAGTACTTAAGTAGACAATTGTTTAATGTAGTTCCTACTTCCTTCCACCATGCTTTTCTCCCCACCATATTTGCCTTCTCATCTATGTTCTGTTACTCTATTTTCCTGCACTAGGAGGCAAAAGATTAAGAGGGATCAATGCAGAACAGTGGAAATGCGCTCCTATCGGTTGTTCTATAACCACTCTTATTTTAAAGAGACACCATTTTCATATTGCCCCCAAATTGGGTGTAAAAATTTAATATAACTGCATAACTGTCAAATTACTGTATGTCTACATTGCTGCCATTAAAAGAAAGGACCCCTGCAGAGACAACCACACAAGAACCAACAAACCAGCTTTTGTCCTCGCACACCTGCTTCCTTGTCACCCACCCTGCCACACAGAATCCATCACAGGTCAGCAGCTGGCAATCCATCAGCATTTAAAGGTAAAATAACAAGTCTAGTAAGGGAAAGAGTGGGAGGGGAGAGATAAATCACCCACAGGCGAGGGTGATTTCACACCTGAGATCTAAGCCCTTTTCTGCAAGTGGTGGTATACCCCAGGGGGCTAACATCTGCTCATTTAGTAAGGCTGTTCTAATGAAACAGAATTTTCTAATTTAGCTGAATTATACTTTTAAATTGCTAGACAGTCTTGAAGGAAAAAAGTCACTTACTGGGCCTTCAGGAAGGAAAAGCCACACACATGCAAAAAATAACCTTGTAGTTCTAACATTGTTTATACTTCGCCTCTGAGGAAGGTGGAAGATTGGTCTAACATAAAAGAAGCTGAAAACCTCCTGCAGAAAAGTGAGGAATAAAGAAAAAAAAACCTAATGAACAAACAAACAAAACCCTTACAAACTCAACCAAACAACAACAAAAAAAAACCAAAAAAAAAAAAAAAACCACACCAAAAAATCAAACCAAAAACAAAACCATACTAAGTCAGGTCAGGGGAGAACCATAGTGAATTAGACCTTGAAAATATTGAAATACTCATTTAGTTCAATTATCTTTACTGTATGTTTCATGATAATGTATAATAAAGGAATAGTAGCTGTAGCATGACTTTTAAATGAATTTCAGTCTACAACAAAACAAAATATTAGCATTTCAAATTTTCTGAAAGAGAAGTGAGCCCAATAAAAGGTCCCATTTCATTATTTTCAGTTCGGTTCAGACCAGGGGTAAACTCTAGTTAATGTTACTCATTGACCAATGTAAAATGTTTTGTTGGTCTCAGGCCAGGTCCTAACAGACAGATATGTACCACACAAAACCATCTGTAGTAATTGCTCCCCTGAGCCTCGATCTTGCAGATGTCAGCACAGTTTTCTGCACATGAGCAGCATTGCTGACTCAAAGACTTTCTGGTTCTGGTGTTGTGTTCACGGTAACATCTCACATTCTGGTAGATCAGTACATATGTAAGCATTTGCAGTGTCACAATACAGGCTGACAGTCTTTTGGCAGAATTTTCCAAAGTGGAAAGAAGATAAAAATTAAACTATCCATTCTACTATTTGTGTGGAACTTCTAATCCTTAATGGAGAAGCACAGATGAGTCTGCATCTTGCTG
This sequence comes from Pipra filicauda, assembly GCF_003945595.2. Taxonomy (NCBI): domain Eukaryota; kingdom Metazoa; phylum Chordata; class Aves; order Passeriformes; family Pipridae; genus Pipra; species Pipra filicauda. The sequence continues at coordinate 3,722,414 of NW_024104831.1, read as the reverse complement.
CGTGTCAGTAGGCTGCCAGTGCACTGTCCCTGTTCTGTGGATAAAATGTGGAGGACATCTTTATGCTTTGAAACCAGATAATGTAAATTCTTATTTAAAAAAAATGTATAAAACTATACTTTTATTATTAGAAAGGCTACATCAGAAAAAGTGAATTCCTCATTGCAAGTTTCAATGCTTCATCTCACCACACTGCTTGGCTTTCCTTTCCAAGACACGTGACAGAAACATTTACCACTTCATTAACTCATAGTGACTGTAATAATGATGCCTCTTATCAAAGTCAGATTGACCAATAAATGAAAACCCCACACATATGTATGAAAGATTAATGTGCATTATAGCAAACCACAGGAACAAAAAGACCATTTTGTCACTATATCTGTATGTATATGGACAGATAAAAGTCTATGTAAATGATCCTCAGGAAACTACAGATATTCCACTGCAACTGCTCTGGTTTTGTATTTAATAGAAAGTCAGCTAGATGATCATACCTATTACAACCTATTGGCAAATCAGCAATGGTTGTGCCTTATTAGTGCTAAAGAAAGAGCATTACTGCCAGAATTTGTATTTTGTTCTTTCCCTCTGCAGACAGACATCTCTTACTCAAATTACAGTGTACCAAAGGAAAATGGAAGAATGATTTTAAAAAAGTTCTTCACCTCTTACACAGCTCTCAAAAAGGTATAAAGCTGTAATTTTTTCATGGATACATTTTTTACAAGTCATACATATTTATGTTAAAAGTTCATTCGATTACTTGCCATATTCTCCTCTCCTGCTACGGAGAGAAATCCAGCTTCTTGAAGACTATTCAGCAAAGTACAATAAATTTGTTTGCTTAAAATTTTAGCTCTGTTTTAAGAGTTCCTGAAAGAAGAACTTGCAAAATCATTGATGTTACTTTGATTTGAATGTTTTAGCATGACTACCTCATCTAGAGTTCCCAGATACATTCTTTCATAGTTTCTGCCAATGACTCCTCGCTTTACATATATCTAAGCAGTATGTGATATAGCCATGCAAGTATTTAAAAAAAAAGATACAAACAAACCAACAACTAAAAAACTGTATGGGGTCAGACTAAGGGTTCACTTGTCTATAACCTGTCCTTGTGGGCTGAAAAGGTAAACCATAGGGTGACAATTCCCCAATACACCTACCTATTTTTTACCCTGCTTAGATGCTTGTGATATATCTTCCAGCACCGCATTGTTCTTCTCTTCACACTTTGTAATTAATACATTAATGTGTTAAATGTCTTTTTAGTTGGTGAAACATTAATTATTTTAATTATTGACTCATTGTATCTATGATTTTGACCTTTGAATTCTCTTTACTTCTCAGATAGAACAATGTTACATTTTACATATTTAAATGACTAAAAATTCCAAGAATTAGTAACAACAAAAGCAAAGAAACCCAAAAATTTGCAGAGATAAACCGTGTAGCATGACTCATGCTGCAATGAAAAGAGATCATATGATGCGCTTCTTTCCAAAGTGCAAAAATAAGTCTCACACCTTAATCATCTGATAATTTATGAATTAGTTTTGGGTGGAACTTGTGGTTTTCTTCTACCATGCTTTGTACATTTTCACAGCATTTTGCTGATTGTATCAGAAAATATGGTTATCCCTTGAGAGACAGACGCATGACACAAACCACCAACTGAAAAACCAAACAGTTTAGTTTAACTTCCCATTTGATTGAATTTAGAGAAATAACTTGTTATTTTGAGGACTCTGCTGTCTGGCGGATCTTGAACATCATTCCTGACCCTTAAGCATGCTGTGCCTTGGAACCTGGCCAGTGGGGTCCTGTGGGAACCAGGCCCTCAGTGTCCCCAACGGCCCGATAGGAATGAGGGTTTGGACGCTTAGATGAAGGGTGCAAAATGGAACTCTTTATTACCATGGCTCCTGCCTTTTATAGGGCAGGAGCAGAACTTGCTGGAACAAAGGGAGTAACCAAGGAGGAGCAAGGGCAGAGTATGCAAACTAGGACGATATAGGGAGAACAAGGGGCGGAGCATATCTATATAAGGAAGAAATGGCCATATAAGGTTGGTATTGCAATGCAGCACCAACTGGCCAATAGAAACACAGGGTCTGAAGGGAAAGGGAAAATAAGGGAAAATGGGGGTACAATGAAAGGGAACAATACAATAACATAGTACAATAACATAACAAAAAACCTAAAACACATTTTCTCAAAATCCAGATCCCAACAGGGTCCAGCATCCCACTAGAGAAGCACAAACCAGCACAATTCCATAATGCCTCAAGAACACATGTTGCACGTTCTCAGACAAAATGTTTCAAATTCTCTGATATATCAAATATCTAACATGTCTGCTGAAACAAATGTTGGGTTTTTTTAACCTGTGATGGCAATACATTTAAAGAAAGTTCATAAAAGACAATGAATATTGCAAGTAATAAAAATAGTAATAATAATAATTATATCACTAATTAGAATATCTTTATTGGAAGAAGTAATTTTAGAAAAACAGTGGGAGGACAATGCTAGTGAGATTTAAAATAGAACATTTGAAATTACTGAAAGAAGTCACCAAAAATTAGTGAATCTGGTTTCTCTGGAGTCTATCAGGGATTGGTCATTGGCTTGCATGGGGTCAGGAACTCATTCACTTATAAAAACTTGAGAAATGCATAAAGCATCCATTCCATGAGACCTTTGGAATTTCAGAGGCCAGGTTTATATTCCTTCAAACTGTTCTGGTTTTATGCCCTCAGGAACAGATGAGTTACAGTGATCTAAGATGGCATTTGCAAAGTCGAAGTGATTTATTCCAGGAAGAAACGTTTAGAAGTACAAAATTTCATAGGCTTAGTTTGAGTTACTGCTTCATCTAAATAAAACACCAAATAAAATCCACAGAAACAGGATAAAACCTAACCTGAAATGAATGATTTTCTGTTTAACAAACATAAAAAAGGCACCCATGTTTATTTGGAGGTTCACACAAAGTGCAACCACTGTTCACATGCTTTCAATGTAAGTCCCTTTAGCAATGCAAACACCTTTACTGATTGTCGTGATTAGTCTTGGCAGTGTGATACCTCGTCTCATCTCCTATCCTATCAACCAAAATAAAAAGATCTGTGGCAGCAACTGCCTGTGGAACTTATTTAATCTCTCTGTTCTCCCTCTCATCTGCTAAATTATTTTCTTCAGTAGAAGACTGACTTGCCAGCACAATCACAGTATAAATGAATATTTGATGTCAAGTATTAATTTGGGAGATCATTAATAGAAATTGCAAAGACTAGTGAAACCAAGCACCTCCAGTCCTGGGAAATTACAAATAGTATCAGACAGAAATAGAACTTAAACAGTTAAGATACAATTCGTTCCATGCATGGGGTTATCCTTGGAAACTCTATCCATCCAAAGCTTTGGACATATTCTTTCCATATATAACTATGGTATACCTATTACAAGGAGAAACCAAAGAGAAAAAAAATCAGTATGTTCTCATTTTTATGTTTATCTATTTTGTACACTACGCAGTACAGTGTGAAACTACCTCTATAAAATTTTACTGATGGGTAACCACATTTTCTGTTTAAACATTTGACTAGCAACATCAATTCATTATGAACAAAATAATTTTTTATTTTATAAAGATAGGTCCTAAAAATCTTCATCAAGGGCTGGTCTCCTCTGTTCTGATCATGCATCCTCAGTCATACAGATCTCAAAAAATGTATGTACAATATCTACAGGTTCTGAAGGAGACCATTTATAAGCAATAGAAATGGATGTGTTACTTAACATTTTACTTCTATTTTAATTTTTATTATAATAAGGGCTCTGTAACAAACTGTAAACAACATTTCCATGCACTTACATTCAGGCTTAGATTTTTTCTCTCTGATCTAGTGAATTGTTCAAGAATTGATGAGCAAGGGCTTTAATATCAGACCATTGTTTTTGTGTTTTCTGCAATCATGATATATGGCCATAATGGTGAAAGATAACCTATGTGTCTGATGCTTTTACACTCTCAGTTCAGAGATAACACTATTAAGATTAAGAAACTTTTATAGGGCTTTAAATTATAAACAAATACAGAGCAAAAAATGGCACTAGTCTAGCAGGAAAGCAGAACGAGGAGGCAAAGATATTTAGCAGGAAGATTTTAGCCTAAAAGACTGAATATTGACAGCTCCAGTCTCTCTTTCATTGCTCTTCTATTGCATTTAGACAAAGTAAAAGCACTAAACAAAGTAATATCTGGGTTAGCATGATTCAGAATCACATAGTTAAGAAAAAGGGAACTCTGGGATAGGCAGTGTAAGACTGGGGAGCAGGGTGTGAGCATATGCTAATTGTGCACCCAGACCTGGAATACAGAACAACTTCATTTCTGTAGCAATATAGCTGGGTTGCACTTAAGGAGTCCAAAGGCATGAGTAAAACCATCCTACTGATGATCCTGATGAATTCCATCGGAATTTACTAGATCAGGCACAGTACAATCTGAACCTGGCTATGCCATACACAGAGCACCACTTACAGACATGTTAGGACTTCTTGGGAGCCCCCTTTCTGAGGAAATCTATAAGTCCAGCTGGAAAACAGATCAGAGCTGGTTTTGCACCCAGCCAGTAAACCCACTGGAATCAAACACATCGGGAAGAGCACTGCAAAACTCCCTGATAATGCCTTGCCAGAATCCCAATAAACAAGGTATTAGGCATACCTGCAGTGCAAGCATTATATCTAACAGTTCATCTAAGTTTTTGCATACTCTAGGACATCATATACTTTTATTACTTCAGCTTATGAAAGCTCACTCTTAGCCATAACTATATGGAGACAAAAATATTCCATGCAGTTAGGCTGCATACAATATCTATCACTGATTAGTTATGCTCCTCATGGTACTAATCAAGGAACTGTTTTGATCTGTGATGAAACCGATCTGTGTTAAATTGACCTTTTTATACTGATATTGAGTATTCACAACAATAGAAAAGGTATTTGGTAATGAAGAGCCAGAAAGCAAGAGGAAAGGGTTATTTACTCCAAGAGCTCTTGTCCAGGCATTTAGACAGTTTTTGAAAAAAGAATGTTGAAAGTATTGCCCATTCCAATACACTTGGACATATTAAGCTTAGGCAAAGATACCAAATAAAGGAAAGAGCAGAAGTGGTAGGTTACAAAACCTGATATTCTGTAGGGCGTTTCATGAACCAAAGGCACTGTGATTGGGAGCGTGAACACATTTTTCATTTCTGGAGAATAACTTTGAGGACATTTCCCCACAGTGCAGAGCAACCTGTATGACAATTGCATATTGTGGAACTGACTGAACAAGTAAAATTCATCTTTTCAATGACAGGAATCAAAATGACAGTCTTTTAAACACCAGCAAGGCACTGTTTCTGTTTTGTCACTTTTCAATCCCATCCTATCTCTAGGCCCATTCTAACAGATGAAAACAAAGACAGCAGCTATGTATCTAAACTCCCAGAAAACTAAAAAACAAAAAAAGTAAAAACCCCAAGAAAGCAAAAAGACCTCAAGCCCCCCAAATAAACTCTTCCTCTATATACAGACAAGATGAATTTTCCCATTCTTCCCTAAAAATCTTCATCTCAAGGTGGCATGACCCTCAGTGTATCCCTTACCCTGGGAATTTGGCTCCTCAGGCTCTTTAGAGGAGTGCCACTTTAGAGACAGTGTCACTGGTGACCATGAAGAGAGTCCTTGCAGACAGGCTGTGGGAGTGCCTCCAACCCACCAGCTGGCATGCCAGCCTGGCCTTGGCTGATCTGTACCCCCACAGCCCTGCTCAGCCATCTTGGGGCTGACCTTAGTTACTGTCTCTGTACTTCCTCCTATCTTTAACTTGAACAAATGAACAAAAGCAGGGTTTGTAACAGTGGAAAAAAACCGAGTTTGAACATTAAAGGATTAAGTCAATTGTCTCAAGTGATGGGAGATTGGTGCAGCCAAAAGGGTTGTCCTAGTACAGGGGCAGGTGAAGGGTGAGCACCCTAACCAATTCAGTGCTGTGAGCTGGATGTCAGTCTGAGGTACCAGAATTGGCAGTCGCCTACTAAGCTTGGAAAATTTACAACTCTACGTTAAAAATATATTCTCAAAGATAGCATTGAAGATGGTTGAGTGATTCAGGCTTTATCCAATTAAGTGACTGGACTTTTTTTTCCATCAGGAAGATGAGATTTCTTGTACACTGACCATTGAATGAACAAGGAAAATCTGCTTCACATATCTTAAAAGCGTAAGTGTAAAGAGCATTTCCAGTGTATGAATCAAAGCTCCCATCACATGTTTTAACTTAGCCATGATAATATCACAGAGATGGTACCTTGCTGTAACTATGCAGTTGTCTAGAGAATTGTTTGAAACACAGAAATATCTTGAAATTATAACATTACTATAGATAAATGGATGCTAAGTTAGTCCTTATCAGGAATAACAATTTATACAGGCAATGCAGATGCACCAGCAGATAATGAGTTCAGGCAGTATTGATTCTCCATTTGCTCCAAAGAGGAAATGGTGCTGTACTTGACAACTCTCTATATTCACTGTCCACTTGCAGTATAAGATTACAAGTGGGGCTGAAATCAAGCCACAGGAAACCTAGTCATGCAACTGGTAAGGGGTAAGACAGAAGGGGTTGTATTTCCTCTGTAAGGCTGAGAAAAACCATAGCTGTAAATTATTTTCAGTATTTTGAAGTGAAACCCTCTTGTGTTTTCATTCCCTGTTTTTTCTGAACTTTCTGAGCTGTGGAGGCCATTACGATGAACCATAATGTTCCCTGAAGCATAGCTGCGGTACAGCTTCTGACAATAACTGACTAATATCTAGAGATTCTCAGGAGGCAAATACCATAATGTTCATTTTCTAAGAGTTTCAGTTGATATTTAATTCATCTAAGTCCATTACCTAAGTAGCTTCTGTTTCAGTAGGTGCAGTCAATCTCTCCCAAGGAATGAATCCTAGTTCAATCAATAGGATCATTACATTTGCATCATTCTTCGTTGTTAGCTTCATGTCGCTTGTAGTTGATAAAAGGTGAAATAACTGGTAGCAGCCAAACTGAGTAAATAAATCCAAAACAAATTTGAAATGGCAGCCACATGTACATTTAATTGACATATATTGATTTACAATTGCTACTAGGCTTTAAAATGTTGTCCAAAGCTATAGCCAGGCTACAAAGAAAATTCTTATCTTTACACATTACACAGCTTCCTTTAATGGAGTTTTTTCTTACCCAAAAGCAAACATAATCAAATTTAAACAACTTATGGCTAGATAAAGAACAGACTGTTTATTTAGCCTTAAAAGCTTGAAAAAATGGATAAAGCTTGAAACAGATAAAAGAAAAATAAATTCAACCTGTAACTTCAGTCTGAGGTATTAGTAACTAGAAGTCACAAAAATGCTGAGCTGGAAGAAGATTCCCAAGTTCTCACTGATACCACTGATGGAATACTCGGACAGGGAACTGCATGAGGATTCTCCCTCTGTTGCAGTTGCCCTAACCCCAGGCAGCAGAAGTATTCTGCTATTACTTAGCCTGCACTTGTACAGGACAGATAGCAAAGTTAGTGAATGCAAAGGGGAGGGACACAACTGTTAAAAAGATATAAACCTCTTTAGAGGCTTATAGACTCTTTATTATTAAAAGTTGTTGTCGGGACGGACACCACACTGGGATTTTACGCAGAAAAAGCTTCATTTCATACAAATATTGTTAATTTATAGTCTCCCCTAGCCAGTGTGTTTCACCACATTGGTGCCCTTACTACATGTTAAGATTGGTTGCTCTATAGCTTCTGCAACTCAGGGTGGCTCAGCAAACAGTCCAGGCTCTCTGGCTATCACAGCTGCCCCGAAGCTCCATCCTCCCTATCCACCTTCTCATCTTCATTGTTTACATTCCTTCACAACTTCACAGCTGCAACCACTCAAATTCAGGGCCCAAGCTGTCCACAGCTCAATTGCCTCCCACAAGTTATATTTAAAAAAAAGGCTGACTTGGTCTCACATCCTGCATGAATATCTCCAAGTTTACAAAACAAACTTCACATTGTGATCTGAATTTCCCCTTGATTACTTAACTTCTCTTGAAGTTAAACTCTGAATTTAAAAAGTAACTAGAATATCAAACAAATCCAAAAGAAAACCTGGACTTCATAATGTGCTTTATGTCCAGAGCCATGAAGGTCCCCTGAGCAGCACCTGCTGCAGCTCCGAGGGATGAGACAGACCCCAGTTGTTGGGGTTCTACACAAACTCCAAACTACTCTTATTGGGAGTTCAGCGTTTGTCCTTTCTTGTAAGCCTTAGTGAGACCTAGAAATTCAAAAAAATAATATAAACCTAACAATAGGTGAGTAAACAGCACAGCTGGCACTCAGCTCAGTACTGACCTTTCACGAAATACTTAAGTAGTTGCTTTATTTTAAAAACATGATTGTAAATTAGTATTCTTCACTCTTCTGGGTAATAAACTTCAATGAGATTGATACCATTCCAATGGGATCATAAAACATCTCAGTTTCCTGACCTAGACTCTAGTGAGCCAAAAAATACTGCTTCTCTTCAGTAGATCAAAATGGAAAACAGCTGTCCTACTGCATGGAAGCAAGCCTTTTCCTGACACTGTGGTTGATTTTGATCCCTGTTTAAACATTCTTGAATGAAACAAACCATTTAGTGTATATTTATGTCTCTTTCTGCTGAAACTTATTTATTAATCTGTTTTGGGGAGTACTGGCACACGCCTTTCCTCTGATCCCTGATGCATGAGACAACTGATAACCAGAAGTGGAGTTAATGTCCAGATGGAGATTGGTGACAAATGGTGTCCCTCAAGGGTCTTTACTGGGACTCGTACTGTTTGGTGCCTTCATCAATGCCACAGACAGTGGGACTGAGAGCACTCTCAGCAAGTTGGCAGATGACACAGAGCTGACTAGGGATGAAGGGACTGGGAGTAGCCCTGAAGAGAAAGGCTTGGGAATACGGTGGATGAAAAAGTTGAACATGACTAGCAATGTGCGCTCACAGCCCAGAAAGCCTCTATGTCCTGGGCTGCACCAAAAGCAGTGTGGGCAGCAGGTCGAGGGAGGTGATTCTGCCCCTCTACTCCACTCTGGTGAGAGCCCACCTGGAGTGCTCTGGCCAGCTCTGGGGCAGAATAGGAAGGTCATGGATTTGTTGGAGTGAGTCCAGAGGAGGGCCACTAAGTTGATCAGAAGCCTGCAGCACTTCTTCTGTGAAGATGGACTTAGACAGTTGGGGTTGTTCAGTGTGTAGAAGAGAAGGCTCCAGGGGGCTTAAAAGAAAGATGGGGACAAATTTTTAGTAGGACCTGTTGCAAAAGGATGAGGGGTAATGGTTTTAAACTAAATGAGAGTAGACTTAGACTAGATATAAGGAAAAAAATTTTTATCATGAGGGTGGCGAAACACTGGAGCAGGTTGTCCTGAGAGGTGCTGGATGTCCCATCCCCGGAAACATTCAAGGTCAGGCTGGATGGGGCTCTGGGCAACCTTATGGAGCTGAAAATGTCCCTGCTCACTGCTGGGGTGTTGGACTAAATGACCTTTAAAGGTCCCTTCCAACCCAAACTATTCTCTGATTCTATGATTATAATTATGATTCTATGACATTTGGCTTCTTTGAAAGGCCTTCTGACTTTACGACACAAAAAATCCTTTCAGTGTCTGGGAATTGGTTTCATGCATTATGGCAATTTCCCAATTCAAGGAGGTTGAAATAGCCTTCCCCATATACCCAGGTTTCACTCTCCAACCTTGAGTGTGACTATTCTCAAAACACATTTAGATCACATATTGATGCCTGAAATAATGTATTTGCCTTTTCTTCTAAGCCTCATATTCCTCAGTACATTTTTAGTGACCACCAGTTACGTTACCTACAAACTCTGTTCCATCTTTTGCTTTATTGGAGGAAGGCAGCCCATTCTTGCCCAAACTCCCGTATGACTGCTACTACAGCAGTTAAAACCATTTTCTATATATGCTCACATATAGTAGTAGCATTAAACTTTTCTAAACCTTCAAAGTCACCTTTTGAATTTTTTAACATACACAAAACACGTTTCTTACCATCAGGACAACTACTGATTTGCAGCAAATTGATTTTAAACAGACATATATTTGGTATAGTAACTCAGAGTGCAGCAACTTCAGATCTCCTCTCCCTAAAAAAAAACCCTGGTAAATTCTACCTTCATTTCAATTATCCTTTTCCTAGAAGATACAGGAAACAAAGGCTATCTTTGTAGTTTAGTTGCGCCTTCTTCTAGTGCAGTACTGAAAAATCCAGAAGCCTGCTGGGAAAGACGCTGACTCTTTCTTCTTTGTCCCCTTTTCCTTCCCCTTCCCCTCCCCTTCTCTTGCTATTCCTCAGCAACAGAGACGTGGAAGTGGATATGAAATACAGGCATAAAATTTTTATTTCTATAGCCTTGAAAGAAAGGGAAGGGGATAAAAAATACATACCAGATAGTTTAAAAGTTTAACTTCCCCCGAGTCAAAACTCAAGTAATTTTCCACTTCATTTCAGTATTTTTTCTGTGTGACACTATTCACACGCTGATGATTTTCACATTTGATGTCAGAGTGTATTGTATGTTTGAGAGATTACAGCTAGCTCATTCTGTCTGACCCTGTGCTGCTTAACTTTTGAGCCATATATAAGCTTTGAGGTGTCAGCTGTCACAAATCAAGTGTCAAAAGTGTACATTTGGGAATAAAAATGAAGACAGAAAAACAACTTTTCAGTCTGATCATATTGATGGCAAAAGCTATGTCATTCCCAGAGATCCACGAAGTGTACTTGAAATAAGACACTAAATCAATGTGCTTCTGTAAAATATATGAATAGGGCTCCTATAAACACACTTACTGCTTCAGACAGACATTTCTGAGTTCTCTGCTGCACTTGCACATTAACTTCAGTTATACCTAGAAAGTTTTCAAGTCCTCGGGTGTATGTATGTTATAAAATCATATCACCATCTCTGAGAATGTGCTAAGAAGCAAGGCTATAAATTACTGACATACTGATTCTCCATATAGACAACCGCATCTGCAATTGCCAGCACACACCTCTTATGTTTGTACACAGCATAGACACGGTGTAGATACACAGACATAAGGCCATGGAAGTGGCTAGTAAGGTAAGCTAAGTCTGGTGGGCTATAGGACCCCAGACCTTTTTCCTGGTTGGTGTAGATGCTGCTGTGGCCATTCCCAGGTCCAGACAGCAGTTCAGCTAGGCAGGTAGCCCAGCTATGCACACACACAGCTGGCAGCACAAAGCGACCCAGGCAGAGGGCAGTGCCTTCTCTGGCATCTGCACATGCACAGTTTGTACCAAAAGGACTCACATAAACATGAACAATTCTGGTGGCCTGATCATGCCTTACTTGCCAGCTAACCTAGCTCAAAGCTTGCTAGCATGCACACCCGTGAGGCTCTCTGGCAGCTGGCCCAGGTGTATGGTCCCTCCAGTAGCTGACTATCAGAGCCTCAGCCCCTCCACTGTCAAGCTCACAGTCCTCTTACCCAACTCAACAGCTACTCCAGCTGTGCTGTTGGCAGACACACACGCAAATGGGTCCCTCTGGCAGCTGATCCATCTCTCCAGTCACTGTCTCCTCGACCTACTGGCCCCTTTGGCCCATGGCCTCAGCATACATGAGTCAGCACCCTGACTGCTCATCCCAGCCACCAGCTGGTCTGTTGTGAAGCTCACTATTGATCAGACATATCCACATGCGAAAATAGTTGAGAAGAACAGTTTGTCTGGATGATAAGCTACACTGAGGTAATCAAGACCAAGGCGTAGCCAGAAACCGTACCATCTAGCAGCTTGTTTCACTTCTGACTAATGTGTTTTATTCTCCTCTCCTTTTTTTTCACTCATTCCTCTCTGGTCCTTCACCATCTCTTCCCTGCATTTAGCCTCTTTCCTAAATGTGATATAATAAATTTTATTAATTCCCACAATCCCCCCCAAAAGGCCTTAATAAGTTTTACAGAACCTCCCAAGTCTCTTCAAATGTTCCATTAGAAGTTTGCACCTCCCCACAAGATCTACGATAGTCTTGTTTCTTGCTTTCTTATCAGAGACAAAATTCTGGTCTCTTCAAGACCACGCTTCAAACCTTCCTTGAGCAGCCCATCAATCAGTGCCCTGAGGACCTTTGTATTTCTTACTGTCTCACTATCTCCCCTTCCTTAAAGTTTGCTGAATCGGTGTTTAATACTTCTCTTGCTCTTGTCCTTGTCTTTTAAGGTGACTAGCTGTTAACCAGATATCCTTGCACACCAGATATCCTTATATTCTACCTACCCTTATGCTGACAGTGTGTCCTCCCCGGAGAACATTAGTCTTCTCACAGAACATGAAATTAAATGAAATTAAATCAAATCAAATCAAATCAGCAGTCTAGAAAAATATAAGCCAACCTTTTCCATATGTTTAATTCAAAATGAGAGATAGAATCTTCTTGCTCTTCACACTCACTCACAGAAATGTCCAAACACTGTACTTTGCACATAAACATTCTGAGAAAGACAGATTTTAATGACTGTGTTACATCAGTGAAATCTTCATGTTTCCAAAACAAGCTGTGAACTCCTCAATTAATAAAATCTGTCCTCCGGGCATTTCTTTTATCCCCATTATTCAAGGAAGCAAAGCAGTAATTTTATATGCTTTTAAATGTGTTCATCTGCAATTTTCATTTTCTTATGTATATATTGAAATGTGCATGATTTATTGAAAAAAAAAAAGAAAAAAGTTAGTTTAATCTTCAAGCAACTTAAGCCTATATTCTTCAAATCTCTACAGTGCCATTCAACAACAAAAGTTCTCTCCTGTACTACAGAACAGAAAGTACAAGGATAATTTTATATGGCATTATCCTGTTTAAAGATGGCATTGTTCTTTGTTGGAATGGAATTTTCTGCTACCTTTAAAAATAATTATGTTGAGTATTACAGGAATGAATATATTGTGCTTGTGTACTGAATAAAAATACTACTCTCTAGGAACATACTCTTTGGAAAAAGTTCATCCAGACTATATTTAATTTGCATGGCCAGGTTTTGGTAGCAGGGGCTACAGGAGTGGCTTCTGTGAGAAGCTGCCAGAATCTTTCCCCACGTCCAGCAGAGCCAATGCCAGCTGGGTCCAGGACGACCTGCTGCTGGCCAAAGCCAAGCCCAGGAATTATGGTAATGCCTCTGTGATAACATATTTAAGAAGGACAAAAGAAAAGTTATTTTGCAGATGTAATTGCAGCCAGAGAAGTGAGAATATGTGAGAGGAACAACTCTGCAGACACCAAGGTCAGTGAAGAAGGAGGCAGGGGAGGTGTTCCAGGTACCAGAGCTGAGATTCCCCTGCAGCTCCTGGTGAAGACCATGGTGAGTCAGGCTGTTCTCCTGCAGTAGGGGTGTAGAGATCCACCTACAGCCTGTGGAGGAGATCCACACAGGATCAGGTGGATGCCTGAAAGGAGGCCGTGAACCCGTGAGAAGCCTGTGCTGGAGCAGATTCTTGGCAGGGACCTACAGATCCACAGAGAGAGAAGCCCACACTGGACTAGGTTTCCCTGTAGGACTTGTGACCCTGTGGGGGTCCAACGCTGGAACATGCTGTGCCTGAAGGGCTGCACCCTGTGGAAAAGGGACCCACCTTGGAGCAGTTTTTGGAGAACTGTTGCCATGGGATGGACTCATGCTGGAGAAGTTCATGGAGGATTTCCCATGTGAGGCAGCCTGTGATGGAGCAGGGGAAGGACTCTTCTCCCTGAGCAGTGGCAGGAACAACATGACTGACCATAACCCCCACTCCCCGTCTCCCTGCATCACTGGGGGAGTGGAGGAAGTAGAGCTTGGGAAGAAGGGAGGGGTGGGTAAAAGGTGTTTTTGAAATTTATTTTTACTTCTCATTATCCTGCTCTCATTTTGTTAGTAATACATTCAGTTAACATCCCCAAGTTGAGTCTGCTTTGACTGTGATAGTATTTGGTAAGTGATCTCTCCTGGTCCTTATCCCAACTCACGAACCTTTCTCTATATTTTCACTCCCCTGTCCACTTGTGGAGGGGAGTGATAGAGCAGCTTTGGTGGGCACCTGGTATTCAGCCAGGGTCAACCCACCACAAAGGTCAAACTACCTTTGCAATAAGAGAGTAGGCAATAATAGCTTGATTAAATTCTCAATAAAATATTTCAATGCATTTGTCATGACAGTAATGAAAAATATTTTAATAGGATTCTGTTTTGAAGAAGTGCAAAAGTGGACAAAAAATCAGACATAGCAAATTATACTTATTAAGATAATCATAATGCAATTATATGATCATCTTTTCCATGACAAATTATTTTGATGATGATGATAAGTAAAATATTAATTTCTAATTCCATCTCTTCTATATGTATTCCACTAGAATACTGCAGAATATATTACACAAACAGAAACATGAACATTGTGCCTTGGAAGCACTTTTACACAGCAAATATGACAACTAAAAATTATTATTAAAGTATTTTTCTGAAAAACTAAAATATATTTTAAAGTATAACCTTTAGCCGAACAGTTATTTAGATCAGATTTACTTATTTTCATTTGCCTTCACAACCTATGATGCTGTTTTTAGTAACAAAAAGGTCTCCTAATATAAAACATATAAGAGATGGATATAGGATAAAAAAGAGCTTTTGTTTATTAAATGAACCATTAAAGCTAAAGACTCAGCTGAGCAGGCAAGACTGAAAAATTACCATTGCCATTATATGAAAGTCCCTGTTAAAAGGTAAGGGAATTCAGGATATTCCATTTCTAAGACACTTACCAATTTTCTTACCTTACAAAGCTTCTTACTCTGGTCTAGTCAGCAATAAGTAAAAATTATAAGCTTTTAAAAGCTAAACCTCTAGAAACATAAGTACCCTCTGTGAACAGATTGCCTCTATCTATTTTCCAAGAAATAAAGCTCACATCTTCCAGCACCTTCAGCTGGCAAACCTTCAGGAGAGGCTGAGTGTGGCTAGACATGACCACAATGATGAGACAATTACGTTGTTAGTGTTTTGAATAGTACTCCCAAAAAACATGTATTTCAAGTTGGTTAGCTGACAGCCTAACACATTATTTTAAAGGTTGGTCAAACTGTCTGTCATTTTGCTACAGTAAGTGGGTTATCAAAGATGTCTTCACATATGCTACTGACGAATATGATATTTACTGTTGCGATACATACAAATAAAAACATTTAAGCTACAATGCCAGGAACAGGTTTTAGGCTGTATGTGAAAAAACTTCCTCAATGTTATCTGTTCACACTGTTGCTCCTGATGCTGCACCTTTCATTATCTCTTACTTATCTGTTATGGATACCATTTTCTTGTATTTTAATAGTGGCTAAAGAAAGTATTTTATGCATCTGTAAGATTGATAAATCAATCATAAATCAATTTCTTTATATAAATAGTGGAATAAACTGTGCAGAAGGTTGCACAGACTGATTCCTGAGCCTTAAATCAGCTGGAAGAGTCCTAAATGAAAGATAGAGAACTTAATACCAGATTTCTTCCAAGGTGTTTTAGAAGAATATGGGAACTTTTTAAGGTTCAAGTGGATTTTCTTAGTGCTGATCAAGTTAAATAAAAATAAATCAATAGCAAAACCAATTTATTTATTGCATTGTGAAATACTAATTCTTAATGTTAGCGAAGTCAGCGAGAGACAGTCATCATCACTCACACAACCTTCCAAAGGCAGGAAACTAGATCTTCTCAGGGGCTTATGTAAGTCATACATACATCATTACTGTCCCCCAAATATGTGTTAAAACCACATTCTTTTTAGAAGTTAAATATCTTTGAATGTTTAAAGGCTAAATATTCCATTGGTTATTCAAGTCTCCCCTTGAGGAGCCATACAAGTTAAAAAGCCTCTCAATAATAGGTTTAACTCTGCATAGAGCCCATTTGATTAAAGCTAGTCAAGCCATGCATTAGAAATAATAAAGCTAGAATATCCTTGCTTGTACTTTCCTCCATCAGAAGTTGCGGCATAGGTCATGTGTAAATGAGATGAGTCTAAGATCAAGGGTCTGCTCTTAATAGTATTATTCTATGTCCATATGCATAGCCAAAGGTGGCCACATCTGCCACCGCCAACTGCCACTCCTCCAAGGTAAAGGCAAATGGTTCTGCATGCAATTTGTAAAAACCTTGTTCTGAAAGAAGCTATTTAAAAGCATTAAAAGTATAATCACCAGGTCATTCCCCCAGTTGATCCAAAGATTTATTATTCTCTATCTAGATCTGTGGATTGTTTTTTGGGTTTTCCTCATCCATATTCAGCTCGTTTTCTTTTCAAAAAGAAAGTTGAGAATATGTAAAAAGGAGAAATAGGGGCCATTTTCCCCCAGAAGGTATTAGAAGCACTTATTGCAGTCAGACACAGTTCTTACATGGCATCAGAATTGTGGAGGAATGGACAAAAATCATGTTCTTACAGAATATAATCATCCCATTCATTTGTCAACTAATGCAGAATTTAAGGTTTGTGCACACGTGATGAGCAAAGAGAAACTATGATGTGTACACTGCAGAAGACCATAGAGCATTGCAAGAATGACAGCTACCTGTAACTGTGCAATCTATCAGAAACACATCAGTTACAAAAGACTATTTATGTTTTATTTATGCAAAATAACTCAATGTACAATCCCTACCATCAGAAAATACAGAGCAATGAAAGCATCTGTGACAAATTACATTCAAGTATTAAATGTGTCTAAAAATTTTTACCATAGAATACCATTAAAATCAGCAATTCTCAAATACAGATAATCCTTCATAGGGGGGAAAACTAGAACTTTTAAAAGTTCAAGTTAAGACAGCAGAACTTTTTTTTAATATAAACTTGGGGTTTTTTCTTCATTTTGGCCTGATTGTGACTTTAGTTACCCTTCAATGATGAAACTTGGCATATCTTGCAATCTTGCAACTAAACCACTGTTAAAACCACTGTTATAGCTCAGTCTAGTGCATCCTTTGACTAGGATGACTGGCAAAAAAACCAAGACTGCTGTAATTTTATTGAATCAAGGGTAAAATTGCTAAAAATTAGGGTTCTTATTTTTATCTAGTTAACCTGTATCTCTTTTCTGAAGCTTCTCAGTAAGAAAACCATGCTATAGGGAACCAACATTTTCTTTTGGGTGTCCTCATGAACTAGTGAGAAATTTAGAAAAAACGTGATCTTTACAACATGGCAGTATATCTATTCCCTGGGCTACTTAAGGCGGAGGAGGAATGTAATCCACACAGACAATTGTAATAGTTCTGAAAAACCTGCTTTTCCTTATATATAAAACCCCCAGTGTAGTAATGATGAACCTAAAGTAACTAGAAGAATTCTTAAGTGTCTTCTCTACCACCAGCAACAGGTATATGGCCACAATCCCCCACACTGCTACTTCATACTCTAGATTAGACGGGGATTATAGTTTTCACATTCTTTTTGTTTGATTTTGTTGGTTTTGTTGTTGTTGTTTGTTTGATTGTTTTTCTGGACTTGGAGATTGCTTGCAGATCAAAATGGGTTCTGTATCCAGCTCAACATTCAGATAGTACGCCATCCAATTTTAGCCTAGTAGGCTATATAAAAACAAGGTTTATGCAATCTCTCTGCCTCTGTCTGTACAAAGTTCCAATAACCTTGAGGGCATTATCCAGCTTCAGTCGAGTTTGAGAGAGAATATCGTTTACACAAATTTCATAAAAACAGATAAGCAGGAAGGAGAAAGAAGGAACTGAACATCTAGGAGTCGAAACATAATAACTTCCTATCCAGTCAGCAAATATCTACAAATTTCCCCATCTGAACATGGCAGCCTTCATGTTGCTGTCAAAATGCTCTGCAGGAGAAGATGCTAGGTATATGTAGTCATGATAGAAAATGTTATAATTCAGGTAAATAATACCCAAACAAGAGGAAAATCCATAGAAAACCAGGCTTCATTACCTTCAATATTCACAGAATTAGTAGCTTATATTTCTAAAGGATGAAATAAATGTGAACAGCCTGAAGTTTCTTTAGATAACCAATGCTAGTAGATTGTAATTCATCTTAGGGAAAAATTAGAAGTAAATGTAATTCTTCACTAGTACTTCTAGGATCTATGTCTCTTGCAGGTGCTCACAGGACCTTGGAGGCTGCATACTGGTGCAATCTGCTGCTATAACAATTGCCAGCTCCAGCCCTTTCAAGGCCCTGATTCCCTTATCGTACCCCAGCCAAAAAACTCAACTTGAAAGCCGGTTCATCACTTGGATTTCTTTACTGATGTACTATCGGAAGTACAAACTGCACCTGTTAAGTGATCTATGAGAACTAAGAGCTCATATTACTTGCAGCTGTCCCATAACTCCATCCAAAGGTGATGATTTCAGCTTCTCTCCTTATGCCATCTGAGTATTTCTGTTTACTAGTTTTACATACCACCCCTCTAACATGTATTTCTGAACTGATTAATTTCTGTGTCTCTGTTTAAACATGCAATCCTCGCTAGACATAACCAGCAATATTGGATGTTGTACATTCTGTACTTCGTTACTGCAAAATACCCTTTCATAATCACAGGAACCCTGTCGTGATTATCCCAACCTCAGTGGCTCATTTCAGTAACACGTTTAAGCACCTCATCACATATTTAAGCACTTATAATGTGCTTCTAATTTGTACCTCTTGTTACCACATATTTTTCTTTTTTTTCAAGACTGCACAATTGGTGTGACACTTTATCCTTATATTATTTTTCATTCTCAGTTTCCATTGAATTATTTATTTATACCAAATAAATTATATTTAAGATGACCTTGAGGATATGTGGATGAGCTTGAGGGTAAGACAGATCCTTCCAATGTTTTGATTTCTATTTCTACAATGCTATCTTTAACCTGTACTTTCAAAGTGAAAATAACACAAAGCAAACAGATAGCCAGAGATATGTTCCCTTTCATCATGACAGCTATAAAGAGATAAAGACCACAAACCATACTGCTTGTGTCAAAGCTACAGAAAGGCTATGGCAAGTAGTGAGAAGTCTTTAATATAAAACATCTCTATTGATTACAGTAACAGAGAACTATCTCTAAAGCCCTCACTGATTTCAGTTGTTGCTTCTATCATGGGCAAGGGAAACACTGTCTCAGGTAACCTTGTAATATTGTTACCTGAATGATGCCTTACATAGTTTGAGGGCTGGAAGTATTAGATGAAAACTGCTGCAGTTTAAGGTACAAAATCCTGATTTGGTAAAAATCTCCCTGCTAATTACAATTTACTAGCAATATTTCTCTTGAATAAATTTGTATTGACAGAATTTAATTGCCAGAATTCAGTGTGACCTCCCAAAGCTATTCTAAAAACCTTTTTCTTAGACCTTTTTTGGCACATCCCCCATTGTGTGATGATTCAGGTCAATCTGACTGGTTGCCACTATTATTTAAAACAATGTAAAAAGCAAAGACAGCATTGCTTTCTGTTTGGACAGCCAAAAACTATGACTATGTTTTACATTTTGCTTTGTGCTTCCTGGATCAATATAAAGTTGAGCCAGACCCAAAAGCCAATAGCCAGTGAAAATAAGTCAGACCTGAGCCTAGCAAATTTGGGACTTGCTGATACTTTAAGGTAAGATATAAACTCTATATAGGTGCTAAGCATGCCAGGCACCTGTTCAAGGTATCTTGCACACACCATTTTGCAGTTAAGGACTCACAAAATACCACAGTATTTTTGATCTTGCTGTACAGAGAGCTTTATATGGGCACCTCAGGAACCTTGAACAATGATAGTTCACAGACTCAGGTGAACGTCTACCAGAGGGATGTGAGACTTGCCAGCTTTTTCTAGTAACAGAGGGAAACAATGGGCTGGCATAGGCCTAGATAAAGATACCTGCAGATTTCTTTTCTCTAAGCATATTTTTGGATGGGAGAAAGTTATTTTCTGTACTGATCATATCCTGGTCCCACAGCCAGGTGCTGGGCACACTGCTGGCAAGGCTGTACTGTGGGTGGTGTCACAGCTGCACCTGCTCTGTATGGCTGCTGGAGGCAGCCTGTCTCCTCCCAGTCTCTGGAGCAGCCTGGCACCCTGCCCCAGCCTCGTGATCACCTCAAGTTGTCTTAAGAACCTCTCTTCCTCATTCTCTCCCTCGAACCCTGTCCCTACCCTTGCTCTTGCAGTTTAATACATGGTGTGAATCACAGGATTACCCCCAGCCTGATTCATTCCTGCAGCTAGGTCGAGGTTCCCAAACCAGGCAGAGCTCCTTCCTCGTCCCCCTCCTGGTCCTCCCGAGCTGTGTCCCCTCTGCACAGCTCTTATCCCTTTGGTGCCCCCGCATCCCCGCAGAGGAACCATCTCCCGTCTTGTCACAGAGAGTGGGCAGAGGTTTTCATGGACCAGAGGCAGGACCACGAAGACTATCACGAGTTATTCACTTCCAAAGTACTTCATTTTGCTCTGGCAAATTGCTTGGATAACATTTCATGTCCTGGATAAATATCTGCTGTACAAGCAACCTTGTATAATATGATGCAAGTTATAAAACCAATCTGCAGCGGTTTCTGACACTTTTTTTTTTTTTTCTGACCTGACGTCGCTTTTCCTCCCTCGAGCATTTCCCTTGCCCCGGAGCACAGCGGGACGAGGTACTTCCACCAGAGCCACCAAACGGGGCACAGCAAATAGCGATGGTGCCTCACAAAGTACCAAGAAGTTTCAGAGAGAAGGAGGGGGCGCACCCAGCTGCGGGCAGCGAAGAGAACGAGCAAGAGGACGAGACGACATAGTCCTAAGATGCCCCAGAGGAGGTTTAGCTTGCACATGAGCAAGAATTTCTTCACAGAAAGGGTGATTAGACATTGGAATGGGCTGCCCGGGAAGGTGGTGGGAGTGACTGTCCCTGGACATGAGTGCCCTGAGTGCCATGGTTCAGTTGACATAGTGGTGTTTGGTCATGGGTTGGACCCAATGATCTCCAGAGGTCTTTTCCAAATTAACTGATTCTGATTCTGAACCACAGCTGACACGGAAACCCTGGGAGAAATCCCGCTCCATCTCCCTCCGCCGCGGAGCAGGGCTGCCCCATTAGCCCATTCCCCTTTCCCTTGATTCCATGCCCGCGTGCGGGATCATCCCCCACCCCGCCCAGTGAGGGTAGTTTATGTGCCGTTCCCGAGTCTCCCGCCAGCTGGAAGCCTGGCACGGCCCGGCCTGCCAGGAGAACAGCAGTGACCCCCATACCCCCGGCCCACGCGGGAGCCAAGCGACGCTCCCCCCGCAGCCAGGCGGGACAGACAGGGCGGGATGTGCCGGGCCCGGCGCCGCCCCCGCCGCCCCGCGGCTGCGCACACGCCCGATCCGGGGCTCAGCGCCGGCTGCAGCGTCGCTTCGGGAGCCTTCGCTCCTGCCGTGCCCGGCCCGGCAGCGGAGCCCGCGCCGCAGGTGGGGAGGGACGGGGCCGAAAGGGAAGGGAAGGGAAGGGCTCTCTCGGCGCGGGGCCAGGGCCGCGGGGCGCTGGCGGAGCTGCGCCGGGCGGGGGTCGCCGCGGCCTCCTGTGGGCCTCGGCGGGGCCTGGGCAGGCCCGCGGCGGGGCGGGGGGTGCCTGGCCTGGCCTGGCCTGACCTTACCCTGCCCCTACCCTGCCCCGGAGTGGCTCCCGTGCCGAGATCCCCCGGAGAGGGCGGGCGCCGGAGGCAGCCCGGCAGCCACCGAGCTCGGCGGGCCCTGTCCCAGCCTGCCGGCCAGGACTTCGCCATGTTTGCGAGAGCAGCTGGCGCTGACGGGCGAGAAAACCCTGAAATCCCGGGATTCTTGACTCCCGTGTTTTTGGCAGCGCCAGCCTTAACTGGGCAAGCAGTGCTCGAGAGGTGGGGTTGTCAAGGGGTCATGAAAGGCACCGCTGGTCGTGCCCACCTATGCTGGGCAGGTCTGTGGCTGCCAGGTCACTGCCTTACCCTGCTGCGTGCTCTGCTCTGGAGGAGCTTGTGATGTTCATGATTAAGGCACAGCTGATGGGGCAGGAGATGGTCGCGATTCGAAATCTTTGGATGTATTGAAAAAGAAGTAGGTTTGTAATCTCAAGTTTATGTATTTGCATATAAAGGATAAGAACGCCACCCTAACCTGCTGGAGAAGTATAACAACTCAGTTTGATCGTATAACGTTTCACTGAGTTTATAAACAAAAAGTGTCCTCCCCCCACCTCCCCGAGTCTTGCATGTAGCACAGGATGTGGTGGTTCTGTGTGTCTGCGACACTGTTTGGGTTTTGTCTATATACTATAATCTTACAGTGCTGTAGCAATCTGAAGGGTGCAGTCTTAAACAAAGCCGCTTATCAAAACATTTTTAATTTACCAAACTGTTTTTAACAGACTGTGAATTTAAGGAAACTCCAAACAGACTGAAGTGTGACATCAATTACAAGGGAGAGACTGGATCAAAGTCCAGCTATTAAGGAAGTTGGGTTTCTGGCTTTGGTGACAGTATAGAGGCTGTCACATACGAAGATGTTATATTCTCAGAGTTACTACTCTTCAGCATATAAGTGCTGGATAAAAGAACAACATGTTCTTGATTATTACTAAGCTGTAATATGGTTTAGGCTTGGTTGGGGGGGGAAGTATGTTGGAGGATCAAATTTTGTTTGCAAATGGTTCTCTGTTTTCTTATTTGAAGTTCAGGTAGAGTTGACATTGAAGGATGCATATGCATCAGTATTTTAATTTAAATAAAGGGTGTGCTCTTGAAAGGAATTCCTGGTTACCCTTGCCTGCTGCGCTTTGATTCATGTCACAGTGTGATCAGGGAGTGCATGAACTCTTCCTTTTGGAAGAAGCTAAAACTAGAAGATGCAGTCCAGTTGCCAGTGAGTGTTGTCAGTCTAGACAATGGAATGAACACGCAAAAAGAGATGCAGTGTGGATTTTGGATGCTCAGTGACTGTTTCTTTTAAAGAGTTGCTGCTTGGTCTGTGTTAAGTTGTTAATGTAGACATAGCCTGGGCCTAGTGTCAGTAGAGCATCTAAGTTGGGTGTAGTTGTAGCACCACAGCACCAGGGATTGATCCATAAGCTTTCAGGCCTGTAGCTGGGACAGCTGTTGCCTAAGCTGCAAGACTCAAGTTTCATAGCAGGAAGGCTGTGGGTCAGCTGCAAGGAGAACAGTAAACAAAAACCCCTTGTGGAATAATTGTCAGCAGCCTTTTCAGGATTTTTTTTTTTTTCAACAGCCTGGTAGTTTTAATTTTCAGTTCAACAATTTCTATTATTGAATGGCTCTCAAACTTAGAATGTTTTAAAAAGTAGCAGCACAAGGGTTAGTACTTTGCCTTCTTGTGAGAGTTTAATGACCTCGATGGAAAAAAAAAATCCTGCATGTTTGCTGGAGCAGTAACTGGGACTTGTTGGCATTTGTTGACTTACTTTCCCGCTCCCACGTTCACCTATCCTTTGTGGCAATATAATGAATTAATGTTGTGTTTGTGTTACCATCAACATATTTGAGATTTGTTCTGTCTTGAGTGGTTGGCTTAAAATATTCTGACTTGTTTTGCTCTCTTAATCTTACTCTTAGGACTTCCTTTCAGTGAACCAGCATGATAATTGCTAGATGCTGCTTTCAAAATGCCACTTAATGGGAAAAAAAATGGAGTTTTGCATGTTCTCCTTAAATCATGCTGTTCCCCCAGACAGTGATGAATTGAGTGACTGGTGTACCTATGTGTTAAGTAACTAAAATGGCTTATGGGGATAAGCTGATTGCCACTGCTGTACAGATTTGGTTTTTTTTTACCTTTGAGTTTGCTTTCCACCTGTTGCAAATTGGGAAGGTTTCTGTTTGCCTCAGTTTATTACAGACTTTAGATCCAACTGTTCTGTATTTCAAAGTGTTTCAGTGTTATGGCTGAAAAGCTACAGTAATGAGAAAAAAGTTAAAATTTGTGTAGGTAACAAAAACGCTTTTGTGAGTAATGCTTTTTTTTTTTTTAATAAGTCTTTATAAATGCTACTTGGCAGCAACTATGTTAAACTCACTCCCATTTTTAACTTGACTTTCTTGTGAATTAGTCCTCTTTTGAGTTAAAAGGGCTCATCAATTTAAACACCTGGATATCTGTATTTCTAGCTTGGAAACTAGTAGCTGGTTCCATGTTATCAAAACAAGTCCAACCTAAAAAACTTGTTAGAATTGGGTCTGTAGTGTGTGTAGAATTAACTAAAAATTGCAAACTTGCTTTCTGGAGCCCAACCTTGATTTTATTTTTTCTTTTATACAAAGGTTGATGCGTTCTGTTAAAGTCTGTACAGTAACAATCCTTTGAAAAGCCTTGCTAGACTGTTGCAACTTTTGCCAGCGATTGTACCCTTCGAACTTTAAAGCCTCTCATAGATCCCCTTTCAACCTGCGCATATTGGAGGATCTGAACAAAGCTCCCAGTTAGTTCAGGTTCTTTACAGCTTGACAGGGCTGTGGTGCTTTGCAGGTCTTAAGGGATCTGAACAAAGGAGACCTGGAGTCTTGTCAGACTGTGACCATAGACTAACTGTTACAGGGGGCAGGGGAATTAAATACAAGCCATGTTTGAATCATTGTCCCTGAAAACTTTCTTCTGACTTCTATTTTAGACATGGGAAAATCACTTTCTCACCTGCCTATGCATACATGCAAGGAAGATGGCTATGATGGAAGCTCAGTGTCTGATAACGTGAGGAATGGTTTAGTTCACTCGGAAGTGCACAATGAGGACAGCAGATGTGGAGATGTGTCGCAGTTTCCCTATGTGGAATTTACAGGAAGAGACAGTGTCACCTGCCCAACTTGCCAGGGAACGGGAAGAATTCCACGAGGTAAGTTTTCTTTGTTATTCTTTTAATTTCTTTTTTAACTTATAAGTTTGCTTCATAACCATGTGCAGTTATAAGTGTAATAATTCATAACAAATAGCCCTTCTACTCCAGTTTTTTCATCTTTTTGACTTTTTAGGACTAAGTATTTTGTTACAATTACACTACACAAATGGAAAAAATTGGGTCAGTTTTTGCTGTTCAGTGTTGGGTTTTCACTTGTCTGTACAATGCTACTGTTTCTTTCTTCTCAGCTTTGGAGTTGAAAATATATAGTATCTTTGGCTGCCAAGGGAAAGAATAGGTTGCCTAGCATTAGTCTTCATACCTAACTGGGGTTTTTTTCACTTTACCCTCATATTTTGTTTTTCCTTTTGATATGGAGCTGTTTTGTTACATTTCTTCTGTACGATAAGCCACCTAAATAGCTATTTAGGAAGCAATCTGTGAAAGGAGAATGCAGAATATCTGAAAGTGGGCAGAAGGAGAGAGTGACAAACACAGCAGGCCAAGGGACAGTCTTCTGCTTCAGCTGCAAGATCTTCCCTTTGATGGGGGGGAGAACTGATGAGATTTAGTGTTTGGATCTGCTTTTGCCAGACCTCTTATCCAAAACAGATTATTGGGTGTAAAAGCTCTTGCAACTGATTTTGACCAACATCTCAGGAAAACTGAGTGATGTCTGTGCTGTGTCCTTCTACATGTGCCTCAGTGAGATTAGGTTATGATATAGTTCAAAAATACTTGTGTCTCATGTGTAAGTGGCAGGGGACACAGTTAAACAGTTGTAAATACAAGAGATTTGTGTTTTAGCTGTTAAACTTCATACTATGATTGGAGTGAATTTAGCAAATTTGAAGTGTGGAAAAGCTATGAAACTAAAAATTATATTAACCAAAAGACTATAGAGAAGGAAGTTTGTTCTGTTAGCTTGCTAACTTGAAATACTAGATAATATCAATAGCAAGTTTTACTCAAAACCGTGCTAGCTAAAATGCAGAAATAATGGGATTCCTGTGTTCTGAAGCTTATTTCTTGACTGTGGGATCTGTAGATGTAATACTTAAATGTGAGTTAATTATTTTTTGAAGTAATTATTTTGCAGTAACTATTAAAACATGCATGTTGTCCATACATTCTAATGAAATAACGTGATTAAAGCTAGAATTTTAAATGAGCTGTTAGAACTAAGAGCATTGTCTTTTTAGTTATTCCTTAGTACTTTAGAGAAGAAGAAAATAATGTTTGGAGGTTTTTTGAGGGAATAGGGTATAAATTAAGTGTTCACAGAATGACTACATGAGTCGTAAGTCTATAATACATGATTATGGCTGAACTATAATAAATATGTGAAATTATGCTTTGTAATTTGGAAAGCTTTAACTTTTTCAGTATGATATGGTATGAAAGCAGGACTGTGCTGTTGTGTTCAAAGGTTGAAGATGCTTAATTGAAGCAGAGATGAAAATTTGTTTTAAACTGGTAGAAGTTTTTTAGAAGGTTGATGTTTTACATGTTAGTACCTTCTTGGTTAGCATGCTTTGCCTAGCTTAGTGATTCAGCATGGAATTACTTCCAAGTGCTTAATTAGCTAAGTGATGATTTGGTCAAATTCTGCATTTGGCTTAAAAAGTGCAAATATGACTTGGCCTTGAGGCCTCTGTTCTCATACAGACAAATCTCAGTTCCACAGCAAAGAGCAAAAGCTATATAGGCAGGTGTGGTCCATGTATTTTCAACAACTCATCTGTGCCTGTGTTCTTTACTTCTACTGTTAAGATAGTCCCCTTTTAAACATGCTGTCTAGTGACATAACTTGTTGTTTGGAGAAATTCCAGTAGATACTTGCTTTTACTTACAGGGTGCTGCAGCCCAGCAGCACCATGATAAATGGTTTTATATACCAGTGAATGCAGTGCGTGTGTAACTTGTGTTGCCAAGGCCATCCATATTGTTACATGGTAGTTGCAATTTGGGTTTGTTGTTCGTTGGGGTTTTTTTTAAACAAACCTGACTTCTGCTTTTCAGAAGAGTACATAAAGAATGCCTTCTGTATCAGTTCTTACTGCCCAAGCTTCTGAATGTTTTGTCCTATGACTTTATATGGTCTGGCACAGAGAGCTCAAAGCTGTTCTATCTGTTTTCCTCCAGGAAGTGGTGCCAGAGGCAAGCTGCCTCCTGTGCATGCGTGCAGCACAGAGGTGGAATTTATTGGTGTTTTGGTCTTTGCAGACTTGGTGTTTTTTCCTCTGTGTTGTGCAATCCATGCTCTATTTTAGAAAATGACAGAAGCTGCAGTAGTATTTGATTTGATTATCCGGAATTTAAATGTTTATCATTAGTGTTTATTCTTTGGTGCCATTAAGTCACAGTGGGCACTCAGGTAAAACTGCAACAATACTTATTCTTTGCTTAAATTCTTAAAGGGTGTTTTTGTTTTCAGGGCAGGAAAATCAGCTGGTAGCATTAATTCCATACAGTGATCAGAGACTGAGGCCAAGAAGAACGTAAGTTAATGGTTACTTGTCATACATGGATTTACAGTTAATTATTCTCTTCTAGTTAAAATTCAAGAATTTAAAGGAGATAGTGATAAGAAGAATCAAGCTGAGATCACTGGAATGTTCTCTTGCATTCTGTACTGAAAGAACCCTTATCATGAGTTATGTCAGTCTTAACCTCTAACTTCAGGAGAGTTATTTATTAACAGGTGTGCTTACTTCCATCACAGTATGTCTTAGCTAAGTACAAAGCTAAGTAATATTGTATGACCTATTCATATAGATATTTATCTGTGTGTTTACAGTAATGATGCAAGTATTTATCAATCTCTGTGGTATCTTAATTGACCTAAGCAGATAGATCTTTACTGTTGAAGTCTGAGTTAAGTGATTGCTTCTTTGAGCCACTACTACTAAATAAGTCACCTAAAATTAATTTGTAAAGTTCTGATTTTTGCAAGTAGTAAAGTCAACAAATTCATCATTCTGATACAGTATATTTATTTTTTTCCTAGGATCTACTTAAAGGTTTCATTACAATACTCAAGGCTTCTTGCTCTGACACATTTTGGGTTTTGTTTTTTAGTTTTGTTTTTGTTTCTTTGTTTGTTTTGTTTTCTCTAATGTTTGGATAATGTTTGATGTTTCTGTAGTAAACAGAAATGATCACCAGGAAAAAAAAATACAGTAACTTCACATAATATATTCTGATCATACACCTGATGTAACATTAGTACAAATTTGAAATGTATTACTGTAGTGTTCTAATTTTGACAAAATTGGAGCTACAGTAGAGTCTTTTATTTGTGGGTGGGGTTTTTTATTATCTCACCCACACACACACCCCCGCCCACCCACACCCACACAATTAGGTTAATTGTGAATTTCCTGCTCCTTATCTGGAGTCTAACACTTTCCCTGAAAGTTGGGATTCTCTGTCATAAGAGCTTTATTTTGCTTTCTGAGTGTGTTGTGCAAGAGTTCTGCTGAATGACAGAAGTTGTGCTATAAATTAATGTTAAGAGGAAGTGCTTTTGTTTCAAAACACAAAAATATTTATCTCTTCCATTTTTCTCTATAAGTTACAAGTGTTGGAATAACTGTGGTTTGAAATGTGATTTCTGATGTATAAACAAGAGTAACAGCTGTTTTGATACATAGATGTGAAGTGCAGCATAGCTGTTTTTTCCCTTTTAGAAGCTATTGGAAGCTAGAAATAGACTGAATTACTTGTATTGACTAGTCCTGCTACTTATCACTTACAGAAAGTAGCATGCCACTGTTGTTTAACGTGCTTTTGACTCTGAAATGTGCTCTTTTTTTCTCCAGAAAGCTCTACGTGACTGCTTCTGTAACTGTATGCTTACTGCTTTCTGGGTTGGCTGTATTTTTCTTGTTTCCTCGCTCAATTGACGTTCAGTACGTTGGTGTGAAGTCAGTGTATGTCACTTACGAACAGGGTAGACGTATAATATATCTAAATATTACGGTAAGTCTGACTGTCTCTTTGGATATTTGTACTGAATAATGCATCAAGAGATAGTGATAGTGATAGTTTAATATACATAGAAGTTCTGGTCTAGCTGACAAGCTTAGTCAGTGCCTTAAGAAATAGAAGCAGCTAAAATGACCAGTTGGAAAAGTGTAACTGTATCTGCTGTGGCTTGTTCCTGTATCTACAGCTAATAGAACTGGAATTACAAGCTAACACTGGGACTTTTTTTTTTCATGGGAACAGTGATTTTGGAGTTTCCTGCATTATTTTTGGAATATAAGTGAAAGGTAATGTGTCTATGTAGGAATACTATTTGATACTACCCTTGTATTATGCATTTGTCAAAATTGGGGCTGAGGAAAAATGATTTCTTATCCACCTTATAACGTAAAGGAGTTCTTTCCGCATGGTTTTTGACTTCTTGGTAATGCACTCAATCCAGGGTTACCTAAAGACTTTTGGTAGAGTTCTTCATTTTAAATAAAGCAAAACTGCCTTGGGAGAAAAGGGTCCTCTGATAGCTAAATTTCCTGGAAGGAATAATTGAGGATAGGAAGAAATTCAGTATTTGCAGTGGAGGGTTGTCACCAGGGAAGTTGTGAAGAAGTTTGTGCTGCTCAATATATTCACTGAACAAATCCTGAGAAAGGAGTTAAGTGATGGTCCATTACATCACTCCTCCCCACAATCCTAGCAAGCAAGAAAATTTACTTGCATAATTTCAGGTGTTACTGTCTCATGCACAAGTTTCAAAATGCTTTCTCTGTGTGTCTCATGAAGATACACAGAATGGATTAGCTGTTAATGTTTTGTGTTTGTTTTTTTTCAGAACACACTAAATATAACGAATAACAACTATTACTCTGTTGAAGTGGCAAATATCACAGCCCAAGTTCAGTTTTCAAAAACAGTTATTGGCAAAGCACGTTTAAACAACATCACCAACATTGGTCCTCTGGATATGAAACAGGTAAGTAGTAGAGGCTTTCAAAGTTGAATACATGTTAATCTTCATATATAGATCTACTCATTTGTGTTTTCATTACTTTCTTTTTTAGATTGATTATATGGTGCCCACGGTCATACAAGATGAAATGAGCTACATGTTGTAAGTATATTCACCTCTAAATATCACATGAGTCTTATTAAAAATTGCAATGGTGTTAAAAGCAACTTTTTCCAAAGTTAGCATAAGTCTGCTTGCAGAGATGTTGTTGCATTTTCTTAAAGTTTAATAGTACTGAAGAATAGTTCAACCACAGTTGTTTCAATAATTTCATATAGTGACTTCCTGTACCTGGCACTTAGCCCTTTAAATTGTTTCTCTCCAAATGATTTAGGCCTTGACAATAGCTGCTTTGGAGGGTGAAGGTGCAGGTGGGTTCCCCTAACAGGTTCTCTAGTAACTTTCCTACAACTTTCTCTGCAGTAGAAGAAAATTTGTATTTAATACTATACAAATTAAAGACTAATTTGTATTTCTTTTCTTCAGACCATGTGTATACAATAGTAAGCAGTATTTACAGCCTGCCCTTTGTGTGGTTTTATTCATAGCTTCTGAAAGTTCATTTGTCCAACAGACTGTTAGCTCATCGTGTCTTGGTAAAAAAGCTAAATGTTAGTTCTCTTACACTGAAATGCAGATTGAAAAGAAAGAGTTAACTATTGAGACTTCAGGTCCGTGTGCAGTTCCAGTGGATGACAGCCCCTTCGGAGTGGGGGAGAACCTTCTAGTTTTGCAGTGTTGGAATAAATTGAAATAGGTATGAAATAGCAAGAGGGGCACAAATTCTAAATAAATGGAAAGTGTTGAACTTCTGTCACCTTTTAAAAGCATGTAAGGTAGCTTAATGTAAACACTGCATCCTGTGAATCTGGTCACTCTTTGGATGTATGAGGAATAAATAAACTTCATAGCCTTCATAGAAGTCATGCTAATACCTACCTAGTTGTGCTTCTGGTGCAATAATACATTGAAACTTTCATGGTCAGTACTGTGGCCTTAACTTCAGTAATGCTGTTGAGAGTCTGTTCCCAACATTAGCTGCAACTTTCCCCTGCAAGCTGATGGCTAGCCTTAGAAAAACCTGCATGGCTTTGGATGTGTAAAAAGATATAGATAGGCAGAAGCTGTCTGTAGCCTGAACTGACTGGCTTTCAGACTCTTCTGCTTGACATTTGGAGCCTTGGCAACAGTAGTGTGGAACAATGATGCAGTCACTGGTCCAGCTTGGAGGTATGTTGTGCAGTAGAAACAGTGAAGCTGTAATGCATCAGTGCCAGCAGGCTGTAAGGTGAACTTGCCCTCCTTCAGGACTGTTTGTGAATGTTGCTAGAAGAGCAGACTAGTAGGTCATTTGTACATGTGTGAGAATGTTTGTTGCTTCAGCACAGTGACACTAAGCATGGACTATGCTTAGTGAAGAGACCCATGACTCTAGAAGTTTGTGTCAGTTAAGTTCTTGTACAGGCTGTTAGAGCAAGGTCCTAGTGAGTAGCACTCACTAACTTTGCTGTCATGTGTTTGAAATGTACGAAAAAGAACATGAGCCACATACAAAATTATAGCTGTTCATTTTCTCCGTATTTTCTATATGTTATACAGTTGTTATTAGTTGACTCCCCTGAGCTGTTGACAGTTATTGTTGATGGGTTTCTGCTCCTTCCACTGTATTGTGAGTCTGGAAACCTGGGTTTGCTGTATGGAGCAACCCTGGAGACAGCAAGTGAGCTTCCTTTGTTTGAATACCTAGCCAAGATAGCTTCAGCTTGTCTTACTAGGGTTTTGTATTTGTTTCTGTGTTTGGGTTTTTTCTCCACACAAAAATAGGAAGGCCCTGGGCTTATCTTTCTAATACAGATAGTGTTGTGGGTTATAGCATTGGGGGATTTTACAGTGGATCACATTTCAGTGTTTCCCCAGCTAGTTAATTTAGGTCTTGCTTTAGTCCTAGCTCCCAGGTTTGGATCCCAGAGAGTGTGTGTCCTGTAAAGTCAGCTTAGGTTGAATACCAGAGATTCTCAATGACGTGAAGTGTCTGCATTCAGCCAACCTGCATGATGAAATCAACATCATACAGGGCATTTCCACATCTGTTTTAGAGAGCTGGCTCAATGTGGAGTTCACCTTCAATGTAGTTTCCTAGCTACAGTTTTGTGCTGTGTAGCGTTTGTTGGTATTTTTTTTATTTGGTTGGTTTGTGGTTTGTTTTTTAAAGCAGATTAATTTTCATCTGATCTTGACTTAAAAAAACCCCAACATGTTGGTGTTGCCCCTCTCTGCTTGTCAGCCAGTATGTACTATTGTATGTGAGCTGGCTTTATATTGTGTTACAGGTTGTCTATATTTTGGATTAGAAAAGTACATTAACTGAGGATATCTGGCATTACGGTCTAACTAAATTCTGATTTAAGCCTAGCAGGGAAAACAAAATCAAAATGTTTGACATTGGTACAGATATAAAACAGCTTTTAATACCAAACTGTTTGATTTGTATTTTCTTACAATTTGGATCACCTTTGTTCATTCACTGTTTAATACTATATTGTATGTTTGTTGGTGCAAGGGGGAAGAATGACCACGGCGTTGACCACCAAAATGTTGTGGTGGCTGCCATGCAGTCTTACTGCACTGATCACATGGTTTTCATTCTAGAGCTGATAGATTGGTGCCCAAGAGCAAATGATTTAAGAAGTGGGGGTTAAAAATATGCTCTTACATGGTGCTTTGTATAACTGGTACGTAGGCGTGTGTCAGAAAACATCACTCTGAAAAGGTTTTCTTGCAAGAGAACAATAACCTTGACTTTAGAATCTCTGTATATTGGTTAAACGTTACTTTGCATAATGTAGAGGTGGATGAGTGCAAAAAATAAAAGGGACTTTCCTAAGTTGTTGGTACGTGTTGAGCAGGAATAACAGTGCCTTCAGGATGTTTGAGGGGGGTTTTTAATGCTGACTTTACCTGGAAAAATGCTAAAGTTTGCATAACATTGATCTTTTCTTGTAAAGTTTCTATATATAGAATTCCACGTGAAGTGGAGTTGCAGCAAATTATTTCTGTATCCCTTCATACTGAAAGTCTTTGTCAGTGGCAAAGTGATATCAACAGGCTTTAATGTAGTGGTTTAGGTTAACTTTTTTAGCTTCTGAAAGATGGAGTGAACAGTTTCTTAGGACAGTTCTGTTGGCAGGCATTATATGTAAGCAAACACACGTTTAGATTTGTCCTGTGAAAGCAAGACTGTGTATATAAAATAGATCTAGATGACCATACAGTAACTGCTGGTGACTTAGAGCAAGTGATTTTATTGCCATTGCTACCAACTCTGTAGTCTCTGTCAGAATTTCCAGTTGAAGCCACAAGTCTTGCTTTTTAGATAATTACCTTGAAAGGTTTGATGCAAATCCAATAATTGTTTTTCTTTTTTTGCAGTGACTTCTGTACTTTACCATCTATCAAAGTACATAACATAGTGGTGATGATGCAGTAAGTATGGCAAACTTCCTATTTGTTGGAAAAAATTTTAGAAGCTGTGTAATTGTTATCAAAATATTACTTAGAAATATTTAATCCTGGAGTCTTTGCATCATAGATAAAATGAAATCAGCGTGCTTTCTAGTTCTTGAAACTGAACCAGGCCTTTTGACAGGTTCTGGTGGTGTAAAGACACTCAAATAAACAGAACTGTTGTTACTGTATCTGCTCTGCAGTTGGGCTGTACCTGTGGAGCTACTAATGTCTCAAAGACTTTAAAATGACTTTGTGTATCAGCCACTGTTCAGAACTTGCTGAGAACTTTGTGATCTTGAAGGAGTTACAGGCTTTAGTACTCTGTCAGAGTGACATTGCATAAATTTCAGCATGGTGGGTTGTAGGGGTCTGTGTTTAGGCTAGGCATACGATGACTTCTCTAAGCATTTGCTTTCTCATCACTTAAAAAGATATTATGAGCAAACCTCAGCTTTAGCATCTTCAGAAAAAAAAGTGTGTACTCAGGGAACCAGATGTCTTGTATGGAGAAAATCTATAGTGGTAAATTACTAATGTTTTTAAATTTATTTATAACATGTTTTGTTCCAAAACTTTCTCCTTAAAAACCCTAGTAGTATAACAGCACATTTTTAGAATAGGAAACTCAAAATCTCTTCTGTTTTGTCTTTTTAAGAGTGACAGTGACAACCTCGTACTTTGGCCACTCTGAGCAAACATCCCAGGAGAGATATCAGTATGTGGACTGTGGAGGAAACACGACCTATCAGCTGGGCCAGTCAGAATATTTAAATGTACTTCAACCTCCACAGTAGAAGCACCTGCTGGTTGGTCTGGAATGACTGCTGTCGGTGCTTGCAGAGATCCTTTGGATAGGACTGGTACTACATGAGGGGGAGAGTACGTGCAATGTACAGCATAGCAAACATGGTGACCTGTTCGCTTTAGATACAAGGAGGGAAGAGGTGCAAAATGTATATAGGCGCACTTAAGTGTTGTGTTTTTTCCTTCTGTTTGCTTTCTGTTACTGTAAGCACCTCTGTCAAGTTGTGTGGTGGGAGGGAGAGGGGGAATATTGGATTCTTGAACAGAACTGGGACCTTTCCTTGCAGTGTGGTACATCATCTTAGAGTAACTGTGTTTATGTCTGTGTTTAGGTGAAATGTGTCACTAATGAGCATTTTAAAAAAAATTATAAATTTTAAGATTATACTTCAGTTCTTGATATTTGACTATTGAAAAAGGCAGTATTACTACTTAAATAACAAGATTACTTTAAAGTATCTGGGTGTGAAACTTCTATTAGTAACCCAGTGACAATAGTTCTTTATTTTGGGATTCTATGTTTTTGTTTGCTATACATGATTAGAGGTGACATGCAGTCTGTGAAAGCCATGAAAGCTCTCTTGGATGACACTGCACTTGAATGTGCAACTTCTAGAATCATTCTTATTCCCTCCTGCTACCTCTGGGATGTTATAAGGAGAATGTACATTGTTAAATTTAAAGTCGGGTTTAAAACTAAACAAAAAACAACCCCCACAACAATTACTGACAAAGGAAAAATTCAAGACTGTAGAAAATTAGTAAGTAGAGGCTTTGCCAGTGTGTTTTATAGTAAACTTTTGAGAATAGCTATGAAAATCAATATTGTGCAGTTGGAACTAGATGGGAAACTTTAAGCACAGGTTTGGAGAACTTCATGTAAATTTTCATGATTTTTATTGTTTTAATATACTGTGTATTTAAGCTACTTCTGAGTGTTAATATGTTTGGTTGTGCTTATTTCTTGCACAGGCTCAGTAAGCAAATGCAGTAGTTACTGTATCTCCAGAGCACTCACAGTTCACATCAAAGTTAAGGGAAAACGCAGCAATCCTTTCCGTAAGGGTAAATGCTGATGTAATTGCAAGACTGACTCACAGTAGTAAATAGCATAGTTTGCACGGTGAGAATTTCCAGGGTTCTTATCAATTATGGTGATTATAAATTTTGGGTCCAAAGTTACTTAACTCCTTAGGGCCAACTGTTCTAAGGGTTGGGTGCAAAATGTTTTAATTAACTAGATCAGGATTGGTTTATTTCTGAATTAGATAAGATGCAGCTATAAAAAGGTAATGTTGAGACTGTTGCATTTTAGTGAATGATATTTTTTTTTAAATAGATGTTGTGTTTTTTGTCCTGCCCTTCTGCTGGAAATAAGTTACACAAAATGAATTAGCAATAAACACTATGGAAAAAAGCTGCTGGGTAACTTCTTGCCCCTAACAATCTCTGATGCTCCAGTACTTCAGTCAAGAGAAATGTCTACATTACTCTTTTCTTTACTGGCCTCTCTTAGATGGACCTAAGGGGATGGATGGGGGAAAGAATATCAATGATGTAAGGCTTACTTAGGAGGCATTACTTAACCATACAAAAAAACCCCCAAAACAAAACCAAAAAAACCCTTCTTTGTTTGAAATGCTATGAGCACTTACTCTGACAGTCTCTGAAAACTTTTGGAACCTGAACTGTGAGTTTCATATAGTTTTTGATAAGATGATGATGTCAGGTTTTGGCTTTAGAGAATTTCTGGAATTGGAGTAGTCAATTTGGATGACTTCCTGTAGTTACATTCTGAAAATTATTCTTGAATTTTGGCCCTTGAAAGTAAGCATTCTTTATTACAGCTTGCAATCGTGAGGGAAACTAGTTCACAATTGACTAGTCTTTCTAGGGTATAGATGAGGTTCAGTCCTGTGGCTGCTAAAATGCATGGATAAGCTTGTCTGAAAGGTGATAACTAAAAACCAGGATAGTGGAGAGCTGGCTAAAAGCAGAGGGGTTAACTTTTCGATGTTACCTGTTGTAGGAAGATTTGCTTATGTTGGAGAGCAGGGAGAGAATTCTAATTTAAATCATGTTAGATCTGAAGTCAGCCAGCAAGCGACGCAGGCATTTTCTTCTAGGCCTGAGTATTTAGACCTAGAGCGTTGGTTTTGTTTGTTTGGGGGTTGTTATTTGTTTGGGTTTTTTGAAAGAGAAAAGAAGAAAGCAGCTCTAGGCAGATATTTACATTCATTTAAAATATTTTTTTTCTTCCAAGGGTGAAAGGTAGTCTAAAATAACTGGAATAGCACAATGACAAAATTATTTGGTGACAGTAGTGAATGCTGCTTTTGAACAAGCATGGCAAGAGGAGGTTACACTTTATGCAGTGCTGAGACTCAAACTGACTTTTGAAATTTTGGGCAGACATGCTGAGCAAAATACATACTTAAATCTGTAGATCTTAACCTTGCATGTAGTGCTTGGTGTTGATTAATTCAAATTAAAGAATTGAGTGGAGTTATTCTTTCCGTGTATGTGTCAGAAGGGGAAAGGTACAACTCAGTTTTTGTCCTCTAGGATATCTAATGGATATAAACTTCAACACCATCAATTCGTGGTAGACTTACTGAATGATGAAGAGTTCTTACCTTAAAAATAAAGTGTGGGTTAAAGGTCCTGTTGAATTCTCAAATTAAGTCAGTATGAGAGAAGTAAGAGTAACAGTAACAGGCTTAAGGTTCTGCAGGTGTTAGTATCTCCTTGCATAACTGTCAGCATATTACTAACCAAACAAGGCAAGTATTCTAATTTATCTACTAATTTTAGTATAACATCTCATCAGATAAGCAAGTAAACATCTGTGTGAATACTTAACTTAGACTAGATTTATGTGGCTGACCTTGGAAACATGCTAAGAGATCAAGGGAACTCTATTAACTTGTATAACTTTTTAAACAAGGTATCAGAATAGATCCAAGTGACAAACCTGTCATTTTTCACATTTATTTTATCTTGATTTTAAAATTAAAAAAGGCAAACCTTTCAGTTCACTATAAATAAGAACAAATTCTCTCCAGAAAATGAGCTTGAAGAATTGTGTTTTTTTCCTGACTTGTCTTCATGTGTGTAAGATAGATAGTTTCTGAAGGATTTCTTCTGAAGTGCTTCATATTTCACTTGTAATATCCCCATAACCTTCTAATACTATAAAATACCTTTATACTGGCATCATAGTATGTTTATTTCTAGTAGAGTTGTTTTCACTTGAATTCTTTGTAGCAATTCCTGTACCAAAACCTGTTGCACTTTAAAATGGAAGCTCTGTTAGTTACGCCTTATAACAGTGGTCCAGATGTTGCACTGTAATGGCACTATTGAAAATCAGCTTAATGTATTCTGTATAGAATAACTGTAAAATTTCAAAATCATAACTTAAGTATGGAACACCTAAATGCATAAAATGTTGGCTATTTGGCATTGGAGAGCAAAATTATTGTACATTTTAAATATGTTGCTTTAAAAATAAATAAATGAATTGATGAAGCTACCAAACCATCAAAGATCCAATACTCAAATATCTTTTTGGAGAGATTTAAAGAGAAGTGCTCTTACTAAAAGATGTAGTACCTGACACTCACTCTTCAATTCCTGGTGTGGGGAAAGGCCTGTAGAAGCTCATTCATCATTTCTTTGATCATCTTGATATTTAGGGGATAGTTGCTTAGTTCTTAATCTTTCATGAAGACAAGCATAAGTATCTTTTTTCTGTGTGGATAGCTTTGAAATTCTTAATGCACTTCTGATGTGTGCATGACCTTGATTTTAACATTGTAGTGTTTATATTTTGCGATCTGATGTTGGCAGACTTAAGTACACGCCTTAGTTTACTTTGCTTCAAATTGTCCTTGAAGTTCTGCAAGTGAATATATTTTTCATTGTAGTACATTGCAAACATGCCTGGGCTTTTAGTGTGTGGTGTATAAATGGAACCATTTAAGCACCAAATCTCTTAAATGCTTGATTGAACTGTTAGGGTCTTTAACCTTCTGACTGAAGTGTTGTGCCCTCATGATGGAAAGCATGGTGCTTGGAGTAGTATGAGAGAAGCTTCTAGATTCAGAAAAAGTTAAAAAAGAAATAGTGTTATCTCTTATTCAGCACTTAAGGCTTCCTTGTTTTTTGTGGGAGTGGTAGTTGTGGTTTTGTTTTTCTTCCCATCCCTCCCACCCCCCAAATTTGTAGCAGAACATCTGTATGTTCCTAGACGGCACCTTCTGAAATGAGTGACCTGTTTCAGAGTTGGGCAGTGGCATGAAGTGGAATGTCAGTTGAACTGGACTTTAAATGTTACGAGATTATTAAGACTAATGGTGGTACCTCTAAGAACTATTTTTTTTACTTGTCTGTCTAACAAAAAGCCACAACCCTAGCAATGCTTCCTGGCTTACTATTACTTCTGAAAGGGAGGGATAAATAATGCGAGTGCAACCAACATACTTCAGTAATGGACTACTTGCAACCAGCAAAATATTTGGTTTGTAATGGCCCTGATCATGCAAAACAGTTTAGATTTTTTTATTTTGGCCTTGGGAGGAAGGAATAAAACCTAACCAAAACATGTTGGAAACAATAATTTGGCTATGGGAAACACTCAGCGTTTATTCCACTGGAGAAGTCACCTTCCTATTTTATCTTTAGCTGGGGAGTTCTGGTCATTACCAGAGGGCTAGTTTGGGGTAGTTCTGCTGCCCTACAGCTCTTGCCACGTAAGCCTGATTCTCCACCAGTTTGGGAGGCCTGTTGTCCGGGAATCTGCATGGAACCTGAATGCTTGGCAGTGTAGTG
The DNA here is from genome assembly GCF_003945595.2 of Pipra filicauda. Taxonomy (NCBI): domain Eukaryota; kingdom Metazoa; phylum Chordata; class Aves; order Passeriformes; family Pipridae; genus Pipra; species Pipra filicauda. The sequence continues at coordinate 3,683,265 of NW_024104831.1, read as the reverse complement.
AGAGACTGTCCTGATCCTCAGACTGTCCTCTTCCACCAACCATCACAAGGGTCCTACAGCGTAGATGTGTATGTCTCCTGGGAACTGAAACTGCTTTTGCTTTGCATGGGCAGGGTTGTTTAGTACCAGACATGTGAGTGTATTATGGTGCCTGAATATTTTGGATCTGTCAGTGATTTAGTTCTTTTGTTTTGTTTAAGGAAGCAAATTTAACTACTGTTAACATCCACTGTACAGAGTGTGCATATAACAGCTTAAGATATGTATAGAAATACTAATGAGTGATAACTATTTTTGTAACTTAAGATGTTCTTGTAACTGTGTAGCAAACAATCCATCCACTTAAGCATGATAAACACTCTAGAAGTAAAAGGGTATTTTGGAATGACTTGTAGGACACAAGCTGTCTTAATATAAGTTAACTGGGACAAGGAATCTTGTTATTTAGAGGTTCAGATTCTGGAGTTAACTTCATTATGAGTATATGTTTCTAGATGGGATTGTTTGACTCAAAGAATGATATTAAATTTTCTATTTAAAAAGCTTGGATCATGTATCTCTCCTTTTTCTTTTTTTAACTGACTTAATATTTTTTTTTCTCCTCCTCCCTGTCTCCCACAAGTTTTCCCCCCATCTGACCATATTTTCTCACTAATTTTCATGTATCTTCAATGGTATGACTTCAATTTTTGTAACTATTGGCATTCCATGATGTGAAAACTTTGCAATCTACTTTTTTTTGATACTATGTTTTATTGTGTTAAGTCTGTAATAAACTGAAGTATCTGAAAGCTGAACACCATATGTGAATGAATTAGTGTTGTCTGACTGAGCTACTGAAGTGGCTGAGTTCAAACCTGGGCTGCTGTGGTGGGTTGACCTCTGCCAGCCTTCCACTGGGTTGACACTCTTCCACCCAGTGGTGGAGAGAAATAGGACAAAAGCGAGAAAACTCTTGGGTCAGGATAAAGACAGTTTAATAGGAGAAGCAAAGCTATGTGCACAGGCAAAGCAAAAAAAGGAATTTATTTCCTCCCAGCAGGCAGGTGTTTATAACAGGAAGACAAAGACCATAACTCTGAATGGCCTCTCTTTCTCTTCACCCTGAGCTTTTATGGCTGAGCATGATGCCATGTGGAATAGCCTGTTGGTTGGTTGGGGGCATCTGTCCTCGCTGTGTTCCCTCTCAGCTTTTGACCATCCCCAGCCTAGTCCCTGAAGGTTTGGGCAGAGTGAAGGGTGGGGAGGAAGAGAAGGCAATGAAAAATTAAACCTCTGTGCTGTATGAGCACCATTCAGCATTAGCCAAAACACTGCTGGTGTGTTATCAGCACTGTTTTAGCCACAAACACAAAGCAGAGAGCTAGGGGGGGAGGGCTGTGAAGAAAATTAACTCCATCTCATCCAGACCCAGTTACAGCTATTTGCAAAGTTATATTAGGCATTGATTATCACCTAAAAGCTTTAATCTTTAAAAACTGGGCAACAAAGAACATGGCTTTGGAACATTCCTAATATTCAAATGTTAGAAGTATTCTTACACAGATATTTTGGAAAACCTTAGGGGTTATTTTTAAGGTTTCTCCTGGAGAAACCTGTTGTAGTTTCATGACTGCTACATCAGATTTCTGGTCTGGATAACTAATGAGTTAGTATGTCTTAGTATGTAGAGAGATTTTCGTGTTTTGTTTCAACTAGTGGATCTCTTTACAAAGACTAATTTTTTAAAAACTAAGTTTGTATGGGAAAATAATTTCAGTCATGCTTGCTATTTTCTTTTCCATGCGGTCCTTTTTCCTTCCCAGAGTTGTCATAATCATTGTTATGACTGTCCAAGCCCTGTATTGAACATTATAAAATTGGAGAACAGTAACCTCTAAGCAGTACTTTGCTATGTATAGATAAATGCTTGAAGAGATGTGAAGAACTATTTCTGTCTTGTTCTACCTACCTAGAGATGGGTAGACAGAATTATATCTTTAGCAGTCAACAGTTTTATTTGATCCAAATACTTCAGACTAAATGATTTGGATTCCTCTTGTGGTTTTTTTTTTCCCTGTTCAGAGTGGGTAGGGGAGTACAAAAGTGAAATCCTACCTGACAAATTTCAAACACCGCCTTGTCTGTCTGGAGAGTATAAGGAGCTTTAAAAGGGAAAAATACACTGGCAAATGAGAATAGATAAACCAATGTGAATTTGGACAAATACAAAGACCCAGAAATTGTTATTCTAAAACATCCAATGTAGACGATTTGGATATCTAACTACTGAAAGATCTGACATCTTAAAATAGACTAGTTTCAAACACCCGACTGACAGAAACTTCTGAAAGATTTCAAAGTTCCCCTGGCTGGCTGTACATTGCTTTCCTTCTACTTCTCAAAATTTCATACAGATTTCAATATAACTGTGTAACTGAGTGCATACTTGGGTCGTGTGGTTTCGCGCTAATGCCTTTACCTGACTAGGTACCATTCACCTAGTGATGAATGACACCAATTGCCTTCCAGTCTGAAGATGATGTCTACCTGGCAACTTGAGGAATATTAAATCACACATTTAACTTTGCTAGAAATCTCTTGGTGTCACATGAGGTAAAGATCCTGCTACATTTTTGTTGTGATTTTTTTTTGTCCTTTTCTTCTCCAGGAATCCTTGCTTCTTAAACCTGAGCTGAGATGCCTCACTCAGGTTTCCTGTGTGTGGGTAGCAGGTGCCACACAGTTTAATAAGCTGTCATGGGCACTGTGATGGAGCTGCTTTTTCATGAACCGGTGAATCACCTAATGCAGGAAAACTAGAACTTGATTAAGGAGCTTCAGCATCCCTGCAACATGGCATTTCACTGACTGCAGCTATAGATACCTGAAAGGTAATGATGTATGTCATACTTGAGAGGTTTTTAGGAAGTAATGCTTCTAACAGCCCTAGCAATATAGGTGAGGTTGAGAAATGAATGTAATTTGGCTCTGACTTTCCTTGTGACAATTGTACCACAAGACTGTTGTTCTAGTACTAGTCAGAGGAGTGATATAAGGGTTACCTCAGTACATGGTAATATCTAGAAAAACAACAGGTAAGGACCTACTATGTTTTTCAAGACTTTTGGAGGCTTATATATTATTTCTTAAATGTGAAGTCTGTCTTAATTTAGGTTGTGGAGTGTTAGCGGCTGTCTGCATTGAGATCCATTCCCACCATAAACTTAAGACCAAATTTTACATTCAGTGTGTTTAAACATGTTGACATAATCAAGAGGATCAAAGTAACTGTTTCACTTTTCATGCTGAAACTAAATTTGTGAATTTTTCATCAAATATGCAAAAAAGTGTTAAAATAAACCTTAAAAGCCCAAAATATGGCTGCAGAATATAGATTCTAAAACTCATAGTGTCTACAACCCCTTTTGCTTGCTGCCAATCCGGAGATGGGGCAGAATTGCTATTTCCACTCTTGCCCCTTTTAACATACCATATGACCTGACGTGACTGACTGCCCTCTGAACAGTTTATGATCAGGAGAGGATCCTGGCTTCTTCAGTGTCTTTAACATCCTGTGTGGTGTGGCAGGATCCAGCTCTTCAGTATCGGTAAATATTTTCAGGGGTCAGGACTGAAGTGTTGTTGCCTTGTAGACTTTCAGAAGGCCAGCAGTGTTCATGGAGGGACCCAACAGATTAAAATCACTCTTTAATTTCTGGAAGCAAACTAAGCTGTTGTGTAAATACACCCGGTGTCTTGCTCCTGCAGATGGCTACCAAGGTTGCCTTTGATTTGCTCTCACTAAAAATGCAAAATAGTATGACAGAAGGAAGCTGAGACTTAGAAAAAAATAAAATGTGCTAATCTTGCATTGCATGCTGTCAACTACACTCTTTGATATGCTAATACTTGAAAAATCCTATTTAAACTGAAAGCTGGGTTTCTCAAACATGGGAGGGATTCAATTTCCTTCTCAAAAGAGCAGTAGAAACGCTGAATACAACTCAAGGTTACTTAGTAACCTTGATGAAACCAGCTAAACCCAGGGGAAAGTGTATGCAGGGTCCTTTATTTAGAAAACAAAGCTCCCTGGCCCCTAAGACACCTCCTAAAAAAAAAAAACAACCAAGCAAAAAAAATCACCCCACCACTATTATTGACAATTTATTTGTAGATAGAACTAATCATTACTTACAGTGCAGTCTAAGGCATCCTAGTTTTTATTCTGGTGCTATTTAATCTTTTCTTGTATATGGAAAACTAATGTGCAGAGGTGGACAAGTGCTGCTGCCTTTCCTCCATCAGTGATACCAGGAGCCTTTGGCATGTGCCAGGGGCAGCAGCCTCCTTAGTGAGATGGATGTAGTTCAGGTGATTCTTGAGAAGCTGGAGAGCGCTCCCTGAGGAAGGGAATGGGGTTAAAAGTGTTTCTGCTCCCTAGCCCTTCACTGCCCACCCCACCGCTTAAGAACAATAAAAAGCAAAAACAACCTTCCAGAAAAGAACATGGCTATCCCAGTTGAACTGTTCAGGTGAAATGGAGTTTCAATCTAATAAATCCAGTATGACTTTCATTCTGAATGTATAAAATATTCCCATTCAGAGAGGTCTATTTTTGAATTTAAAATGTAAGAGTCCTGAGTATTTATTAACTGAGTAGCAGTGAGAATATTGTTGATGCCAAGACATTTAATTTAATGAAAGACCTTGAGCAACTGCTGTTTCTGTCTCTGTAGCTGAATCTCTGCAATCTTTGAAAGATGATGCAATGGCATCAGCTGCTTCTCCCAGTACCCCTTGATGCAGTGTGCTGGTTTAAAAGTAAACCAGTGGGAGAAATGAACTCAACTTGAGAGATTACAAATCAGTTACAATTTACTAAAAAGATTACAATAAATACAATGATACAGAGAAACCTGGTTTTAACCCCCAAAACAGGTGTATAACCCAGCACCTGGGACAAGAACAGAACAGTGTTTGTAGGCCCCTGTGCTGAGCACCACATGGTTCCCCTGTGTGCAAAGTAAAAAGGAAAGGAAAACTTGTTGGTCCAGATGATGGTGGCAGTTCTGTTGAAGTAATGGTCACAGTACTGTCAAGAGTGGCAGTGGCAGTCCTGCTGGAGTTCTGGTCCTTCTCTGGATCCGACGAGTGGTACTGTAAATCCCAAAACACCAAGATTATATACGCTCAGGTTCAGGGGAGAATGCCCAGTACCTCCCCCCAGGGCATCATCACAATGGATGATTTAACTCTGTGAGTCATGGGATATTTTTGGAATCTTTGGTGGTCTAGGTCCTTGCAGCTGCCTATTATGCCAGTCCAGTATGGCCCATTAACAGAGATGACCCCTCAGGCTGAGTGTGAAGGTGCTAATACCTTTCTGGAGGGGAGTTACCGCAATTGAGTCATTGGTGTGAAGACAAAGGAACACTCTCCTGCCGCAGGGTTTTTTAACATCCATCTTGTAGCCTGAGGTGTCAAGTGTGCCCTGGGAAGCTGCTGCAAACGATCCATTTATTAGCAGTCCATCAGAAATGACATAGAGGGTGTAGAATACAGAGTTTTGGTTATACCCACATAGTGGGTATAACCCACTGGTCCTGGCCCCTGTAACTAGGACATGCAGAATTGCAGAGGGTGAGACCATACCTCTGGAACAGTGCTGAGGGGTTGAGCATGCACAGAATCAAATGATAGGTTAAAGGTCCCAAGCAGAAAAATGTTTGAATTTCAGAATTACTCTAGAAGAGACCAGTTTAATATTTTAGTTCCCTGTAAGTCAACATTACTTTATATCCTGCTGAAACCATGATCCTTGGCTGCCTCTGAATTCAGTGAGTTTGAATTGTTTCTAAATCTAGACCTGTGCAAGGTCATTATAAATCTGTGGGAGGGGATGGTACTGGCACAGCAATTAATGCCACTGCCATTGTATTAACATGAACATAGGTAGAATTGGATAAATGTGTGTTAGACAGAGATGTACTCTGTGAGACACTCTGTTCAACTCTGGTCTAGGAAAACATGGTTAAGAGATGATCTTGGTTAAAACCTATAGCTGTGGACTCTGTCCCAGGGGCAAGTACACTATTACTGAGGCAGCTCCATGACCTTACCACTCTGCATGTTTCCCTTAACATGTTAGAGTGATGGCTTTAAACACATACTGTGTTATAAAGTAGTAATATGTAAAAAATCTTTTTTACATTGTGAAAATGTACTGTCTTGGTATAAATATCTGACCCTGTTCTTCACTAGATGTCTTCATCAGTATTTTAAAGTACATAAATTTAATATGTAACATCAAAATGTACTTTTTGTTGTTACCTAGGGAAGGAAATAGAATGTACCTGCTCATATTTTCAGTTTTACAGCATGATCATCCTTAGATAGTGAGTTGTTAACAGTATATTGAGAAACCTGTCCCAAATTCAGTCTCTAACATATGCCTGAGAAAATCTTGTTTCTCAGACATGCATCCCTGTGTCATTTTAAGTGCACTTGCACAGTAGACTTGAATTTTGTACCTAGTAATTTATTTAAAGTCAGATGTATTGCTTAAAGGCTTGGACCCGGCTTTCAAAACTAAGAAATTCCTGAATTCATTCTCATGGTCTCAAATTATGACCAATAAAGATCAAACTGCCTTATTGTGAAAATGTGGATATTCTTACCCCTTCACTAGAGAGAGACTGATTAGGATGTAGTATCTTCAAGATATGTATGTTAATCATCAATATTAATGCAAATCAGATTATGAAAAGCAATTTTCCTATTGTATGAATGAGAGTATATTTGAGAGTTGTACCAGTCTATCTGGAGTGGCATCTATTTTCTGTAGACACTTAATTTTGTAGTAATTGGATATCTTGTCAATAAAAGTAGCATGAGATGACTGAGTTATCTCTTAATTGTTGAAGTAGGGAAAATTCACTGGAAGGGTGTAAAAGTTTAGCATAACAACAAATGCAGTGATCCAGTTTGTTAGTGTGTCACATGAACCTCCATAGTTTTTACATCTATAAAGCACTGCAGAACATCTCTGCTGCTGTTGGCATTGACCATGCAACAGACAAACTGGTCTGGGATTTTAGGTTGATGAGGATGGTGCTTTGTTTAATTTTGTTTCTTTTTTTAGTCTCCTTAGCTATTTGAATAATAGATACTAGCAGTATTACCTTACAGGGTAATCAGTAGAGCCTTGATCTGATAATGCAATGCACTCATGATTGGCTTCACTAAATCCACTCTTGCATATAACTTATCTGTTTTATTTTGGGAAAGTCATCCAGACAGCCTTTTCACGGTACCGATGATGTGATACTTAACTGTGAGTGGGTGGAATCTCATGCATTACTACTTCTGGGTAATTATTCAAAACCTAAAGTCCAAGCACATATGATTAACTACGCCCAGCAATCCAGAATCCAATTCTTTGCCATTATGTCTTCAGGAAATTTTGGATCAAGGCTCACAGCTTCTATTGTGAGACTATAGGAGATGTGGTCATATTGTCAGATACTGTGGCCATGACCTCTGATGAATTGGTATAGTGCAGCAGTGTAGGGTTTTTTTGTTGGTTTTGTTTCCTAAGCCTGATCATTTGAACTAATTACTGAATAAATTTGCAAACAAATGTGCCCAGGTTCTTGGGGTTTGAGTTCCTGTGGGAGAGGATGCTGCAAACAGCTCTGTTGCCTTGCAGTGGCAGTGGTCACTCCATTAGGATGGCTGATGGATAGCGGTGGCTGTGCAAAGCACAGAAATCTGCAAGTAGCTGTCAGGAGACATAAACTGAGGCTGCACAGAATCTGACCCAAATCTCATCTCAAGTGTCAAGAAGAGCAATTACTTTATTATGGAGTTATATGAGATGATTGGTGATTCAACCTGTGTGTGTGTGTATGTGCCTGTGCATGTGCGCACTTTCCCCTTGGGGCTACTGATCCATCACATTTGCAGCTTTCCCCTCATGTTTGTGAATTCTATGCTGAAAACTCATAGTAATAAATTTTATCATTATCATAAGACTTCAAAAAAGGATAGTTTGAGGTCTGTCATTTGAAGGTTAAACAATACTTTGCGTTTTCCTCTGTGATTATCCTTTAGCTCAAGTAAACAAATTCTGCTCTGAAAAACATGCATTCAAATTCCACAAGTGATAAATAGTAATGTCATCATGGTAGTTTAGAGCTGATTTTATGATTGATGATGGTATAGAAGTCACAGAAGATCTTTATTTCTGCTCATCACCACTGGTCATGTAATGCTGCAACTTTGAGATCAGTGGGCACTTTCACTGAACAGCATCAACCAACGCTGTGAAGAAAACATAAAAAAAGGACAAATATTAAATCCTTGTGTAACTAGCAAAGCATAGTCATAATTAGGAAAGATCTGAACATGTAAGTACAGGAAATGTTATGGAAATGTTTTTATAAATAAAATCCTCTCAAATGGCAAGCTAACTCCCCCAGAGTTGGTGCAACACATTGCATAACAAGAGCGTTGGTGAATCCTTTTGGAAAACAAAATGTTTTTTAAAAAATAAATTATATGTATAACTAATATATAAAATAATATTTATATATTGTATTTAATATATATTTTAGATAAAAGATACAATATATAATATATAGTATATAAAATATAATACATAATATAAAATATAATACATAATATATAACATACACACACACACATAAATATACATATGTATGTATGTATGTGTATATATATATATATATATATATATATATATATATATATATACACCAGGAAAGAAGAACAGATGTGTTACTTCTGTAACTGAAATGCTGAATCTATATTTGGTATATTGATAAAGTGGGTGCAGCTTTCCCCTGGAAAGCTAGTGAGATTTGCATCTATGTCGTACTTTCTGAAATGAAGCCATTCAGTTAAAAGATGAATGAATACACATCTGAGCCAACTTCTGTGCTTTATTCTTGGGTAAGAATATTACTTCTTATTTAAGAGTTTTAAATTCTGTACTTCTCCTTTGGCAGGCAGTGATAAGAAACAGCAGAACCTGGAGAAAATAAATTGTGCAAAGAATCACTGCCAATGAACTAATTAAAAAGAAAACCTCAAAAGTAAAATGAGCTCCTGCAAACAATACTACCAGCATGTAGGTATCAAAGGGAGGAGTCCTAAAGTACATATAAAAATCAACTTTACAGCATTGTTTAGCTGTTGTTTTCTCAGATTGAAAAGAATCTTTTCAATTTATTTCTTTTTTTTTCACAGAAAGAATAATCATGTAGTAGATATTTTTTGTCGCCTGTTACAAATACCTTGGTGTTTTCCTTTGTCAACTTAATCATTAAATTAGAAATATAAAACACATTAAGTAATTTTGAAAAATTAAAGGTCCTTCTAATGAAATATTAAATGTGCCATGCATAAAAAAAGTAGTTATTCAAATGCAGCAAGAAGTGTAATTAAGATAATTTTAGTAGAATTTCAAGTAGTTGGATAGAATGATACACAGCTCTTTTCTGGTGGGGTTAAAGTGTGGTTTATCTCTTGCACACGTAATTCTATTAAAAATAATTTAAAATAATCAGGAAGGGAGTTAACCAAACTGTTACAATTTTATTTGAAAATTGTTAGACTTTTTTTTTTAACTTCTGCATTAAGTGCTGTTTTATTACTGCAGTACAACACTTAAAGTCCAGAGCAATTTTCCAGAGACATATTTGACTTTTGTCCTTGTAATATCTTGATTTTTCTTTTATAGGCTAATTTATTTTCCTTCTGTAGGTTTTTGCAGATTACTGCTCAAATGCCTAAGTCTTAGCATTAAACTAATGGTGCTAGCTGAAATTCGGTATTCATGGAAAAAAAATTATTTTGTATTAGAAGAAAAATCAGGAGTTTTCCAGCAAGTAAAAATATATTTTGGAAACTCAAACTATAAGTATGTTATCAGGTAGTGTATTTTACTCTGCTGCAGGAGCAGGGTCCCATAGGCAGATTCACTCCCTGCCGCGGTTCATGAGCAGGGGATCTGGGCTACAAAGAGACACCAGAGATTCTATGGCATAGCTGAATCCAGGATTTTGGGAACCTAAAATTGGTTAAATCACGACAAGAGGCATTTAAATTTGGTAAAGGCTTCAGTATGAGGCCAATCACTATGATTGGTTTATCTATAGAAAAAAAATAAGAACTGTGTGACTAGACATTAGTAGGACCAATACTACTGCTGTTCTGACAACTTTCACCTACTGAGTTTGTTTCTTTTCAGTGCAAAAAAGTGGACCATAATTTTGACCTCCAGTGCATGAAAAAGTGTATGTATGTGTACATATACACATATATAAATACACATTTGAGATATTAAGCTCTGAATGTCCACAATAGAAGACATAAACGTGGATAGGATCATTGAGTCTAAGGATTATTCTGTTTTTTGCTGATGAATAGGCTATTAGGCTTTAATATTGCATTGTTAAACTACATTTTTGCAGAAGAATTATTATATAATGACTATCTTTTCTGTCTTGTAATATACTGATAGTCTTGACAGATTTTCAGGAGAAATTTGTTAACAGTCCCAGGAGGGGTGTCACGATGATAAATAATGACTGTATCATCCAGTGTTGTCTCCAGAGAGATGTTCCCTCCAGAACAGGGTGACTGGGGAAAGATGGCTAATGGCCCAAACTGAATTGACATGCAGACTGAAGGTTTCGTATGACAGTATTTCAAGCTAAAGGATATTGATATACATCACCCCTCTTCAGTGTGTTGTTATCCAAAGCATTTCCTGACATAGTTTATTTAATAGCCTTTCCCACTTTCCTCTGACCTGATTTCTGGCTACAAATGATGCAGCATCCATTCATAACATGTGTGATGGAAGTGTCCACCCAGTAGAGTGTCTGAAAGCATATTAAGCAAAAACACAGTAGTGCCTGGAAGCCATAACCCTGGACATGTCAGGTGGATGATGCTGGAAATACAGCTTCTAGTTTGACTGTCATTTGAGATGCATTGGAGTTGAATAGTAAAGCCAATGTTTATGTGAGTAACCCGTGTATTTTTCTGAGAAATCCAGGACAAAACTTTCCATGTATGAAATGAATCTTATAGCCTTGCAGTCCTTACACTGTCCTAAGTAGACTTTTTGTGCCTAACTCGATAAGATGAAGGACCTGATAGTTTCAGATGATCTGCAATGGCTGCCCAGGCAGGCAACTGGATTTGGACTGTGAAAGAGGAAAGAATAAACATTAAAACCTTCTATATTCTAGGAATTAAATACTTGATAAACATTAAAACCTTCTGTATTCTAGGAATTAAATACTTGATATCCACAAAATACATTCACTTGAAGGAAATAAACTAGAATAAAAAAGATATGTTCTTCCTTACAGGTTTCTAACCTCCCAGTTCATTTCTGTGCCAGGGTATCTTCCAACAGAGCCATCTCATGACTAATTTTCTCACATGAAATTTTTGTCATTTCCAACAAAAAAATGAATACCTATACCTGTGCACATATCCAGAATACATGACTTATACATCAGATTGTAGAGGGATCTGCAGCAAGAAACATGAGTAACAGTACGAGGTCAATAATATTAATTAAAAAATCGTTAGCAAAACTTATTCTTAGACCTCTGGCAAATCTACAACATTCAGTAAGAAACATCCTTTCGTGTTGCTTTCTGCAAACACCAAGTTAAACAGTCAATGCAGAACAAAATGTTTATTGGTCTGCTAGAAACTAGCTATGGACTACATGTAAGCCCCAATATAGACAGCAGAAGAATCAGCGAACTTGGATTTTGGAGCAGAATTTACCTAACTCAAGGAGATAACTTTTATTAAACTAAGAGTTTCGTCAAATTTATGAAGTTTTTTGAGATCTTTGGTCAAACATTATGTAAAATGTTACTGGAAGTTTTTAATAAAATTGAAATAAGACAAGAAGTTGCTTTTTTCTTTTAAAGCCAAAATGAATGTTGTAGATTAGATATATGCTTATTTAAATGTTTGGTTTGGGCAATCATCATTCTGCCAAGGATTTGAATGTGATCTGGAAAGGCTGGAATCTCTAGAGCTATGATAACATTTGCTCTCTGCTCAGAAGCAGCACAGAGCTGGAACTGGGGAGGAGTGAAACAGGAGATGCCATTTGATCCAAATAATATCCAGGGGTTGTAATGTAATGTGAAGTACTGTCTGGACACTCTGACCCATTACATTTGCTCATGCACTGGATGTGACAGTCCTGCTGGCCAACTGGAAAATAGCCCTTAGCTTTGTGTTTGTTCGATGTACCTTGAAGCTGCTCATCTGGTGAACTTGTCAGTCATATTCACCATTGGAAGTGCCGGGACTGAAGGACAGGGGAGCAATGCCAGGATTTCAGAGTGTCCATTCGGTTTCAGGTGTGGACAGCAACCTTGAGGCATGTGTTCTGATGCATCTTGCACTACTTCATGCCTCCTCCCTGAGTCCCCATGGCTTTTCACACACTTCTGCCTTTCGCCAGCAGGTGCTCTGCACGTGCCTGCAGATGCTCCAGGGATGTGAGGTGGCAGGAGGGATGTGCTCTCTTACATGCCTTGTGCACATCCTACAGCAAAGTCCCTTGAGCTTTTCCTTGGAAGACCTCACTTGTCAGACCCCATCACTCTGGGGATTTCATGTCCACAGACAGAAGTTATTAGTTTATTTAATCTAAATTCCATGCCTGCGATTCAAGTTAATGACTTTGTGCATGTGTTTACTCGCTTATATATGCACACTCATATTCTTGCACCATTGGGTCATTGTACATTTAGCTGGAAAAATACATGTATGTGTAATACACTGTTAATATTTACTCCAACTCCCTATTAAGGTTTCCAACAAGCTAATGTTCAAAAAACTGAACAGATAAAAAAAGAAAAGGGCAGCCATCATAAATGGGGTTATTTTGTAAAGTCTCAGGTGAATTACGTTTCTATAATGTTAGGTATGATGGAGAAAATACTGTAAAGAACATAATCTTTGCCACATATCTGTGTTTTCATAAATGACAAATGAAAGGACTGTGGGGGCTCATACTGCAGATACAGTTCCACTCTGTTTTACATTGTTAAACAACACGAGTTTGGACGAGTTGTTGTTCCATCATGAATTCAAGCCTTCAAGCAAATTCTGACAAATCATTAACAGAATTTAATTACATTAGGTGGAAGAAACAAAGGCATTTCTTAGGCTCAGAGTCTGCAGAGAGGTGTAAGTTCTACCCCTCCTTGGGCTAGATTGATGGAACGTGCCGACTGCAGCCAGCTTGAAAGAAGTCCTAGAGCTGTTTGTCAATGGGCCTTTTATCCCAGGTCTTCTGCTGGAAAAGTTACTTTTCTTGCTTCAATGCTTTTAACTCCATGATTGAACTGTGAGTTAACATTGCAAAAGACTGTCTATAGTCTCTGGTTCCTGTACAGGTTCTGTTTGCAAAAAGTGTCCTTTGAACTGTTGAACTGTGGAAGACCATTTTGAATCTATCTAACATTTGAAAAAAAAAAATGCTATTGTTAGTTTTGTGAACAAACACTTTAAAGCACTGTAGTACAGCTGACAAATGACAAAAATGAAAGGTGAATATTTTCTCATGTAAACAAGTTTACATGTCATGTGAGTGACCACACTGACAGAACCTAAGATTTCTGCTTTCTTAGCCTCATCTTCAGTCTCTCAGGCTACAGATTTCTTCAGACCACCAAGTCTCAGCCATGGAGTTGAGCTCAACACCCAAGTTAAACTTTTGTGCTTGTCAGTGCTTCTGGAGAAAGATGGATTTGTTCCGTTTCCAGCTTCCCAGGCATTGGGGTAGTTTCTGTTGGAGTCACACCACTGGTCCTGCTGGCAGCCTGCTCTTTGGCTCACAGGCTCTGCACAGGGCATCTTTTCCCTCCAAAAGGTCAACAGAGAGATGAACCTATCCCTGGGGCATCCTCAGGGTACCACACATCCCACTTGAGTGTTAATATCTTGGGAGGGCTGTGCCCATGTCCTGAGTTCCTCCTGGTGGGAAACTGTCTAGACAACCGTGTTTATTCTTTCACAAAAAGACATTTACCTTACATTTTCTCTGCACCCTAATGACTGTACTTCCTTCATATTCCCTGCTGCTGTGCCCCAGAATACTCCATACTCTAATGGCTAAAACAGATCATTGCAATGCTAGTCTTAGTGTTTGTATTTCAGATTAAAGGATGCGGTTTTGACAAGACATCTGCTGAGCAAACCACTTTTTCCTTAATCAGCATGCTCTGCCCTTATCCGCTTAATCTCTTCTAACTCTCATGACAAAAATAATTGAGCCCACAATCTCAGAAGCATAGGCTCTTAGGGGATTATTTATGGCACTGACTAATTTAGGATTTATTTCTTAGAAGTACGCTGGTTCTGGAAATCTGGGCACCCCTAATTTCTCTTCCTTTAAAACTTCTATTACACTACCAGGAACTTCCTCTTTTCCAATTTTTTTAGCAGTTATTACTCTGTCAGATAAATCATTAAATATTTTAGATTAGATATTTTGCAGTGGATTCCATAAAAGTTGTATCTTTCCTACAACAGGAGTACTTTTGACATCTCTCTTTTGCACAACCTTCAAATCTTTGCAGCGTTTGCAAGGACCTCGTGTCTCAGCTGATTTCATTTCTATGTTTGTTTGGTTGTGTTTAGTGGGTTCAAAGGCAATAGGCGAGCTGGAGTTAGGCAGATAGACTGTGTGTATGCTTATTTGTTTCTCTAGAACCAAGCTAAAAGCCAGTAGTCCCTACTCCATGAAGACTATACTTATTAGCTACTTCACTCATGGATTTGATTAATCTGATTTTGATTTGGATATGCCTTTCAAAGCTCCTTTGTAAATGGGACTCTGCATCGTGCAGGAGTCAAATAATTGAGTACCAGGTGAATGTGTGAAACCTGACAATCTCTCTGCACTGTGCCCTGCAGGTGGGGGACATGGTCATGAAGAGAGCATGAACGAGCTTATTCGGGCACCTCTCATTAGTTGGTGTGAGTTTGACAAACCGGATTTGGAGCTGGTTTCTGAGACTGGCTTCACTGCTTAGTCACTGTGTGTTGGTGGTAGAGGATGGTATGAATAAGCCCTTGCACCAGGGATCTGTGTCCTGCTTCATAGGTGACTCAAGACTGACCTCGCCAAAGTCATTTGCTCTCTATTATAGTCTTCCCATACCTGCAAAAGAGAGAAGGCAAAGATGAACCTACCTTTTCTGGTGCCTGGACACTTAGGATGAGCCCTATGTAAAATCAGTGTACGACTAATCAGTCTTCTTCAATGTCCTGATCAGCCTATCTCTTATGGGAAGTGCAGAAACTATCTTTCTCTTGGTGATTTTTTGGAGCTACAGAGCCCAGGCATCATTAATGGCATTACAAAGGCAAGCATATAGTCACATAGACAAACAAAATTAACTTTTTTTTGTTTGTCACTGCAGTGAGCAAATATCCCCATGCTGTACCAACTCTATCTCTGAGATAAAGAGGAGGTGGCTGGTTTTTTGCCAGTCTGGGGGAGAAGGGTGAAAGTCACAAGGTCAAAAACCGTCAGGAATCGAAATCTCTGCCTTTGATACATGCTATCAGTTGTGCAGAGCAGGAAGAAACTATGATGGTGCCAGGAGCACGGGTGCTGTCCTTAACAACATATTTTTGGGGGGATTGTTGCACTCCCGGTTGTTTTCAGACAAGTGCAGCTCTCTGACCTGCTGTGCACACCCACTGAGGCAGAGAAGCTGCTGAGGCAGAACACCCAGCCCATTGGCTCATGACACTGAGTGTCTCCACAGATCCTTGCTGTGATGCCCTCTGCTTTTCCTTTCTTTTTCTCAGCTGCTTCAATTAAATATATGTCACCTCTAAGCCATGCTGCAGTGGTTGAAGGCACCTCTTCCATCTTGACCATGCAAAGTGGAAGTCATGGTGGTCCTGGCATGCTTATCTGCTCTGACCTTTGTGACTGCTCAGTTTATGGTGTAACTTTGTAAAGGTGAACTGATGCTGCAGGCACCTTGTCAGGATTTGGCTTCAGCTGTTTTCCTGGCTCTGAGGTTATCACTTTCCCCAGAGTGGGAAGGAAAATGAGGTCCCTTGCCACTTTTCCATATTCTGTGGAAGAATTATTGCTTGTGAAAGGGAGGAGACAAATAGCCCTCAACTTCTGAAGTGCTGTTACCTCTCAGAAATACTCTCATGAAGTGCTCCAAATGAAGAGCTTTTGTCTTACGCAGTTTATCATTTAGCCAGAAGTGCAGCTGTTGTGGAGAGGTTTCATTTATTACTTTGCTTAAGTGAGGGAGCCCTAAATTCTGGTTTAATCTGAAGACTTAAGCTCTTTGTGAAAAGGAAATGAAAGTGGGTTCAAGAGCCCTTTTTTTCCTGTACCCCTGGTTCCCACTCAGGAAAGCGCTTTCGTGCCACAAACGGATGAAAACTACAAGGGTTCATTCAGGAATGTAACATCCATTTAATTGATGCATTTACAAGCCCCAAATCAAAGACAGGATTTGTTAGGCTTTGACATATGGATTGAGTATGCTCCTTTTGTTTCTAGATGACGTTTTTCTCCTCTCAAATTTAGCTAAAAATCTAATAGCCCCTCAGTTTGACAGATTCACAAAACTCCTTTGTTCCTTCTTGGTCAACCATTGACTCTTTGTGAAGCCCAACAAGGAATCACAGTCTCCATAGATAGTCCCACTATGTTGTGGAGTAAGAAAAACAAAAAGGAATATCATGAATTACTTATAAAGTTCACTGAGATACAACCACTGACAAGAAGAGTAATGGCTAGCTTCTAGGCTTAAATCTTCTAGGCTTTTCTTTCTTTTTTACTTCACAAAAGACTTTCATTACTGAGTCACAAAGGTGTAAATGGGCTGACAGTGTGTCCTGTATTCATAGAGTGAAGGAAAAGCTATCAAGTAATGTGGGACCTACACGTTTTTCATGGCATCATGTTTTATTTGAAGTAATGTGGGACATACCCATTTTCATGACATCATGTTTTATTTTTAAGTTCAGAAATACCAGCTGCTTCAGGTAAACAAATGTACAACCTCCCTTAGACATGAAAAATACTGCCTGCCTCGTTCTCACTGTGCAAATTACAGCTGCTGGGCCTATTTTGAATTATTGAAATAAGGGAGAATATCCACCAGGAGCAGGTTAATCAGGTCTCATTCTAATTTTAGTATTAAGAGGGGAAGCACTAACTAGATTCCTTGGAATTTGTGGGTGAGCTCGAAGGAAACACAGGCTAAGGTGGCCTTAAGACTTAGCCATCCTTTTCCAGATGTGCTAAGGGATGAAGCAATCAGCAGTCCTGAGTAGAGCATAACCAGGTGTCTGAAAGACCCTCTTCTTACTGTCACCTGTTGTCACTTGTACACTGCTAGAGAATTACAAGGACTGTTTCTGCAGCGTCAGGAGCTGCTGGCAGCCATAAACTACATCAGCCAAAGGACACAACACAAAAAACCCCCAACCATTATTAATTTATTTGTTTTAAATTCAACCAGACACACAAAATCCCCCTGTTTCACTAATTTACATGTGTATAATTTTCTTGCATGTCTTTCAAGATAGCTCAGTCCCCTCAGGCTAAGGCAGCTCTTATGTAGGTTAGGTTAAGGAGCAGACCTATGAGCTATGATGCTGATGAACCCTCTGAAAAACATCCTCCCACTCTGCCAAAGAGCTCTTGGAAAAGGCTTGGGGTGTTTCTCGCCAGTTTTGTTCTCATCCCGTAACAACCCCAACTTCCCCAGCAAGTTTCTCTCACCTCCCAGGGAGAATGTCATGAGTAACCATGTCAAAGCCTTAACAAAGTTGCAGAGGCAGTAAATTTAACTTCGGGTGGCAGGCAATATAAATCCTGTTTTTTTGCAGTTAACACTGGGAAACTCATTTCCTAATCTTGCTTTCCTGTTTTCAAGGCCCTTCCATTTTATCATGCCCAAAGAGCACTGATAAGGACAAGTATTGTGGAGTACATTGGCTTGCCAATTGCATTCTATTATGTATTGGGATACAAGAGGCCTCCCCTGCACAAGCGAGGAGCTGCAGCCATTTCACAGGTGCTGCTGATATTCAGGGTTACCATCTCAGTTTCTGCTGGCCTCCTAGACAGCAGAGAAGTGCTTTACTCATCAGTCAGGAGCAGCTCTCAGCCTCCTTCCTATTACCCGTGCCTCTTGCCATCAGTACCGTGTACCAAAATGGTACATTTTCTGGCTGAAACTTCACTGTAGCGAAGGCTGTTTGCAACAGAGCTATACCAGAGCTATTATTGTTTAATTAGCAGAATATCTTTCAGAAACAGGAGTAATCCTTGCAGGCAGATACCCTGACTTTAAAGACTACATATATACCACCTGTGTAATCAAGTAGAGGCTTTGCCTAGGACTAGTTTCAAGTCCTATATCAATATAAAATCAGATTTTGTTTGTCTTTAGCTGCAAAAAGGACTCCAAAAGGGTCTTCCCACTTGGAGACATTAAAGACTCAAAAAATTTCACAGTAAAGGTAAGCTGCAAAATTTTTCATTATGCTAATTGACAGCTGAAATAATTTACCAGAAGAAAAGCAGATTTTTCCATCCCTTAGAGCATTATAGACAGAAACTTTTTATGAAGTGGGCAAACTTACCATTATAGCTTTAAAATTATTTAACCTCTCCCCACTTTACCATCTGATCCTCTTCATTTAATATGACTTGCAATTAGCTCTGCAGGCTTCAGTCAGAGGAGCTTGTTCAAAAGCACTTATCAAAAACTACTCCCTCAGTACCATTACAGGGAAATGCTTGCTCTGGGTGTAAGTGGGGCCAAACCACCCACTTACAGATAAGGAGGGTAAATTTTGTTCTACACAGTGTACTTGTCATATATGCTAAAAATGAAGACAATTTTTGCTGTTTTTGCTTCAGAGGAGATGTATGACGTTATCCTGGAACAAGTAAGGTAAGTGGTGTTGATGTGAGGCTTCCTGTTGATGATCATTGGTTTATGCTGTGTCTGGGGTGACACCAGGATTTGTTTCTCAACACTTAGCAGGACTGAACTAAAACTGAGGTCTGCAACACTTTCTCTTCAGATGTTGTCAGAAAAAATAAGAAAACATTTTAAAATATATCCATTTTCTCTACAGTCTATGTTAGATTACACATTCTAGGTAAAAGTACCAGCCTGTCATTGTTTTCTGTGAGACTCATGCTGAGGTTCTCTGAGCTGCTGAGCAATAGAAAGTCTAGTTAGAACTTTGCATTTATTTCTATGTGAATTGCATACACATATGAACCCTCAGATGCAGGTAATTTAGAAGGACATTTGCTGCCTCCATAATGTATTCAAATTGCTTGCTTTTCTAAGCTATCTGAGTTATAAACAGTTGTCACAATGTTTGGTTTTGTTTTCTCATTTCTGTGATTTTTAGCAATATTGAACCTGATGGAGAGACAGATTTGTTTTCTTTTTTTAACGATTATTGTCTTTGCTGATAACTTTCCCCAATAAAATGTAGGACAATTGATTAATGTTGTGAGTCCTAATTTGTGTTATTTTGTAAACCTTGCAACTATTTCTGTGTTGCTTATATGTTAGGGTGCAGACTGTAAGCCTTATTTTAGGAACAAAGCATAAGTGGAGTATGTGTTGCTGTGAGGATAGATTGGAAATTAAAAAGCTGTAATAGACAGTCCAATGGTACTTTCCTTCAGCTTCTATTATCAAGTTAATAGCTGGTAAATCACAGGTTCCTCCTTTTTCCACAAGCTTTCTTGTGAATACCTTCTTTTTCCCAAATCATGTCAAGCCATGGAGTCCCTCTCAAAATTATCATAGTAATAAAGAAAACGCACCTTGAACATTTTTCCTACAACCTAATCTGAAACAGACAGACCAGGCATTTCTAAATGTAAGTAAAATATTTTGCCTAAAAAAAAATATGAGAGGAAAATATTGCCTGCAATGGTAGCAAATAAACAAATATCCATATGGATGATACAGTTAATACAAATTCACAGGATCACAGAATATGCTGACTTGGGTTGGACCCACAAGGATCATCGAGTCAAACTCCTGGCCCTGCACAGGACCATCCCCAAGAGTCATACTGTGAGAATAACCTGAGTTATTCTAACCAGTTCTCTATTAATCTTTTGTAGTACTTTCTCTCACAGTTCTCATCATTAACCTTTTGACTTTAATATTGTGTAAAATACTTTGCCACCTGAATGCTGAGCAATTCTTCCTTGACAACACAATGTGAAGTTAGTACTTTGCATATCTAACCCAATATATACAAATATAATAGCATATGGCATATAATTAAACTGCTGGCTGCTATTCCACTGAATGAAAAGGCTCTTTTGGACAGAGATGTATCACAATTAGTTTTTCCTATTTCCAAATTCTAGTATGGTGACACTCATGGCTAGGCTTCGCGAATGAAGATTTGGGAAGGGTGCTACCCACATTTGCCACAAGCGCGCTGGTGGCTAAAGAGGCCAATATGAGACAGGCATGTCCGGTTGCAAAAGGCACAGCAGAAAGACTCCTTAGGTGGTAAATTCTGCAAGGCACAATTCTTTCTGCATTGTCTTTTCTCTTCGAGAGTGATCCTGCGTGTGTTCTCAAAAGAAGCAGCAGCATTATGGATAGTGTGTCTCCAGACCTCCCGACTGGAGGCCAGAATAGACCAGTTATGTTGATCAATGTGGCCAAGGCTGAGATGTTGTTTCAGGGAGTCCTTGTATTTTCTCTTTGGGGCTCCTCTCTTGTGGCACCTGGTGGCAAGTTCACCATAAAGCAAGATCTTAGGGAGGCGGTGGTCCTTCATCCTTGAGACGTGCCCTGCCTATCGCAGCAACATGGCCTTGATACTTGTAACTGCTGCTTGTTCTAGAACAGACGTATTGGTCACATAATCTGACCAGTGGATGTTTAGGATTGTACGGAGACAGCGTTGATGGAAGCGTTCGAAGAGTTGCAGGTGGTGGCGGTAGATGACCCATGATTTGGATCCATATAAAAGAGTAGACAGCTCTGCAAACACTGATCTTTGTGCTGGTTTCATATTGGTTCTTCTGTTCAGCTGTAGACTTAGTTCACCACATCCCAAATTCATCTTGTCCGACACATTTATGACTTGAAGGATTAAAGATGCCAGTTTTCCAAATAGACTATGAAGGAGACTGGTCAGAGGGGATTCAAAGCTGAACACCAAGAAGTCTGGGCATACTTTGTCATTTAAACAGGCCAGGAAATACTAGGATACTGAAGTACTACTTGTAATATACATAGGTGGCAAACAATGCTATAACATCCTCTAATTGCACAGTTTGGAAATACAGTGTACAGAAAACAGTAAAGGAAATAATGAAGTAGGTCAGAAAATGGGACTGTATAGGACGGACACTATTCTGTTGCCTTCATGCTTTGATTGCTTTCTATCCTGACTTCAGCTGTTTCTTTCATGGTTTAATTTTTTTTTCACTGTTCAGTTGGAATTTTTGGTGTTTCATTCCTTGTAACAGGTTTACAATTTCACACCAGTTTCATCAACAACTCCAGGGTAGCTATCTGTGATACCCAGAAGTGCACAAAGGACTTTTTTGGTAATCAGTATTTAATGCAGGCTGAATAAACAAATCTATAAAATTGTGATTTTTTTTCTGACAAATGAGAGGAATGAATTTTCTGACGCAGAGAGGAATGAATTTCAGTGGGATTTAGTTTTGCTTATTCCAAGCAGATTAAATTAAACACTCGTTCTTCTTCACAAAACAGAATTAAAAAACTCTGCTGAGGCAGTTTGCATCATTATTGTGCATATGGAATTGTATTTTGGAATTAAAGACTACAATCTAAGATGATCAACAACAACAAAAAATCATAATTGTAAGTCCCAAGGCATTTTTCTATGGTTTATTTTTTTGTTCATGACAAATAGTATATTATATGCTGTTTGGATTTGGTACTTTAAAAATACCTCTTAATTATACTCCAGAAGTTTAATTGTTGCTAAGTAACTCTAGTACCTATATTGCTCGATGTGAACAGAACCTAATGAAACTGAGCAATGTACTGACAATGAAAAATAACTATGCTTCTGGCCAGAAAAAAATCTAGTATGTTTTAGAGGGGAAACAAAACCTCAGGAGGGGGAAAGGCAGCTAGTTGCCATCAGCAAATAAATGGCAGGAAGTCATACTTCACATGGAACTAGAATAACACAAATGACACAGTGAAGCCCAAGCTAATAACTGCAGCCATTTTGCTGGGGGCAAGGAATTGAGAGACATAGGAAGCAGTTTTATGAGTGCCAAAAATACATCATTATTGGTTATTTGATGGGACATGTCAAAAAGCCACAGTCAGCTAAAAATTAAGACACATTTGAATAGACGTATTTGTAGCAGCTCGACAATATTCTACAGATGGAGAGCTAATGCTCAGAAATGACATCTGCAGGGAAGACATTATGGTATTTACACTCTATTTTAGCTCTGTTGTATCCATAAACTGTGAGCAACTCACCAACTCCCAGTGAGACAATATGACACACTATATGGGCTGTGCAGATTGCTGGGTAATCTCCTTCTATTACAAATCCATAATGGCCAATACCAAATGCAAGGATTGCAAAGGAGACACAAATTCTTACAGTCTCATAATACCTCCATTCACTACAATAGGCTGTATTGTGTATTGACTTCCATGACAGCTTGCAGATAAGAGCTGTAGAGGAAAAATAGCTATGAATATGATGTTATCCCGTGTAGGTGTACTCAGCACGGAAAATAGGAAATAAAACTTTCTTTTTGCATATCACTGTTTTTATTCTTTTTACAAAACAGAAATATAACCCAAGCTTTTACAATTGTACTTTCTGCAACTTCCCTTGTCTGGTACTATTTTAAAATGAGTCTCGCTTGGCTTCGGCTATATACTGCTTATTTTACTTCTGTGATTAGCCTCATTGCCTTTGCAGAAATGACAGTAACTCACAAAAATAATATCCATAAGTATACCTAGGAACAGTAGCATTGGCCTGCTGTTGACCAGACCACAATGCTGGTTTTGCACTGGGTACACTCCAGTGGGATGATTTTTGTGTAGGCAGAACCAATGCTACCTGGCTTTGACTGTGGTACTCAAGAAGAGCTGGTGTCCTTTACTTCCGACAGACTGAGCTGGCAGGGAGCCACTGGTGGGGTATTTTTTCATGCTGGGAAGCATTTTCTTCTCAGGGTTATTTGGTTTATGTAAGTTTTCACTATGAAAATTCCATACAGGTTTAAGCAAATAAACCTTTGGCAATGCCTTTCATATCTTTTGGCTTCCTTCTGAGGAACAACACAGTTTTCTCTAGAGGCTGATGTTGCGCACTGGGAATTTTAGTTTGTGCAGGGTGTTGGTGCTGGATGACTCAGAGAGCTAAGGAGAGGTGCAGGGACCAGGTGTCCTTGGAGCCATTGGGATGGTACAGATTCCCATCAGCCTCATCTTCTTTCAGCAGCATAACAAAACATTTCTAACAGTGAGTCAAACATTACTGATATTTCATATTGATTACCGAGTGTAAAGGTCAGTATGAACTGTGCGTGGAATGCTTGAATGCCACCCTTGAGCTGGCTGAGGAGGGAAACGATGGGTCTGTATTTGTGATCTGCAGCCCATCTGCTCCTCTGAGTGCCATTAAGAAGGAAGTGAAACGGAGGACATATGTTTTATCACTTTCTTCCTTGCAAATACATATTGTTTTGCACATGCAGGGCCATCTTATTTTAAGTTATAATGGCAGCGGGACACCAAGTTTCTCAAACCAAGTGACCAACTTCAGGAAGAAAACAAAAGTGTCATCCTCTACTTCATCAGGCATGTGTTCTGTTTTAGTCCATAAACTAATACAGTACAAGGCATGGAAATATCCACCTCTAAAAATTAAGTCAAGACCCTCTAACAATGATTTGTCTTAAAACAGGGTCCTACAGCCTGCACTAACTCTGCAATTGACATTAAAAGGCCCTTAAAATAACTTTGCAGAGCAACTTTTGACATCCTTTACTGTAGTATTTTTGCCAGCTTCAGAAGTCACCAATATAGGATCTTAAAACATAACTGCATGTCTACAAAAATGAGCAAATATGTATGAGAATGTCACACCATTTTTTATGCAGATATGATACTTTTTGAAAGGTTTTGATGGCAAACATTATTGGTGGCATGTTTGCTACTAGTTTTCATAGTGGCAAAATAAAACTTTGGGTTAGAAATTATTTTTAGAAATGAAAACTGCTGCCACTGGGCATAATTCTAAAGAGGGAATGGAGATATTATAATCTGACAATATTAACTAAGTTGTCTTTAGGCTGTTTCATTTGGTTTTGCTAAGACCCTTAATGAAAGTATGTCCAAAAAACTATAATAAAAAAGGGAAGGTCTGTTCTGGTATTCTCTGGTTGTCTTATTTAAGGCACAGGAGAGCTAAGTAATGCAGAACTGGACTTTTTCATCACTCAAATCAGCAAAAATGAAACATTTTGATATTAATATTAATCATTTCAGAGAGGAAGAGGCTGTCTTATAATGTTTGCATTACTTATCTTGGTTTTCAGGTTTAATTTTTTTTAACTTCAGTTATTCTTTTCTCCTAAAACAAGATAAAGAGCATATGTTCGGTCTACCTATTAGTCTCCAGCCAGCAACATTCAATTTGAAACCAAAATAATCTTATATACAAGCAGAGTGTGCTAAAAGTCTGAAATGCTAAGCAGCTGGGCTTTTATTAGTCTCATCTACATCAAGTATACTCGGATAAATTTGTACAGTCAGTGTTTTGTTTTCAATTGTCTGGAACATTTTTTGCTGAGCTTATTTGGCTATGTTTCAAGCCAAAACTGTGTTTGCAGCAGCTCTTCACTCTTCTGTTCAGCATCTAAGTTCTATAGTGTGGTACAACATCCATTAAACAGCTACAGGTAGGAGCAGTGTATAGGAAGTGATGTGATAATTTTGTGCCATTGGAGCACGTTTCACCCAAGGACTTCGGAGTTTTAACTCTCCCAATGGTTGGCACTTAGATACAGAAATATATTTCTTTTATTTACAGAGAATTACCAGTTGTGGGGGTCAAGACTCCAGACTTTGGTACCTGCCACGTTTGGTGGTGCTGGATTTAAACCAGTTAGGAATAATCAGGTGATAAAATGAGAAATTGTGAATGTCCTCTCTCCACACTTGAGATTCACATATAACTTGTAATTGTAACTCTGTAACAAGGAGAAGGAAGCTTCCCAGAAGAGATACAGTCTAAGAAATTGGTTTAAGAAAATGTCACATGTCAAAATCATCTAAGGTAATGCAAGGGCATTATGAATGCTTGTAGATGTAATGTCTAAATTAGCAAATGGAGAATCTTATGTCTTGGAAGTCTGATTTTCAGGATTTTTGGACTTGGACTGTTCTAGAATGTCAGGCTACCTTGGGCTCTGTTTTCATGAACATATGTTCCCAGAATATGTTTGCCTGTATGTACAAAATTGCCACTTTGCATTTATAAAAACTGAAATTAAGGACAGTATTACCTACCCTAGGAGCTCAAAAGGTAGACACCCGCACATAAATAAATAAAAATACTAGTGTCTTATTTTTAAGAATTTAGCAAAATTAAGAAGTTTATCTGCTTGAGTTTTCTAGGATTATATTCTTAACTCTTTGCCACAAGTTTTAAAATTCAAACAGTGCAGATTAAAGCATTCATCAGGGTTAGTGTCCATCATGGGTTGAATTTAAATGGAGCACAGTGAATAAATGGCAGAGAGAACTGAGTCAAATAACTAGAGATTGCCTATGTAATGGGAATGTTTAAAGAGAGATAATGATGATGATGATGATGTTGGAGTTTTTTTCCTACATATGTTAAAATTTTCTGGATATATTAATTTCTTCTACCTGTTACCCACACACGTGAGTC
The DNA here is from genome assembly GCF_003945595.2 of Pipra filicauda. Classification (NCBI taxonomy): domain Eukaryota; kingdom Metazoa; phylum Chordata; class Aves; order Passeriformes; family Pipridae; genus Pipra; species Pipra filicauda. The sequence goes on along the minus strand of NW_024104831.1, from coordinate 3,657,243 downwards.
AGAGGTAGATTTGAGATATTTTCATTGATACTAGTGATAATTTTTACTTTTTTTTGTCTGTTGCCTAGCATGAATTTTAATTCAAAGTCAACCTCTTTGCTCAGTTGACATTAAGGTTTTATGTTTAGGAGCTCTCAATTTTTAAGTTTCTAGGGCTCAGATTCCAGCTGTGTTAAAATTAGAGGTGTGATCCCTTGAAATGATCATACCTATGCTATTAGAAAAGATGATGCCTGTGGTTTTCAGATGAATGACAGTGTTCTTTAGAAATAAGCTATTATCTGACTTCCTTCTTTTCACATATCAATTTCCTGGCCAGACGTGCCAAGGTCACATGAAGACACATTTACATTAGATATGCTGTCATGATTTGAAACGTGGACCAAACAATGCCATTTATACTCTAGCTTTGCTATTAGGCCTAAATGTGAGTTGCCTGAAAATTTTCTGTAGAGTGGTTCTGCTGTTTTATTTTCCCTCAGGAGTGCTGTGAAAATGAACACAAGCAGGAAACATTTACAATGAATTTTAAACTTGTAAAGGTAAACTAAGTAAAGGCTAAACTTGTAAAGACTAAACTTCTAAGTATTATTTACTTGAGCTACCACTTACTTCATTCAGATGTAAACTTGAGGCAATACAGCTTAACAAACATAACAATAACATGAAAAACATAGAAATATGTATTGAACCAATTTTTAACAATCAACTGCAAAATCTAAGTCTTCTCTGTTGGTGGACAGTAAAGAACTGTTTGTAATTTTTTTCTTTTTTCTTTCTTTTTTTTTTTAAATAAGGGAGCATTCAGAGTGCTGATGCTTTGAATGAATTCCAGCATGAGTAATTACATCCTACCATATCTAAATATCAATTAGATGTGATCTTTTCTTTTTTATTCGTTTCCTGTTCCACATTGCTGGATAATGTTGCAGTACCCTTCTGAACAGTAGCCACATTCACCCTAATGTTGGCAACATTTTTGTGGCAGACAAAGTGATATCTTTGTCTCCATGATGATTCTCTAAATGCTTCCACTCACAGTGGTTTTACTCTGACAGCTTCAGTGGTGTTGCTCTGGCTTATGTCAGCATAAGTGTGTATGAGAATTATGACACAATAAGAACTATATAAATATCAAATGGTTAATAATATTTGATGCTGCAAGAAGTTGATGGGCATAAAGCTGAATCCTATGAGGCAGAGATTTAACTACAGGAAAAATATAAAATTCGCTACTCAATAGTAAAAAAACCCTATCTTAGAATTAGTATTTAGCCTCTTGGGTTTTTTCCTCAAGTTCATCAGGATGAATAGTGAATATGGACTTTCCACTTCAACTAATTTACAGAACATTAGGCCCTTGGTATTTATACTGTGTGCAGTGCTGTGGTATTGGGGTTATAGTCAACAGTTTACCAAGTGCTATAAAATTATTGTTTTCACTAGACACTATGCCAAATTTCTTTGAGGGCAAAATATAAGATTCAGTGACCAAAAAGACTATTTATTAATGAAGAACATGGTTGAGAGCTCACAAGTGGTGAGAAAATCAAATTATTTTCCTTTTCTTATAAGCCCCCTTTGGCAACTCAGCAGAGTACAGTGTAATAGAAAAGTGGATGGGAGGAGGACTATCTCACTTTGATTTTGATGGTTTTTTCAGATACTGAGTCCTAAACTTCAGGCCAAATAAAGACACGAGGTAACCTTGCAATATCTCGCCCTTTATTTGCCAGGATGGAGGGTCTGATACCACAGTTCAGAAAAAAATAAGGATGTTCCAGATGGCACTGAAGGAAGCTGGATGTGATACTTAAAAGTGTCTCGCAGTCTTGCTTTATCTGGAATTTGATCCTTCATGGTCACTTTTGTATATGGATCACAGATTTTGGTTCTGCTGGCAGGCATCTGCTTAGCATCTTTCAGATAGTGTGTCTATAGGATGGGGCTGATCTCAACACCTATAGCACAATTCCTTAGTTAAGGTGAGACTGGCCTCATCTTTCAAAATTAAATTGGGTGTGATATTTTTGCAGACATTTGGTCTCTCCTGGTTGCAGAGACTAATGAAGGTGATCTGCAGTGGAATATTAGGGCCTCATTTTATAAAATAACAACTTTGAAGCTTTATGCTTGTAAAATCAGAGAAAGGGTCACTGGCCTACCATCTCTGTAGAAATGAAAGATTTCTTAGCTTGGACATCACCTAACATTCCTGAAAGATAGAATTAGATCCAACAAGGAACTAAGGTTACAGCTGGAAGCTGAGCTGTTTGTCAGCCAATAAGACAGGCCTTGATCTTTTTGCTCAGTAATCTTTTAATGGGCAAAAGAAATGTAATTTCTTTTCCTGTCAGGCAGTTTGCATCCAGAGAATAGTTACTAGGTGACCTTGACTTGCATAAAACAGAGCTTCAAACAGAGCTAAATTGGTTCCTAGTGAGCCTGGCTGGTCATTTGACAATACTCTTGTATTGCTTTGGGATACCCAAAGTCCCCAGGCACAGATTTATTCTGCACTCGGACTGCAAATGCCTATATAAAGTGACAATCTGAGAGATTTACAACTCATTGCAATGACTAAAGTGTTAATTCTGAAATATCTCACTAACACATACCATTTTCATGTTTCTATCTAGTAAGCAAGATAAATCTGTGAACAAGAACTTCAGTGCACATCAGTCTTGCTGACTAAAGATCATGTATTAAGAGTTTGCTGTTATGTAAAGAAGATTACTTATTATATCTGTTGCATATAAATTAAAATAAGGTTTCATATTATGGAATAAGGTCTAGGTGCACTAATGGGGATAATTTGTACCTGCAATCCATAGAGACCCTTAATTTTGGACACCAACAAGAGACGTGCATGGCAGTTGTGGATGAATGTTTGTACACAGCTCATACATGTATAATATTTCTGCTCACCTAATTCACACATGGACATGTTTGAAAATAAACCCATATATCATTTTCTTTCTTCTAGCAGACTTTCATTCAAATGCCACCATAGCCCAATTCCACTGGAAGACAAATCAGCACTCAAGCTGTCAACAAAGAAGACTGATATTGGTCATAAGTCCCTATTATCTGACAGCCTTGACGTGGACTTGAATTAAGATACAGCTGTGATCAATTCTACTTAACTGTACCATTACCTGATGGCTCATCTACACATGGTAGAATAGAGACCAAATTATACTGAAAAGTACTTATAAATGTGGTTGCTACCTGTGATGTTACACTGATAAACAAAGCATCAGCTCTGGATGACACATTATTTACATGGATTGAAGTACAGCGCCCAGTCCAGCTGTAACAGCACAGCAATGATTTTGCCAGAGCTTGGAACCACACATAGTGAACAGGTCTAGGAAAGAGCTTATCTGTATAACACATCTCCTAACATTATCTCCCACCCCAGTAAATCTAGTTGGTTAATGGGATACTGACATTTTATTAGATTGTTGTGTATCACCACTGCACAAGCACCCCCTGGGATTTTGTATCCCTATTTTTAGGCTTATTGTTTTCTTACAAGTGTCTACTATTGAGAGCAGGTTGTCCTATATTACAGCTGGCTGACTAATAAATCCCAAGGCACATGAAGATTTGAGCTTATACTTCTCGAGTATTTTTCATACTGTAATGAAATAAAAGTCTTTGAAACAGACAAGAGACACATGCCTGTGGTCTAGGCTGGCCAGAAGTGGGGGATTCCCATAGGGTTGTTATAACTGCTTTGCCTTACATGGAGCAGAATCCCAGACTCCAGGTGAGCATCCACAATATACCACCTTATAGACTACCTTAACTCTGGTTATAATGCAGAGTTCATTTCTTGTCTGTCTTCTTCTCTGAACTGGACAGCAGTGCCCCTCAAGAGGCTATTGCTATGATACAGCTGGCCAGCATAGCGGGAGGATGTGGACGCTCCACCTTCTACCATAGAAATAAGCAAAAAATGAGCCTGTGAATGTCCTACTTCTAAAACTGCTTTATTTTGGTTTTAGTCTGAAATGAAGTATCAAATACGACCATTATGATGTGAATGAACAAATTTGAATTCTCTCTAACTCTCTACTTAGCAACTTCATTAACTGCTGTCTTTCTTAATTAATTTTTTATCAGATTTTGCTTCTATGGCTAAGCACGTCGGGTGCCTGGAACCATTTCAGTTTTCAGTGAGAACCTCTGTTAACACGACTCAATCCCTTGTAAATGCAGACATACACTCAGCAAATTTGATAAGCCCTGAAATGAATTTAGATGCATAAAGATGGTGAAGCAACCTAATCCTTCCTACAGAAGATAATATTTAAACAAATTTACTTCATTCAATGAAACACCTGGGCAAGTTTATTTAATATAGTCTTTGCATTTAATTATCCCTGCCGAAGGGGCACTTGCCATATTTCAAAATATGATTATTTTCTTTGGTATTAATTATTTTAAGATCCTCCTGGAGAAAAATAAAAAAAGGAGGCTCTTAATTAACCTGAGCCACCAGAAATCATCTTTTTGGAATAGGGAAGCTGGGATATGGGACTAAAAATAAACAGTACTTTAAAAATCAGACTCTCTACATGAATAATGAAGAATAGCTGTTAAAACCTGGAAAGAATTCTGTATGAACAAATTGTTGCTAGGCATTAATATCAGAAAGGCACACTTCTACACTAAACTGTCTTATGAATAAAATAGAGAAATAGAAAAAATAATTCTGTGAAGAGCTCAGTGAGGTTAAAATTATTGGCAGAAGTCAAGGAAGTGCAAAATTATCATGTATCCGGAGAACAACACAGCCCAGAGTCAGCATCTTCTTTTCTTTCTTCCTTTTGCTCTTGTGGGGGTGGCATAAAGACAGCTATTCCTTTTGGGAAGAATTTATTCTGCAATATATTTCTGGCAAGTAGTTTTACCGCAAGTATTTTCACTGCACAATCTTCTTACCCTGTCACTTGCAAGAGGGAATACTGTATGCAAAAACAGGAGATGCTGTTCTCCCCACCACAGCTGGAACTGCAAAAAGAGTGGGACTTGGATGTTGTTACTCTAGATAGTAAATAAACACACTATGGAACCTTGCGCATGAGTAATGAGATCACTACTTTTTTCGCAGCATTAGTACTACATGAAAGAATATTTGCAATATGGGTTTGCACAGGATGAATATAATTGTATGTATGTATCATCTAAAAGTTGCTTCGGTTGCCTAGGCACAAGAAGGAGAGCAATTGTGTGTGTTTGAGGATATTATTAAGTATTGCACTTCTAGGCTACTCTTGTTTTAATCATTTAATGGTACTATGCTACTTGAAAGTCTAAATGTAGTCTTGCAAAGATGGTATTATTACATGTGCCTTAATCTTTGCAAAAAGGCAGACAGCACTTCATGCTATCAGTAACAGGTCTGCCTCGTATTCTACTCTCTCTATGAACTGTATTGTTGGAATCCGAAACTCAGCTATCAGCAGAAAAGGAACTGATGGGATTATGTAGCAGGCCATGGACAGCAGGAGCTGGGAGAAACTCCTTACTCTGAGGAACCTTATTAAAAGACATTCAACCATGTTTGATTGTCCTGTCTCCTTCAGCAAGATATGGAAAGACTTTGTGATAATGTCGTTAATGATGTAGAAGCCCCTTTGTTCTCTCCCCTCCCTGTGGTCCTCGCTACGGAAAATATTAACCACTTTGTGTAGTTGTAGCAGAGAATTGTGTAATCATCTAGTTAGCATAATCTGTCCTGGATTAGCATAATCCATCCCCTAATTAGCATAACCTGTCCTCTTCATTAACATGTCCTGCCTCCAAGACTTTATATTGTGAAGTGAGTGTTAAATAAAGATTCCAGTTTTCACCCCCAACCTGGGATTGTTTAGTTTTTGACCTTCACGCTGTATGTTCCACACACTGTAGGTATGAAAAGGGATTAAAATCAGTTTTACAACAAAAGTGGCTTTGCCTTTTATTCTATCAATTACCAGGCAATTGCATAAATTTTGATTTTTAGTCAAAGTGAGTGTAGTTACCAAATCATACTACTGCTTCATCTAGAAAACAAATTAAGCTATTTTATGCCGCTTGCAAAAGTAATTCAAAGTCAGTTCTCATTGCTGAAAATAGACTTGTTTTTCCCTTAGTTTTTTCAAAAGGAATGAGGTTTATTTCATTTTTCTGTGGAAACTTTGTATTGGTGCTTATAATCTCCCTTTTTCACTATTGGTCAATCAAACTCATCTGAAAACACTCCACTGGGCTCCGTCTTGGTGCTGAAAGTGTGTGCTTTCTCTGTGAAACTTTTAAAATTATAGAAAATGCTTGTGAAATATGGGAAATAATGAGAGAAAAAATGTTTCCTGATCATCTATGTTTGTGTTCTTTGCAACTAAAAATATTTTCATGATCAAACTGAAATATTTGTCACAGAATTGTATTCAAGCCCTATCCAGAGACAGCACGGCAAGGAACGAGTCCAGAGGAGGGCAATGAATATGCTCAGAGTGCTGGGGTACCTCCTTTGTGAAGCCAGGCTGAGAGAGCTGGGGCTGTTCATCCTGGAGAATAGAATGGTCTGGGATGAACTTAGGGCACCTTACAGTACCTAAAGGGCCCACAAGACAGCTGAAGAGGGACTTATGACAATGGCATGGAGTGACAGGATGTGGGGAAATGTCTTCAAAATGAAAAAGAGTATATTTAGATAAGATATCAGGAAAAAATTATTTACTGTGAGAGTGATGAGGCACTGGCACAGTTTGCTCAGAGAAGCTGTGGATGTCCCATCCCTAGAAGTGTTCAAGGCCAGGTTGGTTAGGGATATGAACAACCTGGTCAAGTGGAAGGTGTCCCTGTTCATGGCAGGGGGTTGGAACTAGATAATTTTAAGGTCCCTTCCAACCCAAGCCATTCTATGGTTCTATGAAACCCAAGTTCCTCTCATCTGCAAGGTAACAGTGAGTTCAGTACGTCACTCCTCTCTCAAATCACCCTTCAAATATTGTGTCACGATATTCACACATAGCACCTTTAAAGGTGGAAGTGAATAGAAATCGGAGAGCCTGTAAGGCCTCAAAGGGGGTCGGAGGTCAGAGCTGTGCTGTCCCAGAACTGGGTAGCAGGGCCAGCAACTGGTGGGTGTGCCACCAGGCCAGGTGCTAAAGTGGGCTTCTTGCCTGACGCATGGTGTGACTACCTGGTGGCTGGTCCTCTGCTGGCAGAGGCCTCTGCATCTGCAGACAGAATCAGTTAGGTTGGAAAAGACCTCTGAGATTACTGAGTTCAACCTATGATTGAACACCACCATGTCAACTAGATCATGGCACTAAGTGCCACATCCAGTCTTTCCTTAAACACCTCCACCACTTCCCTGCCAGCCCATTCCAACGTCTAATCATCCCTTTTGTGAAGAAATGCTTCCTAATGCCCAACCTAAACCTCCCATGGCGCAGCTCAAGACTGTGTCCTCTCGTCCTGTCGCAGGTTGCCTGGGAGAAGAGTCCACTCCCCACCTGCATACAACCAGGTTGTAGAGAGCGTTAAAGTCCTCCCTGAGCTTCCTCTTCTCCAGGGCCGGTTTCCTGCGTGCACTCCCGGCCCTGTCCGCACGGTGCCCCGCTGGGGTCACGGACACCCGGGGGGCTCCCTCCCGCCCTGACACGGCGCGGGGGGCGGCGGGGCGGGGGGAGGCCGGCGCTGGGGAGGAGGAGTGGGAAGGAACGGAGAGGGTAAAAGCGAGGGGAGCGTGAGGGAGCGGGGCTGAGAGGGGAGCGAGCGGAGAGTTGGCGGTCGAGGGGCAGGGAGCGGAGCGGGACGAACTGCCCGAGCTGGCGGCCGCCCGCCCGGGCCATGTCGCGGCGAGACGGCGGCGGGACGGGGCTGCCCCGCCCGCTGCTCTGGCTGGCGCTGTGCGCCCTGTGCCCGCTGTGCCGCGGGACCGCCCTGCCCTCAGGGCCCGGCCCGGCCGCCTGCAGCCCCCGCTGCCGGCACGGCGGGCTCTGCCTCGGCAACGGCACCTGCCTCTGCTCCAAGGGCTACGAGGGCGAGCGCTGCCAGCACGGTACCGGTGCCCGGGGCGGCACGGCGGGGGTGGGACGCGCTGGGGTCCCTGGGGACGCGTCTGAGTGCCAGCAGGGCTGGGCACAGGTACCTGTGTTCGCTCTCTGTCGTGAGAGCCTTCCTGCGAGTAATCCCTACGGGAAGGACTGAGGAGCGCGGGTTTGGATCTGGTGTGAGAGGTGGGTGGTTGGGTGACGGGGAGGGCGTAAATGAGGCGCGGTGGAAGAAGAGGGTAAAGACACAGAGTTTTTGGTGGGTGAGGCAGTGATAGCAGACTGATAGAGCACAGCCAAGAGCCGGCCGTGATGCGCTCACCTGGGTGAGTAGACCCCGCCGTGGGTCAGTAGATCATGTTTTACCACCTGAACGATGGGTAAAGATCCACTTACTGGACAGGCTTCTGCTGGCTTCCTTCTGTTGCTTTAGCTGTGCATGCTTAAATACTTCCCTGGAAGTATTTAAGGAATCACAGAATCACGGTGGGCCCTCTGATCCAGCCTCCCTACTGAAGCAGGGGCATCCTAGAGCACGTGGCACAGGATTGCATCCAGACGGTTCTTGAATGCTTTTAGAGGCCTGACGTCTTACTAAGCTTCAGCAACATTAAACTGGTATTTCTAAGTGCGATTAGTCAGGATAGTGCTAACAAAAAGATCAACAAAATGAGTAGAAAGTAGGTTATGTTCTGGATTTCTTTTTATTTAGAATATGTTGTGGTTTTAAAAGTACTGGACTTTACTTCCTAGATGTTACCCGACCCACAGAATCACTTGTACATCCCATTTCCATGGTAGGAGGTGTAAAGCTAAGGTGAACTGAAGTCTGTGCCTGTTGGTTTCCAAGGGGAGACAAAGTATTTTTGAAAATGTCACCCAATACGCAAAAACGAACATCATGAAGAAGAGTTTTAGTTTAAACCCTGTTTAATGTAACATGTCTGATTTATAAATACTTTCTTTTAAAGTTTAACTGCAGAGCTTGTGGGTATTAATTGCTAAAAAATCACTCTATGTCAGGAGTTCCTTTGCTTCACATGCTGTCCATATGTGACGACATGATATAATTTGTACAATATTTGTTCTAATTTTCAATTTAAAATGTGATTTTTTTTTTAACTCTGAGATGAGATGCTGAAAATTTCATTCAGTTCTGTAATCATTCATAGAGTATTGTTTCATTTGGAGACTGTGGCTAGCAGGTAGTGACAAATGATGTGTAACCAATGTGTTGTGTAGTGGAGATTAAAAACTATGCTGTATGAACTGTTCCAAACAGCCGTTGGATCCCAGACGTTTTTGGGTTTTGGGGAGAAGTGAAAGATTGTTGGAGATGGAGATCCATTTTTGAACTAGACAGGTGAACAGTCTGGAATTGTTAAGGGAATCACTGAATCCTTGTTCTCATAAAGTCATCAATGTAGAAAAAAAAAAGGATAAATGAAGCTTCATCCCCTCTTCTGTCAAGAAAACTGAACTGAAAACTGTGAAATGACACAGAAATAGAATTTTTCTTAAATTGAGAGCTCTCGTATGGCATTTCCAATGAACTGAGAGCATCTGGTAAAACAATTAAGGAGAACTGAGCAATGGCTGGTTCTTTCATATGTCTCTGTCCTTTATTTGCCTGCAAATACTCATTCTGCAGGTACTACTGTGAAAAATCCTGTGTTCTTCACTTGGGTTGCTTCAGAGTGCTATATGAGAACAAAATCAGTGTAGTGTTACTCACTGCTCATCTTTTGCCTTTTCTTCCCTCTCTTTCAGACTTTTCACCCATCCAGTCAAAGGATAAAGCAATGTGAATGTAGAGAACTGCAGTTAACTCAGATGAGACTCTCAGAAACACATGGGTTTCTAAAATCTGTGTGTGAATAAAAAATGTTTTCTCAGACACCAGGGCTGATTCAGGAATGATTATGAGTAGCAAGGAGGTCTATGTGATAGGTAATTGATTTGCAATCTGACTGGACTTATCCAGAATTTTGCAAAATCAGAATGTTTATTTGCGCCTTATCCAGTCTGTCCAAGCTGTCAGCAGTGAAAAAGTTGCAGGATCTGTGATGACCATAGATGCTTTTCTCACAGCAGATAATTACAATTATGAGAAAAGTTACGTATATCTCAGATGATTTCTAAACTAAACACTGTACATTTCATAAAGGTCTCTGAGAGGCCAGCTGAGGGAAAAAAAAAAAAAAGATGGGGGAGAAAGAAATGCTGACACTTCTGGAGACTTTTTAGAGAAGAGGTGTAAGGAACTGAGCATGTAGTTTTTCTGGAGAGATACACAAGCAACTCAGGTATGTAGGAATCCAGTAAGGAGAAAAAAGTTGAATATTTCATCTTAAGAATCAGAAGATGCCACTGAAGTTGCAGCATTTTTTTATAAAATCATTTCTTCTTATCACCTATTTTCTCACTTGTTATTTCTTGACTTCAGTTATCAAAAGCTTTTTTGGCAGTCCAACTGTGCTCCTTCATTCCTCTTTAATATGGCTCTTTCTTCTGCCTGTTCTGTCTAGGGTCCAAAAGATTCCTTAGTTTTGAGTGTTTAAAAGCTTCATAGAGTGGAGTGCTCTCTGTCCAGGGAAGTTATTTCACCTGATCGGCAATGTAAGATGACATGACAAATATATCTTAGGAAATACGAAGACAACTGCAAGTATACTAATGTGCAAATTTCTTATGTATTTAAGTAATAACTTTAGTAATCTTCACATATATTTATCCAAGCTGTCTTTACTGTCTGTCTTACAGCTACATGTTATCCAAAATGCAAAAATGGTGGGGAGTGCCTCCGACCTGGAAAATGCAGATGTCCACCTGGATATGGAGGTAGATACTGTCATAAAGGTAAGACCCAGAAAAGTCGTAGCTTTGAAAGACAAGGAGTCTGAAAACAGACTAAATTAATTTGGGACTCCTCAAGTCCTGGATCTAATACACTTTGAAATAATGACCTTAATTCTGTAAACCTATGACCTTACTGTCAAGACATGCATGGCCTAGAGGATCTGCATGCTTGCAGGAGGATGGGGTGGAGTACATCTACTGAAATGTGTTGTAAGAATCTGAGCAATTTTTTTCGCTTAGAAAATACAATGTTTATGTGTTACATAAATATTCTATTTAACTTCGTAACAGATTCTTTCTAAATAATTTAATGAAATGGCTTGCATAGATACATATTTCTGCATTAAGTGGTTGAAACTTTTGTGTAGTATCTGCAAGGTTGTAATATTGATGGCAAGTCACTAAAGATATGTGTGGCAATGTATTGTTGAGAGGTAGTAGGAGATGACAGAGATGAGGAGTAGCAAAGACCAATTTTTTGTGAAGCCTATTTAATATATGTGTGGTTTGGAAGAGGCAATCCAAGAAAACATTGTTATGTTGTTATGAACTGATCGGACTACTGATAACTCGAGTTCTGGGAGAAAAGGGGAAGCAAACTTGAAATAGTTTAAGGGAAAAATGATGCAGTAGGCAAGATATCTCCAGAAAGGGAAGGAAAAAGGAAGTGTTGCTTTCCTTTCAGAAGAAAAGCCTCAATGTGGCACCTAGAAATTTTTAGAAGTTTTTTTTGAAAGGACACTGGTAAATTAGTTGGGCAGTCATTAGTGTGCTGAGAACTTAATAAACATTCTGTCTCACTATGGTCATAACAGCTAGCAACACCTCACAGGGTTCTCTGTTTATGCTTGATGTTTATTTTGGGGGCATTTTCTTTACGTCCTTCCAATGCGTAATAGCTACCAAGAGTTTGCTTGGAATGTAAACTGGGTACTTGGGGAAGGAACTCAACTAGCTTCTGCAGCTTTCTGGAGCCTTGTTGTGGATGGGTTGTTTTGGCTTGGTGAGGTTTTTTGTTTGTTTATTTTTTTTCATATAGCTGTATTTGATATTTTATGAAGAAAGTGTGAACTGAGTATCTAACATGGTAACATCTGTCTAAGTCTGCAGAAGCTTAAACTATAGCTCTGGGATGTTAACTAAACTGAATAAGAATTCAGCTGCCAGTGATAATAATTTAATATCAAAATTGTTAAAGATAAGAAGGTATCTTCTGATGAAAATCTGTATAACACAGTTACTGTTACATAATGCATTGGGAAAGAACTATTCAGTTTGAGTGGACATAACAGTGTTGACAGCAATGAGGCAAACTGGAGCATGGTCATCTTAATTTTCGAGCAAAAGAATTTTTAACTTTCTTAAGTGTCTTAAAAGCCAACTGAAAGTGTAGCTTTGTGGAATCTTGACAGGGACCCCTCAAGAAAGGGGAACTTGATATTCTTACAAGAGTCTAAATCAGAAACAAGGTGAGTGATACTACTTAAATAGAAAAAAACAGAGTGAGGATTCAGTTTATGTTAATACTGCAGCTTAGACTTGGATTAGTATCTGAGTAAAAGTCCTTCTTGTATTTGCCAATAATGCCAAGGTCGCAGGTTCGATCTCTGTAGAGGCCATTCACTTAAGAGTTGGACTCAATGATCTTTGTGGGTCCCTTCCAACTTAGAATATTCTGTGATTCTGTTATCAGGTTATCCCTGTAAGGCAAAGGTAAGGCTTGTGTTCACCATGTACAAACTTGTGTGTGGGGCAGTGTACTATTACAGAATCACACAGAATCATAGAATGGGTGATGTTGGAAGGGACCTCTGGAGGTCATAATTTCCAACCTCCCTGCTCAAACCAGCTGCCAAGGACCAGGCAGTTCCTCCTTGCCCTTCTAGAAGATCGGAGTGATATTTGCATTCATCCAATCTTGAGGCACTTCTCCCAGTTACCAAAATCAAAGACCATCAATATTAAATACATTAACTTATATAATGTGACAAAGAAATATGCAAACAAGCTTTGAAGAGCTTTTCCAGCTATTCTGGAGTTGACTTGTTTGTCCTTGCATGTTTAGTATTTGTGCCAAAAATCTGTTAGCTCAAAACTTGTGGTTGAACAGAGATTTGGCCTTTTTTTTTCCTACAAATTATCCTAAGCAGACATCCCAACTGTCCATTTTTATAACGAAGGATAGTTGTTCCTCTTCAATGCAGTGAAGGTGGTGTATAATTTACATTCATGCTTGTGAAAGGAAGCATTTGATTGTACAGAAGAATGATTGTGCCACTTTTCAAAGATGTTGCTCGCCACAGTTGATACCAATCATATGTCTGGCATAAATAATGCTTCATTAATGAGGCCTGCAGGGCTTTGATGTGTGGAACAGTTCTGAAATGAGGAGGCTGGCTTAGATATTTGGCATTTAGGAAGGCACTGCTTAGGTTCATTTGTCAAAGTAATATCCATTTCTCTTCTTCCTCTTGTTATATGTAGGTCCTGTCAGGTAAGGAAATACGTACATCCTTGACCACAGGTTATTGGTGTACCAGCTGTGATTTGGCAAGTTTGATATGAATGTGCATGTTAGTAGTTCCTGTGGTGTAGTTGATGAACAGTGGTGTAGCTGGTGAGCAGTTGGCTCACAGCTGGGGAGGGGAGGAGCTGTGCCATAGCAATAATACTCTCAGGCTAACTGCTCAATAAGCTTTTAAGCACATGCCTAATTTTAACTGCTTTTTGAGGTGGCATTTGCAGTTGTGGTTCTGTCATCCTCACTCATTCCTTAGAGAACTGTGCCTTGCTCTGAAAAGTCATTGCAGATGTGATAAAACAAGTAGTTGATGCTAGACCACCTGTTTAAAGATAATGAAGTCCTGTTCTGCTTCTGAAATGCACGGTGTATGCTGTCTTCTGCAGTAAGCTGTGAAGGAGGCTGTCAAAATGGTGGGGAATGCGTCTCTGTCAATGGAGTTGTGAAGTGCCTTTGTGCTTCTGGCTGGACAGGATCAAGATGCCAAGAAGGTGGGTATCTATGTTCATGAAAATATTTATATTGATTAAAAATAAAACTGCAGTAACAAAAACATTTTAAAAGTATTAGGAGACTAATAACTTTGGAAATGTCATTGCATTACTACAGAAATGAGTGACCTACATTATTGGTACATACTCAGATAAAATCGTGTGAAATTATTTTGCATTAAGTGTACATCTGTTAAGATTTAAACCAAAAATCTTAACACAATACATAAGTATTTTTTTTTCCATTTTCATGGTCCTGGAAGTGCTTTTGGAGCTATACCAGCTGAGTATCTGGCCTGGAATAAAATGCGTTTTGCTATTTTGATTTGTATCATCCTGAATCTTTCATTCTGTCAGAATTCTTTTATATCAGTTTTGTAAATCCTGCTGACTTATCCATTCTTTTTCTTCTAGCAATTTGTCCTCAAGGTTGTCGGAATAATGGAGCTTGTGTGGCTCCTGGGATTTGTAGCTGTCCAGCTGGATGGGTCGGTGGAGCATGTCACTTAGGTAAATGACTTCTGACATTTTTCATTTATCCTTTCCTCTGCTTGTTTGATTTACCAATATAGTGTTCAAATCCTCAGTGCCTAACAAAGCTTCTAGGGAAGTATCTTAGAATAGTAACTGAGAGCTGCTTCTGCATACTGGGGCTTTTACAAGTATGCATAAGGAGTAGATGGCTTTTTAATCTGTTCAAAAACACAGAAATTTTCCACTTTGACAGAGGTTCAGATTTTGGTTGCCACCAAATTAATTACTTGATATGTCTTGTCCGTATTTCTGAAATATTTTTTATGTACTGAGACCCTAGAATAAAGAACTGAAAATAACCATTACAGAAATACTATTGCTACTGGTGTGGGTTAGAAAATTCATTAAATTCTATGGACGTACAAAACTGAAACTTGATTCTGACTTTGAGGATAAGTTGGCAGAATCAATTCCAGGTGCTCTTAGAATTCTGTAGTCAGTATTAGTACTGACACTCTTGCTGAACAAACACTGGCATTTTTACAAATTTTGATTCACAAAAGCAGATGATTATAAAGTCTTTAATCTACTCTTCATGGGGCTTGTATGCTTGTAGCAGCATTGCCCTGATGTTTAAAGCTCATGTAAACATTGCTTTTAAACTGGATATTGTGGGTGCAAGGTCTCTGAATTAAGTCCTCTGCATTTGAAGTTTTTGTGTGGCTGTAGGAATCTGGTGTTACTTCTTCTGCAATATATATGTTCAAGCAAACATTAACAAATAATACTTTGATGTTCCCATTTGACCATGCAAATCCTTATTTGTATTTGTCAGTGTCTTGAGATAGAGGGTGACAATAAAAGCCAACTGTGGGAGATGCAAAGAACTTGTAAAATGCTTAGCTCCATTCCCTGCAACTGCAATAGTGGTAGAAGTGGTCAGGTTCTTAATGTCAAAATCACTTTGTTGAACTAACTAGGTCTGCATTAAGTTTGACTTCTGTTGGTGCAGATGCTTATAAGCAAATTGCAGCTCCTGGCTTGTTAACTGAACTGATGTGTAGCTAGGGGACAGCTGAAGCTCAGCACTCCTCTGCCCTTCCTGTGGGGGAACAGAAAGTGGTGACTCTTTTCTCATGCATGTGGATCCAAGAACTCACTTAAATAAGTTTCAGCAAGAATTTTTATTGTTCTCTCACTTTGATGGAAGCATCCATCTCGAAAACAGCCCATGCCTTAAAGAACAGAAATTATAGTATTTTAAAAGGGAAATGGAGCATGAATAAGACTAGACATACTGTGCCTGTATTCCAGTGAAGGCCACGATGCCATAAATTGAGAGGCATTGCTTTTCAGTTCTTCCATTATGCTGTTATTTATACTGTCCCAATGCAGTCACCAGGGAACAATTCTGCTACCACAGTGAGAAGAAAAATGATCCTGTATTGTGCTGAAGACATATTGTGTATCTGGTGTCTCATTTCAGCTGTATGTAAACTACCCTGTCAACACGGAGGGAAGTGCATAGCTCCAAACGTGTGCAGATGTCGACTGCCGTACTCTGGTCTGCAGTGCACAAAGAAAAGGAAGGAATGAAGCAACTTCAGCAAAGATAAGCTGCTTTATTTTTTTTTTTTTTTTTACATAACCATCCAGAGATGAAGTCTGCAGAAGTGGGGGACCTTAAAATAAACATGGTAACTAACTGATTTCAAATAGCTTTTTGTCCTCACTATATTAAGTAAATGCTTTTCTATATGAAAGTGTCACTGATTGTAACAAAGTTGTTTTAAGTATTCAACTGTGTGTAGTGTATGGCACGTTTTCTTCTGTTCCCATTTTTTCTTAGTAAGCAGAAGTGTTATGTCTTGGTTGATACAGCTGACCTTGAAATAAAATTTGTTCTTCAAATCGAGTACTTCAGAATAGATCTATGCTCTTCTTTTTGATTTTTCTCCCTTTGACTAGAATTATTGTGTTCTATTAATTATGTGTGTTTTAAAAAGCATATGAAACAAAAAGCCCTCAATTCAGATCATCAGAAGTGATTGTTAGTTCAGTGATAATTTCACTTCAATGAGTTGCAAGAGGAAATTTGCAGTTTGCATCTTTTTGGAACATTACCAATCTGCAAAGCATCTTATTTAAATCCTGGTTATCACTTTATGTCTGCTTGCCCCTCCCCCCAATCAGATCTGGATCTTGATCAGTTAAGCAGTGTTTAAAAAAAACCCACAACCAAAACCAAAGAAACACAGTACTCATTCAGACAATTCTGCTGTTACTTTCTAAAAGCTTAATCCATACTTAATCCATACTCTAAAAGAGTCCTTATCTTGACTACTTCTACAGTCATATTATCTGATCATCTCTCAACTTCCAATTATTTCTTCTCCTTATCCCAGTGAGATAGGGAAATGTGTTTTTCTTCTGGAGACATTGATAATTCTTTTCCACTCAAGACTGTGTTGTTATAGGAGCAGTACAATGCTCCTATAACATTGTACTAGGAGGCTACAGACTGGCAGTGAGGAAAAGCTGTGCCTGTCACAAATCACCTGTGTGGAACATGTTGAGGCCTCCCTTCTGGAGATATTCCCATGTGGCCTTATTTAGATTTTGCAGCCTTTTGGTCAGGTTGCATATTGCACTGAGACTCCTATGTCCATTGTTCCATGTCTAACTTGTGCCGTTGCTTGAATGCTGCAGTTGAGGAAGGTTTTGCCAAAACATGTGAGTTGAATCAGTCAACTTTCTGAATTATGCTCAGATGAATTATTTTTTTGAGAGAGATAGTTTGGTTTTCATTGTCTTCTAGGTGAAACTGGAATTTTTGATGGGAGAATTTTAGCTACGCATCACTTTAGTCCATTTGTTGGAATAACATTTTAACTTTGTATAAACTCCCTTAACAGAACATGCAGTAGCTCTCATGGGCAGAGTGACTTATATGGGCATGTTTCTCCAGGGATTACAAGTCACTGAGCAAATAGGCAAGGGTAATGGGTCTTCTCAGTTACCAGCCTTCTCTAAAAGAGAGAACCCAAGCATGTAGGGAGCAAATGAAAGGCAAGGGTGTAGTTCATGAGACTCCTGTTTTCTTGTTATGAGCAATTGCTGTGTGGCACAGTCGAGCTTTCCTCTGCCCTTGCTTTAGAGGCTGTTGCATTTAGTTCAGACAAACCTGCTACAGGCATGTTGTGCAGGATTTGTTCCCGGAGACAGAGGACCACATAAGAGAAGTGCATGGTTTTTATGCTGCTTGTGCTGTGATACACTGTCTATTCCACACCTGCTAGTAAAAAAAAGTGATTTTCATGCATGAAACAAGATGATTTATCAGTGGTTCTGAAGTAGGCTTGATGATGATGAAATTCAGTGTCACAGTTCATTACAATAATCATGCCATAATTTAGAAATTTAGGAGTTGAATACCTTAGGTGACATACTGTTTACAGGGGAGTGAAGGGAAAAAAATTACTTATATCAGACCAAAGATTTAGAGTAAATGAGCAGAACTATGTAAATACAAAGAGGCATCATATCTCAGTATTATTCCCAAAAGACTGACTTTGACTAGTACAGACAAAATTGACAATAATGGTGACTAGAAGCTGAAAGAGATCTTGACATTGTTAGGAGTAAAAGGAGCAGTCAGTGAGAGATGTATAATTGGTGTTTCTGAGCAGGCCAAAACAAATGTTAATTTAATTAATTTCTTCTTTAGAAATGACTGAAATAAGTAAACAGTAGTTTGATATCACACAGAAAGTAGTCATATTTTAGAAATACTGCTTGAATGTAGCACCATCTACTGGCTACAGGGTTTTTCATGTTTTTTTTTTTTGTTTTGTTAAGTATAATTTCTCTTTATAATTCAATTAAATTTTAAGTGAGAATAAAAGAGACAGTCCAGGTCCCCACATTATTTCCACATTCCACGTACATTTACTAAAAGAACTGTCAGTAATTCTTGTCTTTTGTTTGTTTTCCACTCGCTGGAGGATTGAATGTACAAATTACAGAATGTAGTTTTTGGAGATAGATGTGTCTTTCTGTGGGAAGCGAGTCATGCATGCAGCTCAGAGCTCAAGAAAAACAATACAGAACATATTAGCTCTCTTACTTATTAGAGCTAATTGTAACTATAGTTAGTAGGATCCTCTGTTTTTCACTATAAACAACTGGAAAAATTGTAGGGATATTGCACTGGTTGCATTTTTGATACTCTGTCTTTTTAGAGTGTGCGTGGAAGTGTGAGAAGTGCTTCTTCTTTCTAATCTACTTACACTCACATTTTACCATTTATATTTTCTCTTTCACTCTTAAGTGATTGTGGCAAGAATTGATTTAAGTGATTTATCTGTAAAATATCATTTACTGGCTAAACAGAGCTGTGGGCGGAAGTTGGATAAAATGACCTGACACCGCCATGTGACACCTTTAATGTGACAGAAACAGCATAAACATCTTTAGTCGTTAGTAAAACTTTCTAACCTCTACATTTGGGTTTGTATATCTACCCAGATGTTATGTTTTATTGAGAATTTAAACTTTGTATCTTCCCATTTGGACCAGTA
The DNA here is from genome assembly GCF_003945595.2 of Pipra filicauda. Lineage (NCBI taxonomy): Eukaryota > Metazoa > Chordata > Aves > Passeriformes > Pipridae > Pipra > Pipra filicauda. The sequence continues at coordinate 3,638,264 of NW_024104831.1, read as the reverse complement.
ATGGAGTTGATGTAACCAATTTGTCAAGTAGCTTCAGTTTTTATACCTATTTACTTTAGGATTTGTGCTGATTCTTCTTTATAAGTTTGCTTTTTGTAAACGGAAATGTTAACTTGCTTCTCTTCACACCTCTGAGAACATGTAATTAACTTTTGTAAAAAGAAAGAGCCTTTCTCATGGGGCCCACTTGTGGTTTTATTTTTAAATCACAGCCAACATGGCTGGCTGTGGTATCTCCTGTGATACGAGTCCTTCCTTTAGAAAGCATTAATTGTACTGCATTTTAAAGATCTTTTCAAGATCAGGGACAAAAGTCAATCTGCACTTGGGAGAATTTCTGCTGGCCTGAAGAGCAACTGTAGTACAACCTGGTAATAAATGGATGATGTACATAGGTACCTTGCAGCGCTCTTTAGTGTCTAAAGAAATCATGCAAGAAAATTCAGTGAAGGTGCCTGTGTTCTGCATAATGTGCTAAGGGTCACTGCAAGATCTTCAGTTTGGCACAAGTGGGCATTCGTTCCATCGTATCGAAATTGTGTGAACTCCAGCACTATGCAACCCTTCTCTCCCTGTCCCAAATCCCCTAAATCTTTGGGGCTTAATTTCAGATTGCAAGTTTAGAACAATCTTGTTAACCTCAGTACACAAGCACTCTCTATGCTTCTGCCTCTTCTTGCTGCACTGAGCAATTTTGCTGCATTGTTGCAATGTGCTTTTTAATTACAGTGAATTCTGTTTCACGTGTATGATGGACAATGTAGTAACAAAATAGTTTCAACTAATCGCATAATTACTGGACAGCTTTGAAGTAGCTGTCTGGCCTTTTGCATGTACTAGTAATTTTTCTGCACCATGTGTTTGCTGGAAAAATAGCACAGTTTAGCACTGAGCATTTTTAGCTACTATTTAGCAAAACTCTGGATGTGCTTTTGTTCACACAGCTTGTGTTTGGAAAATGTCAACAAAATAATTTCTGCCTTTAGAACCATTGAAAATAAGTGGGAAATACTAAAAGTTATGATAAAAAAACCCTTTATTCAGCCTGAAATCCTAGAATGCACATATACATATTAAGTTTTGTGAACAGAGGGTTGCAGAAACTCATTAACCAAAATACTATTAGCAGTGTTCCAGACAGATGTTCTCTTTCTCTTTAGCACAGTACCTCTGTAACTGACATGTGGAATAGGGGTGATTACAATATGAGATTATGTGATCCTGGTGTGTTTGCACTTTAAAAACATTTTCAGAACCTTATGTATTCAAAGCATCATCCTGAGGCATCAGTTCCAAGAGCTAGTCAGGTTTTGTTCATCAAGATCTTTGTGAGATGTGAGAAAGGTTTTAAATAATAGAACAGTTCTCAGATTATCAGGCTATCAGCCACTGGGATGCTTGATTGAAAGAAACTACGGAAACACTGAAATTTAAAATGCAAGTGGGAAACTGAAAATATTTTTTAAATACACAAGTCAGGCACTTGGAAATCCATCAGGTATCATTCTGGAATGATGCTGAGCTCTCAGAATGTCAGCTTACTTTGCAAAATGACATAAGAGGACTATAAAAAGGTGAGGAGAAATCTATGCACAGAGCTGCTAAAAGCTGTGATTCGGCAATCAGCATCCCAGAGTGGCAGTAAATGGCAAAATGAGCTCTTATTTTCTTCCCGTTCAGAATTAGAGTATGTAAACTAAATATTGCTCAGGAGAACAGGAAGTCATGATAAAATAAACAAAAATAAACAAAACAAACCAGTAAATTTGAATGGCTTAAGTAAAGGGATATTTGTGTCTTTTACAGAACTCAAGTTCGTTGTGGCAGGAACTGAAATGTCTTTAACAGCTGTAGGAGAAGGTAGCGGTCTTCTGTAGGAAACTTAAGAAAAAATGCAATTTTATTTGTTCAAAAACTATCTAGTATCTGGTAGGTGCTAACAGTTCATTGGAGCAATAGGTAATGGAAAGAAATCCTCTAAGAAGTCCTTACAAATACTTTCTGACATGATGTGTACGGATGGCATATATACAACAGATTTCTCTGCTTATTAGTTCCCATTTTAAGATTCAGCATTGCTAAAAGTGTTGTCAAATTTCTCCTAAAGACTTGGGGACAAAATTTCCTCATATTACTGAACGCTATCTCAAAGCAGGGGCCTAAAGTCTTACAGACACACCAATAATTCAGTAGCTGGGTACTCAAATTCATAAGTGTAAGTAAGGAAGTCAAAACAGAAGAGTTGGCTTGTGGCTACAAAGGCTTGTCACAGATAAACCAGAGTCATTCTGCACCTGGATGACTGTTAACAAGATAGGAAGGAAGCCTCCATTGTTAGTAGCCCAGCCTCAGTTCAGGTTTCCCCTCCTTCCTCCCTACTGGCTTATCATTACACCAAGAATGATGCAAATACAAGAGAAGAAGAAAAACATAGTTCTGCTTTTTCTTCTGTCTGCAGCCAAATAATACATAATGTATACAGTGTTTACAAACAGAAGGTACCATTCAGGAAATGCTGAAGTGTTGCCTTCCTTGCTGGAGACACTCAGCAGCTGCTACAATCTTGTTCCCACAAAGGAAATGTCAGTCCAGCTGACTGCATCAATGAACTGCAGAATTTTCAGTTTGCATCAGTCATCAGATCTGAGTCCAGTGAAGACATCAGAAGCTGTGGGGTTTGTGCATGAGGTAGCAAAAAATTATAGAAATATACATATGCTTTAATGACTACAAGATTGTTGTTTTGAAGCTCACCAGTATTTGTGGCTAATACGAATCTTTAAAAATAACACTTCTGAATATTCCTTTCATTTAAATAAGCTCTGTAATTGCCTTTAACCCTTTTGCTATTTTCAAGTCTCATACATCCATGAAGCATTGCAATTTAATTGATACATTTCTTCAATCATGATGCCTTTGTACCTTGGAGAGAGAGAGAGAGAAAAAAAATTACAAAAAGACTTTAATGATGCAGCCCATGTTTACAATAAAGTTATCCATGAGTCTCTGCTTTCCTGATACACAGAATCACAACATAAGTTAAACTTGTGTCTATAGCTCTTTTGTTTCTTAAAGAAAATTTGCTGTTTTAATCAATACAGCACCGTCTGACTGATCAGCAATATATATTTTCTAGATTAAAAATATATTAATGCTTTGCAGACATAGTTATGTAAACATTTAAATCAAAATATTCCTCTCTTTAGGGCCAATTTTGGAAATCCATATTGAAAAAAATAGTCTCTTATTGTCATAAGATATGTAGTTTTGTATTTTCAAAAGATGTATGAGCATTTCTCTCTTTCAATTTCTGAAACATATCTGCCCCATCTCTCAATTCTACTGGCACCAGAAAATTGAAATTAAAAGAAGAGAAACACCACAGATGATGCAAGAAGAGCATACTTTTACTTCAGATGTCACAAAGAAGTTACTTGTAAGGAAATGTTTAATTAAACTACTTCAGTGAGTGACTGTCAGCACTCAAACAAGGGAATCCAACAGAAAATTGTGTGACAAAACAGAGAAATCGTCATCATACCTTATGATGCAAAAAAGTAAACCTACTCCCAAGTTACACTTTGGGATAATGAACATTTGTATAAAACAGGGATGAACTGAGTGGCAGTGTAGTTAGTTGGGAAAAGATCAGAGCTTGACTTGATGCAAGCTAAGAAAGTCAACAGCAGGACACTTCTCCCTAAAATGGGGCCAGATGCTGGAAGAGAGAATAGTAGTTCTGAAGAGGATAGTTACCAATCCCTGCTGCATGACAAGAGATAATCAGCTTAATTTGAAACAAAGGAAATGTACATTAGGTGTTAAAAACAATTTTTTAAGTATTAAAGCCTAAAAGTTACTGGAATAGCTCTTAGGAAATTCATTAATTTTCCCTCACTGAAGACTGAAAGGGAGAAATCAGACTAAATACATATGTCGTGCTGCTTCATTGGACAGGGTGGACTAGACAATGACTCCCAAATCACTGTATCTGTGATGGCATCTTGACTCCACATGTACCTGAATTTTCTTCCCACAGAGGACTCCAGTATAACCTGGACGACAAGAGCATACGTTGGGCAACACACACTTGCCTCCGAACAGACACTTCTGGTTGCATACAGCTAAAACAAGAGATATGTGGCTTTATTCATGGAAACACTTTGGTGGAGGAAAAGTGGCTACTATTTCCATATACTTATTCTGTTTGCTTATAGGAGCCAGGAACTCGTTCAGTATTTTCGCAAGGAAACACCCCTCAGCATAGGAGACTTAAAGGTCATGTGGTACCAACAAAGTTCTTATGCCCATCCCATCCCCCCCATGCTTTGATGCAGATTTAACATGAGAACATGCCAAGAGTGTGAATGAGACTGAGCAAGGAACATGAGTAAGGTGTTTTTTAATGCATCTTACTATTTCAAGCTATTGCAATGGCTTCTCAGGGCTGGTACAGCAGTGTACAGTATTAGAGCAAGCCAACACATACTGCCACGGTCCCAGACTGCCATCATATCCTGGAGGGCTTCAGAATGGGCAGAGGAATCTCTACTCTTTATCCTGCCTTTGACACAGATTAGGGTGAAATACAACCAAGGTGTAGAACTTCAAGGCTCTGCATATGGCTGTACTGTGCAGTCTGAACTGTGCTGAAGCAAGAGGTTTCAGGTCACATAATTCTTACGTGTTTGGCATTGGATTCCTTCCCACTGCGGAGGACAATGACATGTACTCGGTCCAATACACTCCCCACCATTCTTACATTCCTGAAGACAGATTGCTGCACAAACATCATCACAAAGTTTGGTTAAATTCCAAGTGATTACTTTGACTTATGACTCAGATTTCAGGACGCCCATGAGAGGTTAAGTGCTTTCCATACACAAGAGTCACATCGTCTTCACTGAACTATCTATCTAAGATCAATAGGATATTAAAGAAGAAAGGCAACTGGAAACAAAAAGCCCTACAGCCAAAGCACAGATTGAGATGTTCTGTGGCATCACAGATTGCTACAAAAGCCTGAAATATGCTAAATAGCTTTGCTTTTTCTAAATTTACCTTTCTAAACCCCATACCTTGGTGAGAGATCTTTTGTCTGTCATGCAACTGAACACATGGTGAATCAACTCATGAACATTTGATCCAAAGTTATTTTCTGTGACCCATTTTTCTGCACATTTGCCCCTGCTTATTAATCGATAATTAACCTGCTATTGTTTCCATTCATTAGGTGCCTATTTGATAATCAAATCTCTCTTCCAGAGTTTCCAAGAATATCTCATCCATGTCCATACTGGTAATATTTTTTTCAACAAAAAAAACCCCCTTTCCAATAATTACAGAAAGTAATACAGGGAAAACTGTTTTTCCTCCGTGCCATTAGAGAGCTCATTGCCCGCATCAGTTCCTGAGCATCGGGTGAGTACTATGACAGACACTAACACTTTAGCTATGGGATTTCTACCACCCATCCTCATGCTGATTTTCATGCAGATTGTGCTTTTATCCACGCTGACACATTTTATACATTTTCTTTATGCACCATCAGTATCTTCATTAAGATATAATGTGACCCACAGATGTTCTACCATCACAGTCCTATTTCTGCCTGTCCTAAAGAGCTTGTGCTCGTTGCCATCTTCTATTTCAATCACTTCCCACCGTTTCCACAGTTTTCCCATCTTTCGCTGAACTTCTTTTTCTATCTGTTTTTATATCCTACAGCACAAATTGAATTTCTTTCACTTTATTGAACTCAGCTCCTTGCAGAAATATGGATATTTCTTATTTAGACAAGAATTAAGAAAGAAACAGATAATATTTGCTATACAAGAACTTAAAAGATATTTTGGTCTCATGATTTATCCTAAGAACTGCATGGTATTAGTTCTCCATCCTAAATTTCTCTTCCAAGTTACAGACTACTATTTTTTTCAACGTGTGTATATACTTAAGTACTTTGGCACTAACTTCCTATTACTTGTGTGGACAGAGTAACCTTAAATCATATCTTACTTGTAAGGTATAGTTCTCCTGTTAACTACAAGGTACTTACGAGTGTCACATCTTTTTCCTCTCCATCCTGAAGGACAAGAGCAAATGTTTGGGCCGACACATCTTCCTCCATTCATACACCTTGGCTCACAGATACCTTAAAATCAAACCCATGTGCTGTTCAATACATTTAACTGATTACAGAATAATTTGTTTGTTATTTTTGGATCCTGGAAGGATTTTAACACTGGCTTACTTTTTTCACATCTTCCACCTGTGTACCCATCAGGACAAGTACAGACATTATTTCTCATGCAATGACCACCGTTCTTACAAGGCGGGCTGCAGACAGCTAAAAGACAGAAAGAGGAGGAAAAGGCTGTAGTTAGTATTTTGTTTGCCTTAGTGATATACTTCTGTGAAACAAGAGAGCAAGACTAAGATTCTGACAGCTTGTATAGACATTCAGAACTATCAGGCCAGTGTTGTAAAAATCATATTAATGTGGTTTGGTGCCAACATCAATAGTAAAGACAAAATCAGATAAAAAGGGGTCAAGGATGGCAACTGTATGTGTACATGAGTAATTAGACTACACAAAATATACAATGGCACTGGTTGAATGCTGCTCAAATGTTGAGTGGAAGACAAGACCAATTTTGAGTCTCCCTTCTCCTTGAACACTCATTGAATCAGTCATAAAATCTAAAAAATAACACAATATCTGTTTTGCACCACTTAGTTACATGACTTGATTGTTAATTTTGTGTCTTAATGTTTTCTCACACATTGTCTCATACTGGCAGCTAAGGGGTGAGGGTAAGAAAAAATATAAAATATTACCATTCTGACACTGGGCACCGAAGAATCCATGTGGACAGAGGCAAACATCTGGCTTAGTACAGGAACCACCATTGAGACACACAGGATCACACATTGCTGCAGAAATAGGGTCAGGAAGAGTGGGAAGCATGACATCCAAATAAAGTATATAAAAATATGTGTGTGTGTTGCAAGGACCGGAACTAGACACCTAAGATAACTGCAGGTAACACCATTCCCACAGAATCTTCACCAAAATTAAAGGATCAGTATAAGACTTCCAAGAGGTGCTGCTGGCAGCAAAACTACATGCAGAGTCATGAGGGAGTGCTGGAGCTCTGCTGCAGTAAGCAGCTGCCCATCTCTGCTCTCTGAGCCACACAGTTCCAGATTTCAAACTATGGGAGGTCCCATGGACGCTCTCTTTGGAACATGGAAGTTGCAGGAGTGTTACCTGTACTGCATGTAGGTCCGTACCACCCAGGTTTACACTGGCAGATGTCTGGAGTGAGACATTCACCACCATTTTCACAATGTCTGTTGCAAACCACTAGAATCCAAAATGTTGGGCAAAAACAAAGGAGAAGGCGGGGGAGGAGATCGGGGTGAAGAGAGAGAAAGAGATATGTTACAAATTATGCTTGATTAATATTACAGTTCTTTCCTACATATCAACACTGGAAATAACATACAATTCCACTAGCTGAAGAGGAATTGCTGAACAGATTAATCCAGTCTCAAACCCATAATAGCTAGCACCAGACAACAAAGTAAATAAAATGTCTTTCCATGCAATTATCCATGGTTTGGTTATATTCAGTGTTAAAAACCAAGAAAATTTCAAAAAAATTCTAAAACAAATGGGAAATGCTATACTAAGAGACAAGTGGACCATGTAACATGATGAGTTTGATGGACTCCACGAAAGTTCAGTCAATTGTCTTCCATCACTTTAGCAAGGGCTCGTAGTGACACGAGACTAACAAGCAAAGACATTTAAGTATCATGGAAAACCATGAATCAGTTCTTCAAGACTAGATCTCATTCTCTTTAGTACTCCTTAACAAAGAACAGCTTTTTTTTTTTTTTTTAGTGTCACAAATGAGACTAGAACAAGAAAAACTGAGTCCAAAAGTGCTGGGATTTGAGGAGGAGACAAAGAACTTTCTCAATTCCAGGTTAATAAAGTAGTACATTCAAGTGAATTATATATAAACAGCATGTCTAAATTTGGACTCTCTGAATGATAAAAATTACCAGGATGAAATCTAGCCAAACTTTAATAGTCCATTATGTTTTAAAGTTATATGCAAATATTATCTAATGTTCAAAAAGCCCAAGTATGGGCTCCTTCAAAGAGGCAGAGGTATTATGTCATTTGCTAGCATTAAACAGAGTGCATAAAAATTTAAACCATAATTTACTTTCTTGCTCCTGAACAACAGAAGCAAATGTTCTGTATTTTTCCCTCATGTTCTTTTGCTTACTTGTATCACATCTTGGTCCCACAAAGCCATATGGGCAGGTGCAGAGATTTCTGGCCAAACATGTGCCTCCATTTTGACAGGGTGGTTTACAATGTGCTGCAGGTACAGAATTATGTTGTTCAAGAAATCAGCTCCACAAAGATGCATGGATTGGTCATGCTTTATAGAAAAGGAAATGTTAATAACTGACAGTGAGCAAAGAACTGGAAATAAAATAAGGAGACATATGCAATGCCTTTTGACAAGAATAACAACAAGAATTTCATTCCAAGAGTACACAGTCTCAACAGTGGTGGCCACCCTGAAAAAAAGAAACCTGCCACAATTTCCAGAGAGTATTTCTCACTCTTCAGGACTGTTTAGCTTAGGGGCAATTACATTCACTGGTGAAGTCCTCTACTTATAGCAAAAGCTAAATTTAGGAATATCCAATCACAAGCAACATTTACAATGTATATCAAGAAAATTAGGATATACATTGTGTTACTTAAGGGTTCTGTTAAAGTAAAAGTAAAATGAGCACACCTCTTTGCTGTCAGAATGAACAGTCATGGAAGTTGTTCACAGCATCCTTTGGGTATTTATGTATTCAAAAGCAAAAAATACTCTATTTACCTTCCTCACAAGTGGAGCCACTGTATCCTGGTAGACATTCACAGACATTTGGCTTAATGCACTTCCCATGGTTTTTGCAATCAGGTCTGCACAGAGCTGTGTGAAAAAATCAATATCACTCTTCAAATCATTAATTTGTGCATATGAGTTACCACAGGCAAAATCAAAATACCATACTCACCAGCCTGACAGTTAAAACCAGCATAACCAGGCTTGCATTTACAAATATTGGGTGCCACACACTCCATATTTTTGCCACATGTTTGTCTACATCTTGCTGAAAGGCAATGAAGAAAACAAAGGGAATAAGGAAAATAAAAGTCGCATTTCACACAACTGTGCTTTGCCTAACATAATGCACAAATCACAGAGAATCCATTATGCCACTGTCTGTAAATGGGAGTCTAAGACACATCAGGAAAATATTTTTAGGTGCATCCATACAACTAAAAGCCTGTAGGCTATGCCAATATTAATAATGAAAGTGAGAAAATTCAATACACCGTGCTTTTCACTGATTATACAGTAACAATGTACTTTCAAGTTATAAAGACATCTCAATATTATTTTTTTCCAGGCATTTAAGTTCAGTTATTTGTAATACCTCTGCAAGTGAAGCCATCTCCATAATAACCATTAGGACAACGACCACACCTGATGCTTCCATCCTGACTTGGCTCACAGTGTACACCAGGAAAACAGGGTAAGTCAGTACAGGTTATTGCTTTAGGAATCACTGCTTCACTCAGTTCTTCAGGAAGCATTTTTGGTGGGACAGTGACTTTGACAGGGGCAAAAGGTAAATTACTTGCTTTATGCTTGGCTAATAGGTGCAGAACTCTCTGAGCATTGCCACCTTTGAATGTTTTGCTTGGCAAAGAAAGTCCTTTGCTTATATTTGCTCTGCTGCTAGGAGAAGTCTTCCTGCTAGTGTCAAAATAGCTGTAGGCCTCAGTTTGCGGCCTTGTTTTTTTCTCAGGTGATACAGCAAGGCTCCCTGAAGATGCAGTCATCACAGTATGTACTGAAGAACTCACTTCCATGTCAGCAAGGTGACCACTGATGGTCCTGAGAGTGTGAGCAATGTTTCCAGTAACAGCAGGTTGTAAAGAAGCACTTCTCTGAGAATTAAGTGACTTCCAGGCAGTGATTGTTTTTACTGTGGAGGCTGGTGCTGTGCTGCTACTGACCATTTCTGTAGAAATAAATCTCTTTGGGACATCTGTAGAACTGGGAATATAGCTTGAGATGCTTAAAACCTTCTCAAAGGATGATTGTTGAAACCCTGCAGCATGTTAGAAAGAAAGGGGGGGAAAAGTATGTGACCACGGACTCTTCCTTCTGAGCATGGGGAATGCTTTCTGAACAGATAAACATACAGCCCATTCATTCTCTGTTTCAAGAAGTCCCTCCATGTGCTACATCAGAATGTAAGCAGTAGAACCTAAGTGGTAGAATTAGAGAAGATCAAGGTATTCTGTTTACATCCTTTTCCACCCTCACCATGGCCTCTTCTTGGCCAGAAGATAAGGAGAAACCACCATATATATGAGTTAGATAGCAGGATTTTCCCATACCACGTCAATAAAGAGATTTACTGTCAGAGCAGATTATCAGATCCATATATGGCTTCCAGCCAGGTAACTGAAAGAATTTAAAGAAAAGATACTGCATATGGTTCATCAGTGTGTCTAAGTGCTAGTAATAAGTTGAGAGTCCAGAAGCAGAGATTTAATCACAAGTATATAGATGATTTTACTTACTGATGCACCATGGACAGTATTCTCAGTGAATAATCCACCACCTTGTTGCAAAAGTATTACCATCTTTTACTCTTCAAACTTTTTAAGCAACTTTCTTAAAGTTTCTACATGGGTTTTATTAGTAGGTTTTGCATGTGTTTGCTAAACAACAGAGACTGACTCAGCCTCCTCATTGAAAGGAGTGCAAAATGAATGAAACCTTCTTCATATTCTGCCCAAGAAAAGTTGGAAGTCTGTGGAAAGGAGTAAGGCACTGTAATCCAAGACTGCTGGAATGCTATATGTGGTCTTTTAGCATTATGGGGCAGAGGAAGAATGAAACCTCAATCCATTTACAATAGTCCTAAAAAGTGGTCCACAAAAGGTTAAACTTTACTGAATCGTATTAGAGTTCTATCTCCTAATGCTGAAAAGCAAACCATTTTGCAGCTGATGAAGAGTTATCCAGCATTGGCAGTGGAGTGAGAGAGTACCTCCCTTCTCCCTCAACAACAATTCAGAGATAAAGGGAAAAGACACACGAGAATTTCCTGCAAAGAAAGCCCCAGCAGGCACAGACCTGGAAATGCCAGCAACAGCATTTAGAGTTTTAGAATAAAGACAGTCACTTGCCACATCTTTCACCTTTCCTTTGAGTTAAAGCAGGAAAATGGCATTCAACATAATGCCATAAACTTTTGCTTATCTCATATAACAGATGTTCCTATCCCCAGGTTACCTATTTTATGTCAGTGGTTAGTCACTAAAACAAAAGGCAACTCTAGGAGTGTCATACATCACACTCTTAATAAAATTACTTGACTGACCTAAGGGATTTGTTGATATTGACATTTCAGTCTCATTTTTCAGATCAGAATACAAACCCAATAATGAATTAAATTGTGTCAAACTGAAAAATTAAACTAACATAAAACTGACTAGGACCTTTGTTTGACAACTATATTCTTATCAGTATGTGAATTGGAAATTCAATTTTCTTTATGAAAAGAAATCACCTTTATTCCCTCCAATTTCTCCTGTGGAATCCTTCCTTTCAACATCAGTGTCTTCAAAGCTTTCTAAAAAAAATATGTGAAGGCACATTAGTAGTGCACAGAAGCAGCTACATTTGTTTCAACTTTAAATAAAGTAAAAGGTAAAGTTTCAATAGATAAAAACAACTCAAAATTCAGAAAGCAGATAAAAAGTAAAATATATTTCTTAAATATTTTTTTAATAACTTTAAAAAGTTTTTAACAGAGTATTTTAAAAATTCAAGTTATTCAGTAATTGCATTGTAAATAAATATTTGGGCACCTTATTTGGCAAATGCCTTGATTTGGGTAAATAATTCTATGCTAATCAATCTAATAGAAAAATATTTTGTCAATAATTTCTCATATTATGAAAATAATGAAGAACCCCCCCCCCCAAAAAATTTCATTGTATTCTACTTTGATATAAAATAATTGGGGTGTTTTGTATGGTTTTTTTTTCTTGTCACTAGAAGAAGTTTTTTACAGCTATGAAACCCAGTACAGTCTGATGTTGCCATCACCAGAGACACAGTCCTGTTTTGCTGACTACAGAAAAGAGTTTTAAGTTACTGTTAGAAACATGAAGCATAATCAAAGCTATTTAATCTAAATGACAGTAAGATAGTACTACTTCTCTGAAAAACAAGGAATTTTACCATAACATGACTTCCCATCTCCTTGCAGATTATCTGGGCATGGACCACAATAGTAAGAACCAAAAGTATTGAAGCAAAATACTCCAGGGAAGCAAGGACTGGATACACATTCATCTACATCCTCTTCACAGTGTTTACCTGCATTAAAATACAGATTTAATTTTTTCTATAATATTGTGTCACTAGACTTTGATGGCATATTTATAAAAGTACAATGTATGCCAGTGCTGAAATAGAGAAAAAAATATCTATCATTTCAGTACAGCTAATAAGAACAGCTGACTGGGTTTGCAATTCACATTTTTTCATCTTATATTAAGTATCTTGCTTATTGCAGAATATGGAGAAAATGAGCTGTGGGAACTACATGTTTATCTGCAGGAGAAATCACAGTGTAACCAAACTCATCACTCCTATGTTTCTCCATATTGCTGAGTTTACCTCTGTGGAGAAAAACAGTGGAAATTTGCTTTCATAGTAAACTAAAATAAACAACCATTGTATTCATGCAAGAAAAATCTTGAAGTATACCATATATCTTTATCACCAGAACAGAAAATTTCTTCATAATCTAACAGTAAGCTATTTACGGACAAAAATTAAAAAATACAATTTCAGACATATAATTAGAAATTCCTATTTATCACTGAACGTGATAAATGTGTGTAAATAAAGTAGCAATTTACCTTGAAGTTCAGGTGGACATTCACAGTAATAGCTGTTTATTCCATCCACACATCTGCCAATACCACACTGGTTAAGTCTACAGTCATCAGTATTCCCTTCACAGAGATCACCTTCAAATCCAGCCACACACACACAAAGATATCTTCCACTTCCAGGTGGGAAATTAATGTTTGTCACACATGAGCCATTATTTAGGCAATCACATGATTTTACACTGACCTACAAGACATGCCCAATAAGACAGTTTTCTATTTTTTTTAATGAACTAGCAATGAGTTCTGTAATTAGATATCTTAAATATCTTATTAGTAGGTGTCATTTTATTGTAATATTCATTACCTCTATTTCTACCTTAGTTGTTGCATTGCAGTCATCTGTCAAAGAAAATGTTAATTTATGGAGATTTGTTGACACAGCTTTCCACAAAAGGAGACCTGATGGGGAAAGACTGGCACCTTCTGGACCAGAATCCAATGTGAAATGAATAGCAGAGCCCTCTGGATCTGAAGCCAAAAACTGATATACAAAATCTTCTCCATAAAAAGTCTGTAGCATAACCTGAGAAGTTTCAAGGACTGGAGGCTGATTGCCTGTAACAAAGAAGATGTTTTCATCTTTTAAGCAAAAGTTACAGTATACCTTAAAAAATTTAAAGGATAATATCTTTCTATTAAGGAGGTCACATTGAATTTTTTCTCTTAAATTCTAATGCCATTGGTATGGCACAGAAAAAACACTTGATATTTTCATTTTAACTATAGCAACATAACCAAGAAATTACTTTTACTTTGCAAGAGCTTGTAATGCACTGCATCTATACATCAAAAAAAAATTTATTGAATTTAACCACTATATTTTAACTATATGACTATAAGATGGAAATCCCTTGACTTCCTGACTGCTGGATGAGTTTCATTTCATTCCTTTCATTCAGGTTTCACTCTTTTGAAATAGATATAGCTACGTTGGCTTTCAGTACAAGTTTGAATGAGGACAAGATTCACCAACACAGGCACCAGGAGTCCCATTCACACAAGACCCTTTCCAATCCAGGCAGAGTCTTGCCAGAACATTCATACACATAAACACCAATGCAAAATACAAAATCTGAGCCAAAAGAAGAATTTCTAGTCTAGAACTTTATACTATGGAAAAGGAAAAGGAAAATCTTAGGTCTTCTTTACATAGTGTGGTTTCTAAATGGACTTAAGTATGAAAACTTTGGATATACTTTCAAATATTTAGGCCATGTATCTATGCCATTGATGTAGATGATGTCCAAATATTAAGGGCCTAATAAATATCACATGTCATTTAATTCAGTTTGTGATCTCCACCTGTTTGGTATCAGAATAATTTTTTTTAAATACTTTTTATATCTATATGTTGAAGACAACCATATGTGGATGTAGCTTGCTAAATACCAAAAGACTTCGAAGTGCCAATTAAACCGAAAGTTGTTAATTTTCATTAGTTATTTGTAAATAGTTAAAACTAAACCATCACTATTTCCATAAATATAAAAGCTTAGTAGACTTTCAACTTGGTATTACAAAAGAACTATTTAGAACTTACTTTCAACAACTGACCAAGTTAACTTTGATATGTCAGGTCTGCAGAGTAAGCAAGGGCTGGTTGGATTTGTGTCTCCTTCACCATAACAGAGTCCATCTATGTTGCATGTTTTCTCCTTTTAGAGAAATAAAAATGTGATTTATTAATATTTTTTGTTATCAAATTGGTTATGAATTTGTATAGCACCAAATAAAATCTAATAATTCTGCACTTCCATTAAACAACTAAGCTTGTTTTTAAATCTAAGTAACAGACAGTAAGTTTGGTTTTATTTGGTAATTATATGAAGTGCTTTTGGTTTGATTCTTTACATTTAAAATTGCCTCATCTCAGCTTGTCTTTCTGTGCATATCATTTCTGTGCATAGAAAATCCCTGTTGGAAAAAGAACAGGATACATTCTGCTGATTTTTCTACATTTTTTTTCTGCCTGAAAAAATGCATTTTATTCATAATGGAGAGCAGTGAAACACATACCTTTAACGTACATAATCCAGATTCTTGTGATTCGCATATCTGACAGGCTCCATCATATAATATCATTGTTTTAGAGTTGCTATAAATGAGTCCATCATTAGAAATCTGCAAGGTGTACAGCAAAAATGGATTAACCAATACAGGTATCAATAGATAGATCACCAGTGTGGGCTGCTGACGTGAGCTTCCACTTAGCAACAGACAACTATATATGGGTATTTAAACTCTCACAACAGTCATCAGAAATCTAATCAAACCTGCCCATAAGTCTAGGCAGATATTTGACCAACCACATGTAGGTGTCTACTTTAGGGTAAGTTGAACAGTATGTACATTCTCTTGACCTTATTGACTCAATCCGTATGAGAGCTCAGACATCTGCCTCACACAGGGATTAGTACATATAGCCTGGGCTCAATTCAATTCTACCATAAATGTACCCAGTGTTATTTGAAATGCTCTAGGGTAACTTCTACTCTTGAAGAACAAGTGTCACTGTAGGATGTAGGTCATATCTACAGTCCCCCTGCAGGAGAACACTCTCAAATGACACTCAGCACTTCAGCTTAGGTGATGAAACTGAGACCCCAAGTCAGGCAAGCTGAGTTCTACCTTTAGAACCACTGAAAAAAGAATAACATCTACGTGATATATTTTCATCTAATAGGAATATTCGTAAGTGAATATTTCTGTAAATACCTTTATTTGCCACTTGGCAATGGGTTTATCATCAACCACATCCATGACATCAGACTGCTGGCCATCATTTGGTAATTGGCAGTCGACAGTCCTGGCATTTTGGAAGACAGCTGGCACAGTTAGAAGTTCTCCAGGAATCCATTGTCTATTACTATACTAAACAGTAAGACAGAAAATCTATTTTTCAGTGAAACACATCATGCAAATATTTTTATCAGAGAGAAAAAACACATGTATTGTACAGTTTTGAACAAATCTAATGTGTCTGGATTAGAATGCGGTGGCAAATATTAAATGACATTATTTGCACACACAGATTTTTAGCTAAGCCTGCTACTGTGGAAGAAAGGCAGAGAAGCCTTTGCTGACGCACGGCCCTTTGGCACTGCACTGTCAAGGACAAAGAGTTCTTCCAACTGGGGAGTAATAGGAGGGTTAAACAGTGGGCGGTCCTGCAACGGCACCGAGCTGACATGTAAGTGCCTCTGTCACACTCCATCTCTGCTCCCATGTGAGGACAGGCTTTAATCGAAGGAACAGATGAGGTTTTTGGCAGAGCTCAGGTATCATTCTGGGTGCTGGGGGAACACTGGCACTGAGCCTTTTAGCCCTTGTACAAGCCAGTAGATTTTGAATAGGACAAGACACCGTTGACCCTGTAGACTTTTCTTCTAAACTACACTGAAGACAAGTCATCCAAGGATCCATCTTGAGAGTTCAAGGTAACAGAATAAGGATGATAATACTGTTTGACTGAAGTATTGATGTGGAAGTAGGAATAAGCATATGAAAAAAAAATAAAGTTAGATGGAAGTAAGAATCCAGACAGCCTAAGAATCAAGAGAACAGAAATTAATTTAAGAAATTAAAAATAATTTTGAGCTTGACTAGGTTTTACTGAACTGGCACATCTTCTAGTTACCAAAGCCAATCGAGACGTTTATTCAATCCCAGTCCTCACATAGATCATCCACTGTATAAGCCTTTGTGGGATTTTTTGGGGGGTTTTTTGTTGGTTTTTTTTTTCAAAGACAGAAAATTAAACACTTTGGCTAAAAAGACATATGAGTTATTTCTGTTCCAATCAAACATTTTGTTTTTCTTTCACCATGTATTCAGTTAAATAATTCACAGCAAGGGTAAGTAAAAGTATAAATGCTAAATATTTCTAAATATATAATTTTGAGTGCATTTAGTACTGTAACCTTTGAAAAATGATACAGTCTATTTCTCCAGAAATCTTTTGTTATTACCTGGAGGCAAGTTCAGATAATTTTTTCAGAAACAGATTAACCTTTCAAAAACCAATTAAAAAGCCCTCAGATCTACTAGCATTCCAGCTCATTAGGTTAATAGAAAAACTTACTTCTAGGGTTCAGTGTAAACCAGAAGGAAATAAAACCATATTTTCGTTTTGCAGAGGTTAAACACACTCTCATGCTTTACATTTCAATTCTGTATCTCTGTAGTCATAGCTTGCTGGCCATGTCCAACCCAAACCTCTATCAGGTTCCTACCATATGCTGGGTAAGACACTCTATGGACAATATTGAAACTAAAAAATTCTTAATTCTGTCAAAATGCCTCCCCTATGAAATTATAATCATTTAAGCTCAACCTCAAAATATAGGGACTTCTGTTGCAAGTCCATTGACATTTCCATAAATTCACTATTACTCCGTCATGAAAAACCAAACCCAAACTTCCTTTTTTTTTGTATTCTCAAGCAAAAAATTTGCAGCTTTCTCCTCAACTGCAGCTAACAGCAGTAAATTGGCTCTTGTCAGTGAACAGATCATCACTAAAAGTGATTAAATAGAAAGTTTTTGTAGCCGGGAGCCAAATGCAGCACCTAAAAGAGAGATTTCAGAATATCTTGCCACAAGTTAAAACTGAGACATTTCAAACTGTGATAAGTGAATTCCCAATAATTGACTTACGGTGAGCATGGTCTAAAAGTCTTCTAACCTAATGGAGTGTAAACTTACTCCTGACTATCATTTCAAGCCAAGTTGAGTGGATATATGTTGAGTTTAAGAGAAATCTATAGCCAGCATTGCTAATTCTGTCAAAATAATTTTAACATCTGCCAGAACTAGCTAAGAAAACCTTTTGTCTCAAGAACATAATTTCCCATTGAATGGTTCCCCTTTTGCCAACTCTCACCCCCTCCAGCATCACATCAATGAAACACAGTTTTACTTTGAAGCTTTTTTTGCTCGTGTCTAACACGACATAAAAACTTGTAATTGCTGATTGCTTATTCCAGCCAAAACTTGTAAACTGCTTACAAATTTGCCTTGAGCAAATTCTAGGTCTGAATAACAACAGTCTCTCTATACAGATCCCCTTAGTTCACCATACAACATTTACCATGCAATTTTTTTAATTTCCTGTTCAAATCTGGGGTATAGAGCTGATGTATACCATTAAATAGCCTCAGGAAAATGGACAACACATGAAAAATGCCTTTCTCTTTTCCTAACAGATTTATTTTGTTTATAAAGGGCTATTTCAAGCATTAGAATTTAGGCAGAAATCTAGTAATGTCTTTAACCTTGCTGTCCTTTTTCAAAGAAGTGGTACTTGAATTCCTCTCCATAAGCACTGAAAAAAATGAACAACGATGTACTGGTTGTTACTAACAGGGTTGCCCTTGCCCTTTTCTGATGGATAGCTGCCCTATGCTGTTATCTCCCTCTCAGCTGCTGAGCATTGCCATTATGTTCTGTATTTCTCTTATCATGGAGGAAATGGCAATCTTGCAAAGAATTCAGTGTCTGCTGCAAAGTGCTGAGAGCCTTTCCTTTTAGCTTTGACTGAATCACTGGGTTGTACCCACATCAATGAATAATATGTTAGACATTTTGTCTCTCGTTCTACAAGAAGCTTAAAATATAATTGTCACTGCTCAGGGACACCTACTTGCAATTTGATGATTTCACATTTCAGATTCAATGACTCCCTGAAGCCATGTCCAAAAACTCTCGCTGATGTGCAGTCATACTGTCGAATATCACACAGCCCAGCATTCTCCAGCTCTGTAATTTCTGGAGCCTCGTCTTGAAAGAAGAGATTAGACAATAAATGCCAGTATATTAACTCATTAATATGCATTTACATTAAGCAATATGTTTATTTTTCTATCCAACTATGAAAACTATGTAAACAACGAAATCTGGACCCAGATGAAGAAAGGCATAAACAGAAAGATTTTTTTTATTGTTAAAATGAATCCTAAATTTAAAGCTAGGCTTCTGTCTGCTCTTAGAACTTGAATATTATGAAGCAGAGAAAATTCAACAGACAAAAAAGACTTGTGAATATGTGTTTTGCTTTTTCAACTATGGTTCTTTACATCACATTGGCAGAATAAAATCAAAATGAAACTCAGGCCCTAGTAATAGGAACTGGAAAGGTGATGGTTATGTAATAATTTACAATGGGATTTTTTTTTTAATTAAGGACTAAAGAAAAATATCTCAGGTGGAAGTTATTTCTGGAAATAATCTGACAGATTAGAATACTAAAAATAGTTTTTATGAAGTAAAACCATCTTATTTGACTTCAAGAGGAATAAAAGATTTATTTTTATAGAAAGAATACCTCTTTCTCTATTTGCTTTTAAGTAGGTCACTAAAACAAAAACACCATTGCAAAACAAAATATTAGCAGGTTTTATTTTGAAAGAGTTTTGTAGTAGAGTTTATATTTTTCCTGTGTACCTACTTAACTGAATTTTTAGTGACTGTCTTATTTATTGAAAATTTAAAAAATCCTGCCCAGCTCTATATACTCTATCTTTTTTTTTTCTTCACCATTGATTCTAATCCAATCATATCTAATAGTTGTCTTACAGACATGTAACAGCAATAAAGAGAAGAACATCCCACTTACAGATCCTGTTAGTAAAGAGGATCACATAGACTATAAAATACTGGGGAAGGGAGATCTTTTCTGAAGAAGACAGTGTGTGGAAACATTGCCAATCTCTTGGGGCAACACTCTGGATTGCAAACTGACCAAGTGGTAAACTTTTTAAATCTGGCATACCAGAAAGTAAGCCCATGTTTTGTCCTCTGGAAACAAGAAAGCTGAATGGAAAATATTTATAGCTGTAGTTAAGGGCAAGTAATTTATTGGGTAATAAACAGGGCCACCCTTGTCCGTGTACAAAAGCAGGAGAGAAAAATTCATGTATGTTGCAGGAGCATTATTTAAGTAAATCTCTTACTTCAATCTCCCCCCGCTTACCAGACAGTATGCTGCAGTCATACGAGCTGTATCCTTGAAAACATGCACAGCCCCATTCTGTACATTCCCCATTACCACTGCAGAGACTGGGACACTTTAATGCAGTAAGTAGGCTCTCAACTGAGCCTTCAAGTTCCTGTGGGCTGTAATTTATTTCTTCTAAAATTCTCCTCTCACATTCATTCTCCAGAAGAGGTAAGGAAGCTTCTGCCCAGCTGAGGTCATCTTTCAGCAGCAAATCTTTAACACACATATTGATTGCATCCTCTGTTCTCCGGCCAAGAAGGGCACCACAAGATCTTCCTATACTGGAATTAGCTATTGCCTGCTGGCAGAGTAACAGAGCACTAGACTCGGTGAGGCCTGAAGGTGTGGGCCAAGAAGGAAGGAACTTTTGGTCTGCGTCAGTGGCATGGTCCTCTGGGAAAAAATAACTATATTCCTCTAAGTCTGTTTGGCTGAGACTTTGGAATAGGAATACTGGATGGTAGTCATAATAATTTTGACGCTTCCCTCTACTTGTAACTGACAGACTTTTGAGAAGATGACTACTGTAACGCTGAGAATTTTTTCTAATGCCTGAGCTTGAACTTCCTTCTCTTTCTGTACCAATATTTCTCACTGAGGTTGCCAAGACACGTGAGTTTACTCGTGATGTTTTGTGAAGTTTGGTTTGATTATCCTGCCTCTGCAGAAGTGTAGATGAATCCATTTCATGTGCAGATGAACGTTTCTTAAAGCCTCTGACAAGATCAGTAGGACCAAGATACTCAGCAGTGACATCCAGTCCTGGTATCAAAGAAAGAAATCTACCATTTGCACTTTCTTTACAAGACAGTGGAAGTTCTGACTGAGAAACTGTCTCCAGTTTGTTCACTAATGGATATAATCCATCATCTTCAAGTGCACAGTCACAGAAGACTACTTTTCTCGAAGATGTTAAAGAAACAGGTGTTTTGTCAAACAAGCTATCTCCTGGTAAAATTCTAGACGAGAAAGCAAAAGATGAAACTGTATCATCTGAACTATCTTAATTGTGTTATTAAAGTATTAACATTTTGTTCTTTGTTGTTTCATACTTTTACAGCATGTCACTGAATCTGCAGCACACAGCTATATTTAAAGGCCAATTAAGACACAAAAACTCAAGAATAACTTATAATAAAAGAATTGAGATGAGTGGATATTTTCTGTATACCTTGATACTTCGTTCAAATCTAATCAAACTAATCTTACATAATAGTACTTAAATACTTATTTGGCACTTCAGTTTCAATTTTCTCTTAAATTAATTATGGAATGCATTGATGCATTCTAACATTAACTTAAAAACTTGAGAAGATTATTTTTTTTAGTATTTTGACAAGTTTTTAAGAGTGTGAAGAACCAAAAATTATGACAGTTAATTTAAACAGAACAATTGTTACCTCCACTCCTCAATAAAAGAAAAAGGAACATTAGCATGATTTGGGATTTCCACCCCACTTGCAGTGTGATAGTCATTCTCCGCAATTCCATCAAAGGTGCCACAGAGTCCCACTGTATGTCTGTAATCTGAACTGGGGGCCCTAAGCGTTATGCTTATTCCCCATTTGCTCACATCAGCACGAATGAAAGCTCCAGAAGAAAATAAAACCTAAAATGAGATTGAAGATATCATCATGAGAAACATGGGTTTTAATTTTACCTATTCCGTAAGCAATTATGCACTACTTACTGTTACTTTTCTTCCTAGGTAGGATTCAGTGACTCTGACATTGCTTCCTGTTGTGTCTCTGTTTATTACAAATAAGTGTGGCTGTGATTCATGTAGCTCACCACTGCACATGTCAAATGCAATTATATCACTTCCTTCCTTGGCAACAAAGCCACAGTTGCAGGATGCTGGGTAGTGAAGACTTCCACAGTCCCACTGACGAACATGAACTTCAAAATCTCGAGATGTACTCTTATAGAGAACAAATGTTCCTCTTTTAAAATTGTCATAGACTCTGGAATCAAAAGAATAGCATGTGATATCACTTTGGTTATAATCACCACATGTCAGCAACTTTATCTTCAAACAAATTTCTAATATTTGGTGAACTTTGATAATGCAACTCATTTTCCTGAGTCAGAGAAAACAAACAGTACAGCCTACAGACTAACACACAATTTATCCTGAAGAAACACCATCATATCTTCCTCTGTGCAGCATTAAATCAAAAAAAGAAAAAAAAAATTAAACCTTATTTTTACACCAGAAAAATAAGGAATTAAAGAAGTATCAGAAGTGGAGTATATGTAGACAATGGCTGTGAATGGAAACATAACCATGAAGCCTTTGATATTCTTTGATTTTTTTTTTTTTAACGCTGCATATGACAGGGAACTGGAGGGTACTTCTCAACCTTTCTGTTTCTGCAACAGTATACCTATGCAGAGAGAGCAATAAGATGCACAGCAGTGTGCATGTGGGGGCAGCTGCTGAAAACTGCACAAGTACCCTTGACAAAATGATTTTGAAAGTCACATCTTTTTTAAAAAGGTCTGCTTTATTAAGATGGAGATGGGGAGTGCTTATTCCCAAAGAATATTTAAAATGAAAACCATAAATAGCAACTTGCTTTTTTTCCTTAGGGTTGCCATCTGTCCCCTGAAGCAAGGTTAAAATAGCCAATTTAATGATTCAGAAGCAAGAAAGAAAAAGAAGAAAGAATGGAAAGAAAACCCCCAAACTTTTGCTGTGAGTTTAACAGCCTCTTGGCTATAAATGGCATTTGACAGTTAATTGTAGACTGGCAATTTGCTTTGTATATAATGGGCCTGCAGACAAACTGCAGATGGCTGCCCTACTGGGACTGCATAAGATTGTCCATGATTCAGTACAGACAGTTCCTTTTCTATTTGTTTCCTCAATTTGTAAAATAAAGTAGCAACATAATTTATCCTTAAAAAGAAAGTTCTTTCCCTGCAGCATATGCTTTCTGACAGACCACATCACAGTAAAACACTGCTTCACAAGGAAACTTGATCACAATGCATCCACAGTTAAAATGCTCAGTGAAGACATCCCTAAAACTTCTACTGAAGGAGAAACTGCAAGATCAGGATAACTCCATTGACTTTATTATTACTAGTCACAGTTCCGCCAGAGAATCAATCACAACCTTCATTTTTCCTTCTGTTATCAAGTTCACAGGAGTGGAGCTGTGGTCTGAACATCCTTATTTGGAGGCAACATACCCTCTTTCTTTTCACCCTGCTACTTGAAGAAATGTGCTTCTACTGAACAGAGAATATGAAAGTCTCAGGCTCGGAGCATGTGTTTGTTCAGACATCTTTTGTGAATTAGAAACATTTTGAAAGAAAGAAGCATAGCAAAACCACAACAGCTGTGTGGTTTTTTTGAAGTGAAGCTGTCTTCACTTCAAAAAGAAGGCCAGTGACGTGCAAGTGACAGTACTGAATAAGTGCTGTCAATGCCACTATTGCCTTCAATGCCACTAATAAACTCAGCAAAATGCTACACAGACAGTAGAAAACTTCTAGGAACTTGATCCTTACAAGGATTCAGATACTGACACACAGAAATAGGGAAACTGTGCCATCGATTGGAAACACCTTTGCATTAAAAGTTTTGTCTAATTAATCATTTTATCATGGTTCATATATGAGCATTACTATCTTTCATAGTCAACAGACTGCACAGCATCCTCTCCTCTCTTGACATATGGCTCTAGAAAGTAAAATAGTCTATTCGTTTCATTCTCTTGCCACAACCCCAAAGCTTGCCTTTAGAAATGCAAATATTACAAACCTCATTGTGACTGGCAAGCTTTTTTTACAAACTGAAGCACATTTATCCTTATTGTCAAAAAAAACCTCAAGAAACTTCAGTGCTGTTACAGAAATCTACATCTGACTTGTATCACCAGCAGAGATTTGAAATAAATATATAAATGCTTAAATAAATAAAACAGCCCACCAAAACCACCCACAAAAAATCCCCACATGCTTTAAGTTAAGAGCAGCAATTCAGTAATTACCTTCCATCAAATGTAATAATATGAGGATCAGTAAATGAGTAGCAGTAGGCAGTGGGTAGATCCTTAACTGTAATCTTCAGAATAAAGTAGCAAATAGTAAGCCATGTCAGATTTGGAAATAAACAGACTCAGGTACATTATTTATCTTAGTATACTAGTTCACATTCTAATACAGATATTATATTATGCTTTCAATCAAACTGAGTAGTTATATCAATACTAAAATGTAAAAAAAATTAATTTAAATGAAAATAAAATAATTAAAACTGACTACTTAGAAATCTTGGTGTGAGTTAGGAAGTCATGACTGAAATAGAAACTTCATTAACATCAGCCATACTTCTGGCTAGTTTACGGAGCTTAACATGAAGATTTTCAACCTGTGTGCTTTCTGGAACATAGCCATTCCACAGGAAATTCTCACTGGATATAGGTTCAACTGCAATTCTGGTAATTCTGTCTCCATCCTGCATGAAGTCTGTCACAGCAGTGAAATAAATTACAGCTTGACTACAGATTCCATCATTGCAGGGTTTCTGGAGAAGATCCACATGACAAGAAGAAAGAGCCAAGTTTAAACCTAACTGCTCTTTACCTGTTTTAAAGAAAATACATAATTAGTGAATTTTTCCTCTAAGTAAGTCACATTTTGTATACTAGTTTTAATATACATAATAACTTTTCTACGTACTCTTTCATAAATTAAAATAATTATGCTTTTTTCTTGCATTTGGTCATGCAAAACCTCCTCTCTACACCTTCATACACACCCCCAAGAAATTGTTTTTGAATTTCCCACTTTGATAGACTAATGGAAATCATGATAGGCTTGCTAATGTGACATAAAAATGGTTGTCTGCTCTTCCTGGTTCATGGGACTTGTGTTTGAGAAAGTACTACAGAAAATGTCAATAACAGTAAAAAATGAGGACTTTGGTACTGCATATATAGTACTTGGAAAGCAACACGTAAACAAAATTAACTGAATTAAACTTTACAAGTATTAAAGTATTCTGTCTATTCGAGTTAAAGGATGTGGCTATCAGCAGCTGTAAAAAACCACCTAACTTCAACAAGTAATATGGACATACTCTTCCATACTTTCCGCAGAATCATATACAGCCTGTGAACACTTTAACATTTTAGAAAATATTTTACAGTGTAATAGCTTCTCCAAGAAAAGATACAACAGGAACATTTAGAAAAATATATTAAACATACAAAATCCAACAAAATCAGTGTAATACTTACCTACATCAACACTATTTAATGTCAGTGAGATTTTGCAGTCACTTTCAAGATGGCTAAACTCAGGACAAGGAATAGGAATGCTACTTTCTATTGTCAGTCTGTATTCCTTCCCATCTTCTGATATATCATAAGTTTCTGGATGCATCTAACACAGAAGAAACTCTACTTAAAATGCATGCTTCGTGAGTAAACTGCAGCACTGCTTACTAACCAGCTAGGAGTGCTTGTTTACATGGGCTGAGGAGCAGCAGCATGTTGAGAAAAGATGGGGATGCTACAGCCAGAGCCTTCAAGAGGTGGGAAAAGGGGCAAGGATAAACAAAAGGCAAGATTAAAGGCTAGATAGAAAGGTAAGAAACTAACAAACCACATTAACCCCACAAAAATGTATTCTCCATGTAACTCCTGGAAGCTAAGATACAGTTTGGTGTACTGTCTTGGGGGAGTGGGGAGGGAAAGAGAGGGAAAGTTACCTACAGGAAACAATTCCCAAAAGAGTCTGAAAGCACCATATTTCTCCTGGGATTCTTCTCCATAAGCTTACAATACAGCTCGCTAAAGATGTATAATGCAAAATGCAACTAGAGATCAGTAACAGGGGCCTACACCTGAGCTTGGTACACTGGGTAAAATTCTGAACTCAGCCTCACAGGGCAACAAAAATAACACATTGGGCCTTTGCAGTGTACACTTCAGACCTGCACTTACCTGAGATAAATCTGGGCCCTGATCCTGCAGAAACATAAGCTCAGGCTAAGTCAATAAGACTATACCCAACACGTAAGGACATGCATTATGTCTTTCCTGGACTGGGGTCCCATTCCTGGCCAGTGAACGGGTCCCTACAGATGTATCCACAGAACTCACAGATCATGTCCCAGTTTCCCTCTTTAAGCCCAGATCAGGTTGGCCTCACCTTCCCTCACTCCTGGGAAGAAGGCCCAGCCTAGACTATCCTGTCAGTCACATGCTGTAAGAGCCTGTTGGCAAAGGACAACATCATGCCAGAAATGGCAGCAGCATTAAACTAAGGGACAACAGTGTCCCTGGGCTCAGGTCTGAGCCATGGTCCTCCATGTTTATAAACACTGGGCCAGAGTTGGCTCAAGCTGCTGGAATCCAAGGCTTGCACTGCATGTGCAAGGTGCCAATTCAGCCTTCCTGCACCTTGAGTACACAAAGAGCCGACAACATGCTCTATTAATTCACAATTAATACATTTTAAGTGCCTTCTAGTCAGAGGAATGGCTGCTGTAGCAATACTCAAAGATTCCTACGACAATAAAGTAGAACATAATGTTTTTTAAAAATTACCTTAATTCCAGCAAAAAATTCCTTGCTCTCAACTGAAGAGCTTTGTATATCTGGCTTCTCCATGAAAAAAGTAGAACAGCTACAGTAGACCTGTAGGGCAAAACCAGCATAATAGAATACATTTTTGGTATGAAGCGGTCAAATAAAGACAAAACTCAGTCACCATGGGTCAGTTCAATGGATTCGTCATGGCCAGTGTTCTGATTGCACCAGAAGTTACCAGTTGCCAGTGGTAATTGGTAAATACAGCGTAGAAAAAAAAAACAGAAACAGATCGAGCTACCTAAGACCTTTTCCTGGCGTACACTACCAGTGGTGCAGAGACTTCTTGAACTAAAAGCTGCATATAAGTCATACCATTTAACGAATATCTGACTCTCCCCAGATTTAAACATTTTTTTCTGGAGCATTTCTGCAACCCATGACATCTTGCAAAAATGCATTCTACACTTGATAACATGTTATTTACTTCTTTTTTTTTCCGTTTCACATTTTTTGCCCTTTAATTATTTTTTGTGCCCATTAGGTCTTAGATTATGCTTTTCTGATGTTACAGGCCTGGATAATCTTTTTCAAGATGATGAATTCGCTGTGATTTCCCTCCACTAGTTCCCTGATACTAGACACTGTGGGTTTGCTTCGGTTTTGTGTTTGGCTTTGTTGTTTTGTTTTATTTTTTAATTTTGTTGTATCCGTTTTGAGATATGTTGACCACATGCAATATTTCCAATCCTGTAAAAAACCAAAGATTCATAGCAGCAGCAGGTAACTTATGACTGTGCCTTTCCCTTTGACTGTCACTGAAGTCCCTGAATGATTTTTAAGGATTAACAATTGTTATTGTTGTGCATAAACCATCCAAGCAGCCTGTCTTTGGCTTGAACACACAGATGCACAACAACCACATGGTTTTTTGGTTTTTATTTTGGCCTGGAAAAATAATCTCTATTTTGTAAATATATTTATTGATTTTTCCAATGCTTAAGCTTCTCAAAGTTACTATGAGAGTCTATGTCTTGATTCTGCTACCATGGAAAGTAATGCAGGTACTCACACTGAGTAATTTCTGATGGCAGAAATTAAACCATTTAAATACAATCCTAGAGACAAAACCATTAAGCAGCAGCTCATTATTGATTCAGAGAAAAAAAATCTATTTAATGAATCAACAACACAGCCTCTGGCTCTTACAGCCTCTCATTGAGATGCAATTGCATCCAAAAATCCTCCTAATTTACAGTATTGAATTAAAATCACAGTAGAGGGTGAAGAAGATGCAACGTTAATAAAAATTTACCTCCTGGATGCATACTACACTGCAGTGAAACAGTCTCAAAACCTTAAAGGCAGTGGTAATCACTGATATGTTCTGTGGTATTTACACATTCATATGGGCACTGTTGGTGTAAACAAGTAGAGGCAGTAGGCTTCTTCCAGGAAAATTTATACAGCATGGTGCTGGATCTCTGATCACTTTTAGTGTCTACTGGGCCATATTTACAAAGTTACAGAGAAATTATAATTAAGTTTTAACATACTCTGTCTCCAAGTCTGACGTTTATCCCATCTAGTTCTAGAAGTGAGAAGGTATGAACTGCTGTTCCGTGTGTAAGTTCTTCTTTGATACCTTCAGGGGAAAGTCTTGACCAAGTTACAATGAATCCAACAGAGCTGTTTGCAGAAGGAACGCCAAAGGTACACCTTAAGTAAATGCTGCCTTTGATCATCTCTGCTACAACTTCAGGAACGGATGGTAGTGGTGGTGACACAGATGGAGCTGATGTAGCAGCCAGGTTACCTAGTTCAAACAGAAGTGTGGTTTGTGCTTTTTATTCTGCACAAAATCAGTATTGGATAAAATGACACTGACTACCTTTTGCCAGTTAATAAACTAATAATATTTACCTTTTTCATATGTGGAAATATTACATAATTTCGTAAGAGAATCAAGAAAAATGTGTATCTTCCTTTTATGAATTGTTAAATGGAGAAAAACTCCTTATGAACCTTTTATTATAGTCTAACCAATAGGAAGGTGCTAAAAGGGGGGAGGGGAAATTAAAAAAAAAAAAAAAAAAAAAAACATAAACAAGGGAATAAAATACAATTAATTATTTTACCAGATAGGAGAGAGCAACATGCAAAAGAATTTGCCTTAGAGTAGAATAATTTCACTACTTACAAAGAAAGTGAGGAAAAAAAGAATAAAGGAAAAGAAAAGAGCTATTTAGAAAGGAACAGAATAAGCAACTGCAGATTTGCAGATTCCTCTTATATTGTACTTCCAAAGAATCAAATTAATCTGTAAATCAGAATTATCACAATTACTTTTAACATTTCAGTTGTTACTCAAAACATTATTCTGAGAAAGTACTTTTGCAATCCAGATTTGTCTGACATTACCTCCAAACTGCTCATTTTGCAACAAGCCAAGCAATTTTTATTCAAGACAGAATATGACTAAATGTTGACATTATTGGGTCACAGATGCACAGAAAATCTTGAAAATCAAAACAAAATACTCACTGCTGCAGGCACCTTGAAATTCCATTCCCTCAGGATCACACATCTGTGTCTTTGCATCTGAAACAATCATAAATTGTTCTTACATTGTATATTCACACACATACAGTGTACGTGCTCCAGTGCTCTTAAATTATTGTCCTATATTACAAACACACCAAATATCACAAAACACTAATTGAAGTGCAAATTTGCAGAACAGAGGCAATCTTGTAATCTGATCCATATATAACTATGGCAGCAGTCAGTACAAAGGCTTGTGTTGGAAATCACCTCGGAGAGAGGGTCATCATGGCTAGGCTTCGTGAACGAAGATTTAGGAAGGTTCTATCCACGTTTGTTACAAGCACGCTGGTGGCTTATGAGGCCAATACGAGATAGACATATCCGACTGCAGGAGAGAGAGGGTATACAAAACATTTTACCACCTCTGCATCTTTTACTACTGATGTACTCAGCCAATACTTATAGATGTTGTTACTGAGTAAAAAGGAATTAAACTATTCTCTTGAATGTATATTTTGCCTTCCCAAATCCACGTCTGAACACTTATTCATTAACCGCAACTCTGGACAGCCAAATTCAGTGCAGACCTGCCTTGAAAAAAATCCTCTTTCCTACAGGGGCCTAAGAAAAAGTGCTTTTGCACTGTTATTGTTTTGTACTTTGAATACCATAAAAAAATAAGTGGAACTTTGCATTTGTAATAGGAGTAGAAAGAGGTTAGTCACTCCACTCAAACTACATAAGAAGGGCAGCAACAACACTAAAAACCTCATTCACCAAAAAGAATGAAGACTTCACTGTTCCACACTTCACAATTCAACATCTGAATTCCTTAGCATGTAGAGGACAGACTGTTTGAACATTTGCATCAAGTGTTTACAGCTATCAAGTGTGAAAGAGAAAACACAGTACACATGGTAACCTAGATACTAAACGTAGCACATCAGTACAGTGCACTTAATGCAAAAACATCATCTTATACGAGTGCTTGTAAACTCAAAATGTGTTTCAGATTTACAGCATTCAGCAGAGCCAAATAAGAGTTATGCTTTTTGCCTGCTTTGTTTTGAGACAGTAAAAATTTGCTAGCTTGCTGCCTCTCTGGTTTTATATCTTCCTTCCTCTTCACAAGCCCTGAGCCAAAGTAAATGCAAGTCCTACTGTGCAGGAATTCTTCATTGTTTCAGTCACATGCACGCTGAAACCTTGGAGAATGCTTTCACAATTGGACCTAAAGATGTAATGTTAGGCCACAAAGGCACCAGAAAGCCAACTGGCAGATTTGCTATTAAGCTTCTGAAAGTAGTCAGTAATAGAGACTATGACTCAGAGTACTGCAGTATATGATGCATAAAAATATTGCTAGGATTTTCACTATGGTACATTATATGAGCTAGTAAGAATTTCCTACTGCACTAATTTGTCCCTATTTCACAGTGTTTCCCAGTATAACTGTAAGGATTTAACCATGCTTTACTTAAGTTATCTGAAAAATCTGGCATGAATAATGAAATACTGAAGTTTTGAGCTGTGAACAGCAACAGACTTCTGCAGCACAAGGGTCCAAGACAACGCGAGACATTGCAAAAAATCTAAATTTCTTTCTCACAGTACTAATAAAGTGTGCATCAGTAAAGTATTTCTGTGTTAAATTTTCTTCTAGCAACAAAGTGTATGCTTCCCAGAATGAAGATAAGAGAATTACAGCAACAAAAGTATTCTGAACAATGCTAAATAACAGATATAAACACAGTTTAGTCAAGTTCTTAGACAAAGCTCACTCCGATACGTAATTCTATGTATGTTCAGTAATGGGTATTTGCGGAGTATGAGTGCCATTGTAGGTACAGTGAATTTTTGTTTCCGGATGGGTCTTAATAACCCCACTTCATTACATGCAAAATTTCAGTTCTTAAGTTTTTGAGCTTTGAACAATAGTTGAGTGCTACATGTAAGTTAAAAAGGGTTGAATTGAACCCACCTTACCATTTCAAATCATTCTTCTATTTATGAATAGTAAAAGTAAGAACTGCAAGAAATTCTAGCATAACTATTTTCTGACATTTCCACTAAGCCAAGTATCACAGAAACACACTTATAAGCACACACACACTTATCTGAATTAGAGCATGCACTTTCTCACCTTCTGCACAATAACCCATGCATCCTTGGGTGGGCTGCAGTAAGTAAACAAAGAAGTCTCCACAGTTCCTCACCCTGACAGGGATTCGGAAAAGACAGCAGTCTTTTGAAGTGCTGAAGAAAAACTGCCATGTAGCACAAGCTGTTAACTGTTTGATCTCACCAGGTCGAGGCATGGATTCTGACTCCCTCAGAGACAGCCAGATAGGGGCTTGAGTTCCACAGTGATTCATCTTCACCACCAGAAAAAAGATCAGAAAATGGTTAATGCTAAATCAAACTGTTGCTGTGTTTTAACGAGAGGTACATATTAATTAATTACCTACATGAGCTTTTACCAAAGTTTAGACAGTGTAATAGAGGGCTTGCTGACTTTCCTCCTCAAGGTTGAATACAAATGTACACAAAAGAGACTTAAGTCCTTTACTGAGTCTAATGAATTCGGTTTTTTAAAGACAGGCTATAATTTATTGTCTGAAGAACTTAACTGGGAGTCACAACTGAGCATTTTGCCCAAAGAAGGTGACACTCTGCACCCATTAACCTGCAGTAACTGACTGTGTGAACGCTATCACAGCAAATACAAGGCAGAACACACACACACTGAATATCAACTAAACTGAATATAACACCCTTTGCCATGAATTGAAGGCTCTGCTAATCTCCTGGATTTCCTCTAAAAGATGTGGCCTAACCTGAAAATGCAAGACAACTGATAAGCCCCGTCTGTCTTTCAGTTCCTCATCTTTATACACAAATACGCTTGTTGCAACCCCATAACAATCACATTGACTTTGTAACAACCCTCAATCCTTTGGTGTTTACAAAGCAGTGGACCACAGTTTGTAGTGCAGATGCTGATTGAACAGGTCATTTTAGCAGATTATTGCTCCTTCTCTTGCAAGCAAAAGCCTTGTTCAGTGCTTCTCTTCATGGAGTAAGAAGTCTTCAGTGGAAAACTCTCCCTCACCCCTCACTGCTATGGCTATGTCAGGTCTTCACATCAAAGAAGATGCCCTGAAGGCCACAACTTCACAGTAGTACCAACCATGGTAACCAAAGCATAAGTCTGATTTAACAGACACAAGAGTTGACCAGTGGAATACAGAAAAATGAATTCTGAGAAGAGGACGCAAAGAGGGAATCTGGTTCGTGGGTTACCAGAATGAGTTAAAGATCAACTCCTGGCTTTCATGTGCTGCTGGAAGCAAACTGAAGAGAAACAACCAGAGGGACACAGCATGTTAAAGCCAGCATTTGGAAAACATTTACATGAAAACTATAAATCTGAAACTGTGAGATTTTGAGACCCTCTTCTTCAGTTTTTGCCTCAAGTATTCCTTTCTTTGACCTGATAGTGCAACAAGGCGTCAGATCAACAGATCTCTTGGTATAAAGTCTACTGCAGACTCACTGAGCAATTACTTATCTCTAAATTACACTTTTCTTTCTTAATCTAGAATCTCTGAGCCCACCATCAATCCATCAGAAGGACAGAATTAATAACAAGTACTCAGAAATGGGATGGATTGTTTAAATCTGAATCTTTGACAGAGATTAAATGCAGCTATAATAAACGTTCCCCTAAAAGAAAAGAAAGGAGGAAACTTCCTCAACAAGACATCCATTTTAGTTTGTTTTTAATGTTTTGACTTCGAGATTCAAAATAAATGTCTTGGTTTTGTCAACAGATGCAAAAAAGCAGATGTCAAGGCATAAATTTAATTTGCTGAATAAGCTTTGAATCAATCTCTTTCCAACTGCAATTATCCGAGCTCCTCTGTGTTAGGATAGCAGCCTATTTTTAACAATATTTACTAAGCACTGAGAATTTCAGTCAAATTTCTAAAACCTACCTAGATGAAATCAGTAGATATTTTGTCTAACCTCTCTTCTGAAAAACACACTGTTTTTTCGACTGGTTTTCATGCTAACTCTTTACATAAAAGAATCCATTTTTGAGAAAATACAACCAGTTAATTAACTTTTTCCTTTTTTTTGTATTAAACATAATTGAAAGAAAGTCCTTCAGGAATCATACTTTTTGATTTTTTTTTTTTTCAGTATAAAATCTGGATAATGAGTAGCCTCTGCAGCACATCCCTCTTAGTCTTTGAGTCAGCTGCACGTTAAGGGTACTTCAGTGGTGCTATATAGCTGCAAAGTTTTAATAAATAAATAAAAATAAGACAGGCTGCTATAAACTCAATTTAATTCATTAGTATACTTTAACTAGTTTGTATTCCTTTAGAAGCACTTAATTGATGGGATTTTATTTTAATTTTTTAACAGACTGTGACCAGGAGACTTCAATTTTTTAGAAAAACCAAGGGTAAAATATTCTAATGGCATTCTTAGGTTTTTAAACACGGAAATGTTTTAAAATAGGAAACGACAAAGACATATCTTCTTAGAATATTACAGTTTGTTGTATGCTCCAAAACAAAGAATTACACATCTAAAGTATTAAATATTTCAAGTAGTTCTTGAGTCTTTGGGGGCTTGCAGATGACAAGATAACTCATCCTCAGTTAGCTCTGTTAGTTCAAGTCACTTAGGGAGTAATCCCTTCTCTCTGACATGATCACTTTAAAAGCTCCACAAGTACTGGATTCATGTGGCTTCAAGTTATTATTCTGCTTTCACATGGCTTTGCTAATGGACTGACCATCACATAGTTGCAGCTTTACAACATGATATCCCTGCTATGCTGCCACTGAGAAAATCTTCTTTAGCACTGACTACAAATTACAGTTTTTGAGTGCTCTAGAAGGGATTTAATTTATCATCTTCTGCTATTGCCCATTCAGTGTAAAATTTTCAATGCTTAAGACTTAATTTTAATATAATTAAGTATTTAGAAAAGATGGGTACTTTGTATTCTTCCACATCAGTCTCCATAACCATATTCTTTTTTTTTTTATATCTATTCTACTGAAAAATTCTTCAGCAAAGAGAGTTACTTCTCAGAATCAAATGATTTGTAACAATACCTCCACGCACTTGGTTGGCATCTCAGCAGGCTTATCAAAAATCATAAAGCGATACCATCCTGGTGTTAGGGAATGGTCACAGATCAAATCCTGAATAGCTGATTGCTGGAGATGGGATGAATCAAAATCAACGCTTCGGTAAGGACTCTGCAGGATCTGATGTCCAGCAGGAGAGCACTCAAGAACTGTGGAGCAAGAGCATTTCAAGTATCAAGGCAGAATGTCTAACAAGTATTTTTAAAAAGATGTTAAGTATTTTTAAGGGAAAATAAGGATATATCACGATACGGTTGAAACTAATTTTGCAGAAAAACATATTGAAGTCTTAGTAACAACAAATTCACGTTAGCACTCTGAAATTTAATAGAATTCATCATGTGGTAACTTACTTTCTTTTTTGCGGACAATACATGCAAATTAGTAACCATTTACCCTAGATGTAAAAACAGAGGGAAGGAATATGTTTATACAGTCTATCTAGATTTTGACTTTCTGGTTGCACTGATGTTTATTAAACCTAAGAACCTGAATATAAATGGGGTGTCAGATATATTAGAAGATCAAAATCTTACCTGAAGTAAGGATTATCCAAAGTTCTTTCATAAATAGACTATCATTTTACAGGATTCCAATGCATGAAATTAAGAATTCCCTCAAACGAATGAGAGGTAGTTGGATAGTTGCATACAGTTTGTATGTGTACTTGCAGATAATAGCAAAAAGTGTGTATGGAAATGGGTAGACACTTGGTTATGCATTTTATGTCAATTTGCATGACTGACAGGTTAAATTATAATAAGGTAAATACAACTGAAAAACTTATTTTTGGACATCTAAGTGACCTCGTGGCCTCAAAAAATATCTCAAGATTTCTGATAGGTAAAATGAAGAATCAGAATACAAAGAAGTTTTATGATAGCTTTTTTTTACAATGCAGACTCATTCAGAAATAAAGCAGAATGCCAGAATTTCTGAGTCTGATCTGATAGCTGAGTTGACTCCTGTCAAAGACAGTGACAACAGAAGTTCTGAGTAATGTTATATTTACATGCAATGTACTGAATAGCCATTCTTTCTCAGGAATGTGCTTGGGAAGTGAAAGTAGAGAAAAATAAAGTAGAAGAATGTTTATAAATAAATTACACTTGAAGTATATCTATCTATTTACCCTGCTTTTAAAAATGGATACCAACTGATGCTGACTGTGAACAGAATTTCAGGTTATACTGAATGACACAGTGAATCTTAATTCTTGCTTTCACTATGTTGCTAATGAATTTTAAAATGCAGCTGTAAGCAAAGCTCTCTGATGTCATATTTTGAATATGAATGCTCTGAACTTCAGTTTTCGGTCCTGAGTTTGTCTGTATTTGTCGCATATTTTGCGTGGTATAATTGTGTCACTGACTACAAACATATTTTGGTTCAAATCATGCAATAATGAAAAATCTTCCACATTTTTTGTGTCTTTGTCTAGATAACCACAACTATAAAACAGTTTCCAAACCAGGTAATTCTCTACCTTTAAATGGAGAAGCCTTAGTGAAAGAACAGACTTCATCTCTTTTAGCACACAGCATGAGAATCCCATAGTCTTAGACTGAAGATTTAATCCAATATGGCTTTAGGCTACCCAGGCAGGTAACAATAGCTTTGTCTTCTAGCCTTTAAGGGCAGCTGGAAGTCGATGTGATTGACTGTGCCACCACTGTGCTTCTGAGTTGCTCGTAGTAGCCTGTAGGCTATTTGTGTCCATACAATTTGACCTTACAGAGAACTTACCTCCACTGGAATTTAAAGAAAAGCCCTTGAAGAATCACAGGTCAGTCATGTGTGTTATTAAAATGTTTTCCAAGCAAGCTACAGCACAAGCAGTTTATGAACCATGGTGAAAGTTTCTTCCTGTCCTCTATTTTTTATTGGAATTCTTCCTTTCATAGAGCACCCTCATTAGTATCCTTTCCTGTAACTGAGCCACTCCTGAAACAATTAATATCTGTTACCTTCTCCATTAATAAATCAAGCCAGACATGAGACAAGTCTTTATTTTCTTTTCCTCCACAGTTTAATTAGATCATCATTTGATAGATCTTTAAAGTAGTTGACTGTACTCACTTGTAATAGGGTTATAAATCCTACTAAAGATCAAATTATAAGTTTCTTATTATGCATATCACTTTAAAATGTCATCCAGCATTTTGTGTAATCTTTCTTCCTTTCTAGAAGTATGCTAATGTTTACACAGTTATTGTATGGAAACTTCAGAGTTGTGTAATACTGGTTGATGTTTTTTTCTCTTTTCCTTTCCTTACACATTCTGCAAAACAACTGAAAATAACTACCATCACCAATAACACAAATAAAAATTACTTTTTTGCACATTTGAGTTTTACACATCTGAAATGCTGTCTGACTCCAACAACAGCAGAAACAAATAAAACTATCATATTTATGGATAGATAGGGACAAGAAATGAATATCATGTTCTCTGTGAAAAAGTTACTCTTGAAGACCAGATCTGCTCAAACCATGGCATTTAAGAGGAGAGTCGGCTAAATTTTCCACTGAAGTCACAATTTACTTTTTCAGGATGCATTAAATAAAAATATATTTTGATATAAACATTCTTTAAAACAATACTCTCAGAATGACGAATACTGATTTTGATGTTGTGCTCCAGAAAAGTTTTGCCTGTGTCTAACACCCAGCAATTTTATAGAATCATAGAATGGTTTGCATTGGAAGGGACCTTAAAGATAATGTGGTTCCAATCCCTCTGCCATGGATAGCGACACCTTCCACTGGACCAGGTTGCTCAGAGTTCCATCCAACCTGGTCTTGAACACTTCCAGGGATGGGGCAGCCACAGCTTCCTGAGCAACCTGTTCCAGTGCCTCATCACTCCCATTGTATAGAATTTTTTTCTAATATCTAATCTAAATCTACTCTCTTTCCATTTGAAACCACCACCCCCTGTCCTGTCACTATGTGCTCTTGTAAATAGTCTCTCTCCAATGAGTCACTCCACAGTGAGTAAAGTCTGACAAAATTATAAGGACCTGAAAACAGGGTCTGATAGCTGGAAAGTGATGAGGAAGGTTACCTGTAGGGCAGGCTTACCTACCAACTCTGCCTAGTATGTGAGAACATTAAAGTACGGGAAGATGTATGCACTACTGCTGTCTTGAATTCACCCACAGTCACGAAAAATTCTAACGTGTTCTGACACAAAATGGAAAACTCATTGTAAGTTTTAACAAAATTTAGCATTTAATCACGATTATTCTTGATGGAAATCTTTCCATGTATATGGGAATATTCTTTTTAATTATTTCTTTTTGGACCTTTAAATATATTAGTGATTTTATATCTTTAATTTGGAATATTTGCCATAGAATAAGGAAATTCTAATTATGAAACACACAAACAAATACTTGAGATTGAGATCATGAAATTCAGGCTTCTTTGCAGATTGTGCATCTCTGGTTTAACTTAACTCAAAGGAGATACATGCAATAGGATACATGTGATCAGGAGAGACTTATTTCTAGAAAGTCAAACTCTCTTTTCTATTTGGAGGTCCAGATACTACATACTGTCTACTGAAAAAGCAATCCATCCTGGGAATATATGTCGCTGTTTCCCCAGAATATTCTATCACATTCTGTGCTTCTTTCCACAAACCCTCCATATATTGCATATAGGTCTCTACTGTTCTTCAACTCGAGTCTCTGCATACCAGGAAGTATTTAATTCCATATTTGCTTTTGCCTGGATGTCTTCAGAATTAATACAGTGAGCTTTACTGGGATCCATCACAGACCTTCTCGGTCCTGCCAGATATTGAGAAATGTGACCCTAGGCTGCAACATTTTAAAGACAAGGATACTATTGTGCCAGTGGATGAGCGTGTTGGGAGAGATGTAGATGAAAGCTTTGCCAACACATCAGGGTTTGTAT